>NW_006399778.1:11758605-11777897 GCF_000299155.1 Elephantulus edwardii | reverse complement strand
CACAAAAATTAATAATAAAATTGTTTTTAAAAATTGGCTCAAGATAGAGCAGGATTCAGAGCTGTTGTACATAGAGTTGCTATGAGTCTCAAGCATCTTAACAGCACATAACAACAAAAAACAACAGTGTTCCCTAACTCTGTTCACACAATAGTCTCTTGGTCTTGGTATAGGTTTCACATGATCATAGTTAAGTGTTCTGGGATTCCCATTTTTCTCAATGTTAGCCATAACTTATGATCCACACACTCATGCTTTTACATAGTCAATAAACCATTTATAAACATTTTCTGGTATTCTTTACTTTCAGCCAGGATCCATCTGACATTAGCAGTGTTATCGCTTGTGCTATGGTCTCTTATAAATCCTGCTTGAACTTCGGATAGTTCCCTATCTGTGTACTGTCCTAGCCATTTTAGAATGATCTTTAACAGTATTTTGCTTGGATGTGATATTAATGATACTGTTCGATAATTCCCACATTCTATTGAATCACCTTTCTAGGGAATGGGAATAAATATGGATCTCTTCCAATTCATTTGCCAAACAGCTGTCCTCCAAATTTCCTGGTATAGACTGATGAGTGCATAGAGAGATACATCTGAAAGCTGAACCAAGTCAACTGGCATCCCATTGATTCCTGGGCACTTATTTTTTACCAGTGCCTTCAGACAACTTCTGATCTTCCAGCAGGCTGGGAGTAAACCAACAAATCACACTGCCACTCCTATAGTGGTGGTGTCTTCACACTGTGAAAGATGGGATGGAGAGAGGTTGAAGAGATTGTGGCACTGCATTGAAGAGACTGTGGCAAGTTGTAACCAGAGAAACCCTGGAGATCAAGCCATAATTAAAGGTTTTGCTTGCTGGAAAATGGAAGAAAAAGCTGGCTTGTAACCTGCTCTGAGATAAAGTCTGCTGAATGGCTGAGGAAACCAGAGGTCATTTGTACTGCTGAACTGAACCTGAACTTTCATTTGTTGATTGAGAAACTATCTGAAGTAATTTAGGAATTCTATCTTACTGTTAGTCTTGTTTGGGGCTGCTGTTCACTAAACCTGAACTTGCATGGTATGACATTCGTTGCCTTCATCATGCCCCAACCTGTTTCCCTAATAAACCTCACAACTGTGAGTAAAGTCTGTGTCATTCTCACCTTCAATGTGGGAAACCTGGATTTCATTCCCAGCCAAGGTACCTGATGTGAAGGCACTTGATGTGAGGCCTGATGTCAGTGAAGAATTGCATGCTGCTGCTATGCTGCCTACAATGTGACATCAGGATCGAGAAAGACTCACCAATAACCTGTGTTATGCAGATGACACAACCTTACTTATTGAAAGTGAAGAGGACTTGAAGCACTGGTTGTAGAAAATAAAAAAATACAGTCTTCAATATGGATTGCATCTTCTTGTTGTTGTTGTGTGCCATCGAGTTGCTTGCTACTCATAACGATCCTATGTCGCTAAACCCTAAGCCTAAACAGCCCTAAACCCTGCTCTATCCTGTGCCAATCGCACTGCCTCTGACACACCCATCCCAATTATCCCAGTCACTGAATCAATCCACCTCATAGAGGGTCTTCCCCTCTTGCACCATCCCTCCACCCTCCCAAGCATGATGTCCTTCTCCAAGGACCTGTCCCTCCTTACAACATAACCAAAGTAGGTCAGACGAAACCCCAGAATCCTTGCTTCCAAGGAGCAGCCTGGTTTAACCCTCTCTAGGATGAATCTGTTTGTTTTCTTGGCAGTCCGTGGTACATTCAATACTCTTCTCCAGCACCACAGCTCAAAGGCATCAATTCTCCTTCTATCCTCCCTGGTCATTGTCCAACTCTGTGATGCCTAACAAGTGATTGCAAAGACCATAGCCTGTATCAGACACACCTTAGTCGTGGGGGAAAACTTTGCCATGCCCACAGGTACAAAAGGTCAAAGGCTGCACCAAGGATTGCATCTTAACATCAAGAAAACAAAAATTTTTACTTACATCATGACAGATGGAGAAAAGATTGAAACTGTCATCAACTCCCATCTTACTTGGATCCACATTCAACATCCATGGTACCAGCTGTCAGGAAATCAGGAGACATATTGCTCTGGAAAAATCTGCAGTTTAGGAACTTCCCAATTACTGGGGAATAATGATGTCAGTTTGAGGACTAAGATGCATCTGATTCAGGCCATGGTCCTTCTGATCATTTGCTATGCATTTGAGAGCTGGACAATGAATAAGGATGACAGAAGAAGAATTGATGCCTTTGAGCTGTGGTGGTGGTAAAGAGTACTGAACATCTCATGGACTGTCAAAAGAATAAACAAATATGTCTTGGACAAAGTGCAACCACAGTGCTCTTTGGAGGGAAAGGTGATAAAGCTTTGCCTTACAAACTTCAGCATGTTGCTAGGAGAGGATAATCCTTGGACAGGGACCTAATACTTGGAAAGACAGAGGGTTAGCAAAGGAGAGAAAGACCCTCAACCACATGGATTGACACAGTGACTGCAGCAATGGGCTCTTGGGTTTCAGGAAATGTGAGGATGGCACAAGATAGGTCAGGGTTCAGAATCTGTGGTTCAGAGTCATTATGGGTTATACTTGACTCGATTGCACCTAACGACAACAAACAATACAGATATTACTGATGGGGAAAAGTTACCCTTTATGAAGTGGGTAGAAGTCAGACTCCAACACCCTCATGCTGTAGCTGCTCCTTTTACACTTCTGAAGTGATTAAGTTTGGGATCCACTATGCTTTGATATGATTACATAACAAAATCAACCCCTATTTCTAAATATATTTCTGTAGGTTGGTATTTTAGCATGTATGTTTGTTTATTTTGCTGGGGAACACAATTCAGTACCTCATGGAAGGTAGGAAAGAAGAAAATCAACAGATTGCAGTCCATTTACCAATGTCTGCCATGACCCAAAGGTGTTTATAATGTTAGAAGCAATGAAAATTCATTAAAGGGAAATGTTAGCATGGAGTACTGAGACCTCATGTGCTAAATAGGGAGATTAAGACAGTAAGTGGGCAGGTTCCAGCCTCCCGAGTTCTTTCCTGTTTACTGAGCTAAGACAATTTTGATTACCTGGTAGGCAAGTGATCTAGTCTTAGGTGAATTCCAGTGCCACTATTGAATAGCTGTTTGTTCTTAGGCAATTTACAGAACTTTCCCCAAGTTTTTCATTTTATAAAATCTGAGATCATTTCCGTTCTTATCTCATACAGGGAGGAAGAAGATAAGAGAGTGAAGTTCTTATGTAGAGTTGGTCACCCAAAAAAGGCATCCAATGTTTAGCTTGTATTCCAATAAATAAAAAAAATAAATAAACATAAACAATAAAACCCTGATTCCAGTTTATAACAACCCTATAAGGCAAACTAGAACTGTCTCACAGGATTTCCAAAATTATAAATAAGTAGATTGACATCTTTATCTCACAAAGCAGCTGGTGAGTTTGAAGCACCAATCTTCTGATTAGCAGCTGAGCACCTACTCACTGCACCACCAGGGCCCTTATTAAAATTTTAAAAATCACTGCTATAGAGTAAATCTTAATGGAAGGAGATTGTCATTCTTCTCTTGAAAAAACAGTGGGTGGACTTGAACTGCTGATCTTTATATTAGCACCATGGTAATGTACAATGTGACCATGGTTTCTACAGACAGAAAGAACAATCACTAAATAAAAATGTAATCCGTAATCTCTGAGTAACACTTAGGACCCTACACTCTACTTCTATCCTCCACTCACAAGGACCTTTGCAGATTTCCAAATTCAAAGTATCCTCTAGATGCTTGGCAGGTCTCCTCACCTTGAGCCAGTTCAGAGGCAGGCCAGTTGGCTTGGTTCTCCCAGCCTGATATCCAAAAACCCTGCAATGAGGCCCCGTATTCCTTGTGTCTTGAAGTCTGCAGTTTCTAAGATGGCCCCAAAATTTCACTTCTCCTGGGATTCATGCCCTTGTGCAATTCCCTCTCCTTGGGTGTAGATTAGACCAGAGACTTGCTTCTAACAAAGAGAACACAACCAAAGTGTCAGGATTCCCACAATGTCAGATGGCCCAAAATGCAGGGTAAGAATGTGCTTACTTATTCTTCCTAATCTGTAGTAAACAACCTCATACATTTTTTTCACATCAAAGATTCTGCTTTTAGCATCGTCCTGCAGAATCAACTCACATCTCAAATTCACTGCCCTCAAGTTGATTCCAACTCATTTATGATCTTCCCTCAGGTTCCCCAGGCTATGAATTGAAATGATAGGAGATTGCTCATTTTTCTCCAGAGAAGCTGGTGGTGGGCATAAACTACCAAAGACCTGCAGCCTTTGGGTTAGCAGTGTAACTCCCTATGGGCAACCACAGCATCTAAGCCTCTTCAAATTCACAGTCCCTGAAAGGGACAGAGTATCTAGTAAACAAAGTGAACATAGACTTTACTGTGCTTCTTTATTAATCTGTAGTGAACAATTTGATGTGTAGTGAGCAGTTTAACGTGTGCAAACACTAAGCAAGTAAACACAGTAAATAATAAGTAAGCACAAGAAAGCCTGTGTTTACCTTGCTTATCAGGTAATCTGCCTTTAAGTGTCTCTTAGATTTTAAAGACTCTGATTTCTATCTTGCTCACTCTTTCTTGTCTCATTTGTTTGAATGGAAAACCAGTTGCTATGTTCCCCTATGGAGGGACCCATGTGGCAAGGCATCAAAGACAGCTTCTAACACCAGAAAAAGAAAGCATTAAGACCTTCAAGAACTGAATTCTACTGACAGAAGTGACCTTGAGTGTAGGCCTTTTCTCAGTCCAGCCTTAAAATGATTCTAATCTCAGCCAATACCTTGATTGCAATCTACAAGAGACCCTGAGCCACAGGACTCAGTTAAACTACACTCAGGTTCCTGATCCACAGAAGCCATAGGATGATAAATGGTGTTTTAAAAAACTAGGTTTTAACGGAACTCTGGTGGCCTAGTGGCAAGATGCTGCACTGCAATCCCAGAGGTATGTGGTTCGAATCCACCAGATTCTCTACTGGTAAGGTGGGGACAATCTCTTCCTGTACCAGTCAGATCCAATTTGATGGTATACACGCACAAAATAATAATAAAATAAACTAAGCAAAAAAAAACACTAGGTTGTGGGGTCAGTTGTTACACAGTAACAGACAACTGTCCTTGGGTGATACAAATAGTTAGCATAGTCACCTACTAACTGAAAGAGGTGCCTAAGAAGAAAGCCCTAGCAAACCACTTTCAAAAAAACCAATAGTAGGAAACTCTATAGAACACAACATGTGACATACAAAGGGTCACTATGTGTCAGAATTGATCCAACAGCAATTGGGTTTTTGTTTACCTATCCATTTTGTTGGGCTCTTTTAAAAGTAGATAACGAAAACACATTGCCAAAAATGGGTGTACTTTTTGCCTTACATAACTGAAAAATCCACAAATAACATTTGTTTCCGGTATGGCTGGTTCCACACACTCAAATGTCAAACAGGAATCTGTCTAATTTGGGGTTTATATGAGAGCAAAGCCTGAGGCAAGGACCTGGGTACAGGTGGTTTGTTTGGGAGGTGATCACAGGAAGCAGGGATGACAGAAAAGGTTGAGGTAATGAAGAAAGCAGGAAAAGGGTGTGTTTTCAACTCTTCTGTGATAAGCAACGGTGGCTAGTGTCCTCTGAGCCTCTGAGAGGCATGCTGTCTCCTAAAGGAACTGTCCTTCTGAAGGGTGGAAGCTGAGGGGTTTCCAACCAGCTCCTCACTGCACTGGCTGAGGGCTGACCTGAGGCTATTCACTCTGCAACTTCAGAGCTGCACTTCTATGTTCAAGAGGCTCAAGCTCCCCAGCTCCAGAGATGCTCTTGGGCAACCCTGGCAACACTTGTGCCAGATCAGGCATAAGGAAACGACACAGGATACCAAGAGCATCTGCATATTCTCTCCTCTCCTCTTCCATTCCTTTGAGATGCCTGCAGCACTGGGCAGCCTCTTCCCCAGGGGGAGCAGGATAGCAAAGTTTCTTCCTACAGATCAGCAACCTGGGGGAAGTCCTTCTCTTTCCTGAAAGTTCTGGTAAAATTTCATTATTTCATTTCAATATCAAGAACCACATATTTATCCCTATACTAAACACTGCTTTTAATTAAGCAGGCTGGACTTTTGGACCAATTCCTGGAGCTATGAACTGAAGACTAATGTATGTATTATCTAGTGTATATGCATTATTTGCAAGAAAATGTACGAAGTATGTAGTTGTTAAGTGTTTTTGAACCAACTGCAATTCATTGTGACCCTATGAACAATAGATCAAAACCTTGTCCTAGCCTATCTCATCCTTATGGTCTCCACCACACTCAAGGCCACTGCTGAAACCATTGTGTCCATCCATCTTGTTGAGAGTCTTTTCCTCTAGTCCTCTACCAAGCGTGATGTCTTTCTCCAGGGACTGCGCCCTCCTGACAGCATGCCCAAAGTACGTAAGGCAAAGTCTCACCATCCATGCTTCTCTGAAGCACTCCAACTGCACTTCTTCTAGAATGGATTTGCTTGTTGGTTTGGCAGTCAAGGGTATATTCAATACTCTTTGCCATCACAGTTCAAAGGTATCAATTCTTCTTCAGTCTTCTTTATTCATTGTCTAATGTTCACAACAGCACTTAACAAGATAGAGAGAGACCAGTTGGCCTAGTGGACTGAAAGTGATGCTACCAAGCCAAAGGTGGGTGACTCTAATCCACGGCCCTCAGGCCTGTTTTTAATTGGATTTTGGTCAAACATTCTTCTAGGTCATACAGCCTTGTTGTGTCCACTTGCCGTACAGAGGTAACTTGTAGTTGCTGTGAAGCTAAATACTGTAACACTGATGCGTCAAATGCAATAATGGTTACCCACGGCAGACAGTGTTTGGTGGAACTCCCTGATTAAAACAAGCTTGGAAGCAGGAGTGGTATCCACTTCCATAAATAGCTTGTCTCTGCAAACCCTATGAACCTGGGGAAAGGATGAAAGTCACACAAGTGTCAAGGACTTTGGTTCATATGGTCGCTATGAGTCGCCTACGACTAGATGGCACTTAATAACACAACAACAATGTTCATATGCATATGAAGTCACAAAGCTACGAGGAAAAGGAGTAGGGATTTGAAGGTGTCCCAAAGACAGACTAGAGACTAAGGTGCACCTAATTCAGACCATTTGGAAGCAGGGGTGGCATCCACTTCCATAATAGCTTGCCTCTGGAAACCCTATGAACCTGGAGAAAGGACAAAAGTTATACAGGAGGTATCCAGGACTTTCGTTCATAGGGTCGCTCTGAGTCGCCTGCAACTCGATGACACTTAACAACAACACAACAACCCAGACCATGGTCTTCACAATTACTTGCTATGCATCAGAGAGCTGGACAATGAGTAAGGATGACAAAAGCAGAAGATGAAAAAGAAAAGATGCCTTTGAGTTGTTGGAGAAGTCTTGAACATACCTTGGAAAACAAATAGGTCTGTTGTGGAGAGGGTGAAACCAAGTTTCTCCTTGGAGGCTAAGATTTTGAAGATCCGTCTCACATACTTTGGGCACATAGCCACGAGTGACTGTCCCTTGGAGAAGGACATCATTCTCAGAAAAGAGGAGGGACAATGGAGGAGAGGAAAACCCTGGATGAGATTGGTGCGGTGACTGAGGCAATGGCGGTTGGTGTGTCAGAATCAGTGAGACCGGCTCAGGATAGGGCAGGTTTCAGAGCTGCTGTACATAGGGTCGCTATGGGTCGCAGGCAACTTGACAGCACATAACGACAACAACAACTACAGTGTTAACCTGATTTATGACTCTGGCTCAGAGCTACCACAGGTAGCACACAGCAGCTAGTTCTTGTGTATGTACCTTCAGAGTCCAAGATAAACTGTAGGAAATAGACTCCAAAATACACGGCTTAAACAAGATAAAGGTTTCTTTTTCTTTCACATGAAAATCCAGAGATGCATGGTTCAGAGCTACTATGCTAACTCTATTAGCTTCCTATATATGTGGCTTCCTTCCTTGGCCACATAGATGTAAAAGCTTCATCTCTCATATTTTGGACATTTTACTAGGAGAGGTTATTCCTTAGAAAGGCTCATCATACTTAGAAAGATAGAGAGCTAGAGGAAGAAGAAAACCTCCAACAAGATGGATTGAGACAGTTCTTGCAGCAATGAGCTCAAGGTGTGTCAGAGACAGTGAGAATGGCACAGGATAGGTCAGGGTTCAGACTTGTTGTTCACTGGGTCACTATGAGTCATACTAGACTCTATGGCACCTAAAAACCCAACAATTTGGGATGTATGGGGTTTGCTCCAGCAACCCAGAGAAAAGAATGGGAATGGAAGACTCACTCTTAAAAAAAAAAAATTACTGGTTTACTTCCAAAGTTCGTTCTTTTCCACACCAGATCTTTCCTATTTCCTAAACCTACTCCTTCCTCCACCCATCAAAGTGTGCTACCCTATGATTATGTCCCCTATCTTCACCCCTGTGCTCCCACCCTCCCCACCTTGGATCTTCAGACATGTTTTACTTAGTTATCTATTTCTACATAAGAGTCTTATGGGACTGAGATAGTTTACTTTGCAGAATGTCCCTCAGTCTCTCCCAAGTTAGGTGGTGATTTATTAAATCATTGCTCCTTCGTACACAGTATTCCGTCATGTGAATGTACCATAATTTCTCAATCCATTCTATTGTGGTTGGACATTTGGGCTGTTTCCATGTTTTTTCAATGTGAATAACTCTGCTATGAACATTGGTGTACACGTCTCTGTGCCTTAGTTCTCATTTTCTCAGGGTATATTATAAGCAGTGGAATCGCTGGGTCATACGAAGACTAACTCTTTTTAAGGGTACAGCTCAGATCGACATTGTAGATGTAAGCAACAGAATCATTCACATATCATTGGCCAGATACAGGATAGCTGCAAAGGACACTGGGAAATGTAGTCTATAGCTCTGACTTCTCTCCACACCAAAGCCACTGCCACTGAGAAAATTCTGATTCATAATAATACTACAGGACAGAGTAGAACTGCCCTATCTAGTTTCCAAAGCTATAAATCTTTATGGCGCCAACTGCTACATCTCTAAGTACCTGGAGACAACTGGCATTCTACAAGACCATGTTGCAAAGCCTGAGATGCATGACTGAGAAATCCAGAGAGGATAGAAGGCAACCCTTGGAAGGACACCCTTGTAGTCACCTAGCGCAGTGCTCCCACAGGAGACAGGATAGTGACACAGTCTTTCTCCTCAGCAACAAGGTCCAGCCATCCTTCTTCAGCCCCATAGCCATGAACCTAATATCAAATCTCCACCCAGACCATCCCACCTTGATTTAATATCTTTAAACTTGCTTCTGTGGACAAACATATTTTCAGGTTTATTACGTGGATATCAGGTCAAGCAGAGCTTTCAACTGTTACCTTCAACATTTATTTACTCAGAAAAATGTTTTGAGTTGTGGTTTTATTTTTATTTATTTTTTAATCAAAAGAGGCACTTTGTGGATACTAATCGAGCCGTACACCTCCAGCCAGCAAAAGAACCCCGTTTGGTAGAATGGGGGTGAAAGCACATTAGACTTTATGCCAGGGCTCATTTTTCACTGACTGACCCTGCCATTCAACTTCACCTCCCTGTCTTCCTCCCAAGCTGCAGATGCCTCTTTTTCCTAATTTTCTCCCAAAAAGCAGTGACTCATAAACAAGAACAGATTTCTCTTGCTTGCAGAAAAGGTAAATTGCTGGCAGAAATAAATTTGCAGATGCTAGAATTTCACAGAAAGGAGCTCGTTGGTGGGGAGGGTTTCATATCCTGCCCCGCTCCCCACTTCCCCCACCTAACTGTACCCTCAAGCTTTTCTACCAAGCTAAAGGGTGCTGCCAAAGGTTTTCCTGAACCCAGTACTGATATGGCAAGGAGATGAGCTCTGCCTCTGAAAATGACTCTTCTGTTTATTTCTGAGTTTGTCCCAGTTCCTGGGCCTAGGATTGGGCCAGGGTCCCTAAGGAGAGGATTCCGGCATCCTGGCTCCACGACCTCAATTTATGTGGGTTACTCTCAGCCTGTGGACCTGTCACCTGGCAAGAAGGCAGCCACTAGGACCTGCCCAGGTCCTTTGGGAGGTGGTTCCTCACTCAGATTGTAGGATCCAAACAGGCAGGAGCCAGGCGCAGACACCTGAGCATGTTCCCTCCTGAGACGGAGGGCCTGGGATAGGGTCTAAAGAATGCCCCTCCCCGATTCAGAATTCCTGAAAAGGAAGAAAGTTGTGCATAGTGTCCTTTCTTAAGCAAGTAATATGTGCTTACACTAAGCCAGGTCTCCAATCCTCACAATGACCCTGGGAAGCTAGTGGTGCCCATTATACAGATGAGGAAACCAAGGCACAGGACGGGAGGTCACTCACCCCCATTCACATTGCCTTCCAGCACAGGTCAGGGATTCAAATAGCGCCAGTGAAGGGAGTCTGACCTTCCTTAAGCACTCTCTCCTCTGCCTTCCCTCCTCCTGCCCAGTCTCAGCCAGACTCTCTCCTCCTCATCCTATTTCCACATTAGACACAGAGGCCTCAAGGGAGAACTTTTTTTCCCCCAAAAAAGAAAACAAATGTAAGGAAGCTTAGAACGGGGTCACAGAATCTCAGAGCCTCACGGGAAACACTCAGCCTCCAAGAGAGGCAGAGTCCTCAGAGTCTTAGGACAGAGGGGTGCAGGCCTCTCCCCAGCCCCACCACATCGACACATCCAAGGAAAAGTTACATTTGGAAGAGGAAAGCCATAGTCATAGTTCACACCAGCAACACCTGAGAAATTAACTTTTCTTTTTTTATATAACTCACACCTAAAATCTTCCTTATTGATAATTTGTTCATTTAAGCATCTCTTTTCTATGAGGGAGCTCTGGTGGCTTAATGGTAAGGACCTGCACTCCCAATGCAAAGGTATACAGTTTGAATCCACTACTTGCTCTGTGGACAAAAGATGAGCAATCTCCTCCCATGCAATTTACTGCCTCTGAAAAACATCTGGAGGGTCAGCTATGGGTTGGCTCCAATTCAATGGTGTACAACAACGACAATGTTCTATTAAAATCCAAGTTTCTCCCTTTTCCTCAAACCCACTGCTCCCTCAGAAGTGGTTAATCATTCACACTCTAGTGGGAAAAATTTTGTTTCTTCCCTAATAGCGGGTGTTACCCAGAAAGGCTAACACCAGGGAAAATTGTGTGTTCTCTCAATGTCTATTCTCCTCCAGCTGCTGGACAGAGTCCAGGCTGCATCATCTCGGAACTCTCCAGAGCTGAGAGATGCCAGATGTGGCCAATGGCTGCTGGATCAGACCAGGCACCTCCCCACGCTAATCCCTAACATGGCAAAGTCCTGACTGAGGTCCCCACAGGCAGCAGATGGCGAGCCAACTTCTGCGTTGCCATGGCAGCCCTGGAATAGGGTGAGAAGAAGGCACTGTGTATGCACAGATGCTTATGTCTAGATTACACGAGGGCACAGGGATGAATAGATGCAAGCTTTAGATGTTAGCATCCCTTCCCCCCAGTCCCATCTGGTGGCTGCTGAAATCCCTGGAGGTGCCCTGGCAGTTGTCAAAGATCTGGGACCTGGATGCCAGCAGATCTGGGTTCCATGCTACCCAGATCCTCGCTGGAACAAGGCCAGCTGTAAGGTCAGACACAGCTAATGGATTACTGGGAGTTCACATTCCCTTGAACAAAGGTGCAAGGACCTACTAGGGAGAGGAAAGGCAAAGGTAGCAGAGGTTCCTGAGGCAAAAAATCTTTACAAGTCAAGCATCAAAGGGCAGATTATCCAAAAGAGGATACCAGACACTTTACCTAACCATACTCATTCTTCCCCCATACTCCCACTCTTACCATCTCAACACAGAACAGATGCTGCTGGTATCCATGGTGAAACCAGGGTCTGATACAGGACAAATTCAAGGTGACCCAACCCTCTTCTTCTTCCAGCAGGCAATCCCTACACCCTGAGTTATCTGTGCTGTGATGGAAGCTACCATGGAACCAGAATTGGGGCCAAATTTATCAAGATCAGGCAGGACATGCGTATAACACTGAATCTGGATACTTTACCCCAACCCACTGACTTGTCTGGGCAATGATATCATGCACACACACACATACACACAGAGCACACACAATGCACACAATATATGCCTCAAGCTCTCAGAGCTCAAGCACACATTCCACAATTGCATCTACAGCTCCCTTACCTCTAATGTACGTGCAACCACAGAGCACACCACACACACCCCCGAGGCTCACACAGGGCAGAGAAGGATGGCGCGGCTCCTGCCTGGCAGAGCCAATGTAGACAGTTGCGCTTTGAGGTTTCTGTTTCCTCACAGCAATTCAAGAGGTCAAGGGGAGAAAGAAATAAGCAAAATAACACAAACAACAAGGTCAGAATAGACCAGGGGCTTAGGTACAGAAATGAATGCAGGGGACAATAGCTAAATTGTACATACATTCCCAATTCTGGTGTACAGGTGCAATCTCTAATTGCACCCCCTTCCTCGATTTCAAGATGAATTAACGCTGACAGCAGCCTCACGTCAGCAGAAATGCCTTCTTCTCTCATGTCCAGCCGCCTCAATCAGGAGCCTGTCATACATGTGGCGTCTTGAACGTCATTTCATGTCTTCTCTGACATCCCCTTAGATATGCACCTAGAGGCAGGTGCTTCCTCCTTCTCCCTTGTCCCCCTTTGCTCTCCTGGAGCTCTAGAGACGGATCAGAAAAGCACCTCGCTAAAGGCAAAAGGAAAATACAAAAATCTTTCTCTATTACTTACAGGAGCTTCCTCCTGCCCAGCCCCCATGCCAACCTTGAGCCGCAAACATAGTGAGTGGCAGCCAGCACCAAGCCATGAAATTTGGCAAGCCTGCTCCCTAAGGTTAGGATTAGTTGTTGTTGTTGTTGTTGTTGTTGTGTGCCGTCCAATTGGAATCAACTCAAAGATCACCCTTCAGCTGACTTTCAGAGGCTGTAAACCTCACAGGAGGAGATTGTCCATCTTTCTCTTGCAGGGAAGCTGATGAGTTTGAACTTCCTGCCTTTGAGTTGGCAGCACAACTCCTTACTATCAGGCCACCAAAGTTCCCAAAGCTAGGCAAGGGGGAGGAAAACTTAACTTGTGCTGATGGACTGTTACTTCCATGTCTGAATCTTTTTCTGAGGGCAGCCAGAAGGACAGAGCTATAGGGCGAAAGTAGTTCCTTCCCACGCCAACAAGATTTTAGAGTAAAATGTGGAGAAGAAAAAGGTAGATGAAGAGTGTGTGCACAGACGCTCTCACGTATGCATGCAGTGTACAGAGAGTGCCCAGAATGAACACACGTGTGTGGCGGTGCAGGAAACTCAGTGAGGAAGTCCACAATGCATATATGACTGCATACACACACTCATAGGGTCGCTATGAGTCGCCTGCAACTCAACGGTACTTAACAACAATAACATCAACGTAGAGAGAGATCAGCTGGCCCAGTGGACAGAAAGCGATGCTACCAGGCCAAAGGTGGGTGACTTTTAATCCGTGGCCCTCAGGCCTATATTTCATTGTTTCTGTTCAAACATTCTTCTAGGTTGTATAGCCCTGGTGTGTCCACTTGTACAGCGGTAACTTGTGGTTGTTGTGAGGCTGAACACTGTGACGCTGATGTGTCAGATGCATTAATGGTTGGTTACCGAATGTGGACAGTATGGGGTGGAGGTCCCCAATTAAAACAAGTTTGGAAGCAGGAGTGGCATCCACTTCCATAATAGCTTGCCTCCAGAAACCCTATGAACCTGGAGAGAGGATGAGAGACACACAAGCATTGAGGACTCTCCTTCATAGGGTTGCTATGATTCACCTGTGACTTGACAACAACAACAACAACACATGCACTCATAAAAGCACAGAGGTTTGCATACACAACAGAGAACCTTCAGCCCAAAGGGCAACCCAAAGAAAAGCAAAAATGCAGGAAAATCCCTTTCTTCCTCCCTGGAAGCAAGCCAAGACCCAAAACTCATCTAAAAGGACAGGCCCAAGTCCCAGAAATGTCTTAACTCTGCCTCTTTGCAGCCCCAACTGCAAAAATGAAAAAAGGGGAAAAAAATGAGATGGGGGCTGATTTCTCTGAGAGGGACATAGTAGCAAGAATAGTCACTAGGGACAGAAATAGGACTGAAGGACAACCCCAAGGAAGCCCCTGGACCTGAAGAGGGACAGGCCCCAATTTGCCTGATTCCTCCCTCCTCTTGAAGTTACATCCACAGCTATGCTGAGATAGAGGAAGGGAGATAAAACAGGAAAGCTCCAGGCCAGGAGTCATGAAGTGTGAGTGTAAGCCTTACTCAGCACCAACAGGCAGACCATAGCATGTCCTGAATCCCAGGGTGAATAGGGGAAATACCCTTGACCCTTCAGCCCTTGGTTATATGGAGGCCGAGTCATCAATCACCTGAACATCTGAACCCATTAGACAGTGAGCTTCATTGACATGCCTGCACGTCCTAGATCACTGGGCTCTCTCTAGTACCAGAAAAGACAGACTCTTTTATAAGAGATTGCCACCGCTCCAGAGACTTCTGTCTGGTCTACACAGGACAGAGTGCTTGATGCTGTGTTCTCCTCCTCCTCCTCCTCCTCCTCCTCCTCCTCCTCCTCCTTCTTCTTCTTCTTCTTCTTCTTCTTCTTTCTCTCTCTCTCTCTCTCTCTCTCTCTCTCTCTCTCTCTCTCTCTCTCTCTCTCCTCTTTCTTTTCCTTCCTTCCTTTCTTCTTCTTCCTCTTCTTGTTGTGTGCCACCAATCAGGACCAACTTATAGCTGACCAACCAGTAGATTTTCAGCAGCTATAAATCACACAGTACGAGACTACCCATCTTTCTCCAAGGAGCATCTGGTGGATTCAAATTTTTTTCCTATGGGTTGGTAGTGCAAGTCCTTACACACTACACAATGCAAAACACTTATTATTTTTGCCCAACACACAGATTGAATTGTTGTTGACAGGTGCCATCAAGTAGAGTATGACTCATAGGGACTTTATGAACAACAGATCTGAACCTTACCCTAACCTGTGCAATCTTCACTGTCTTCAACACACTTGAGCCCACTGTTACAGTGACTGTGTCAATCCATCTTGTTGAAAGTCTTCCTGCCTTTTACTGACTCCACCTTTTCAAGTATGACGTCCACTTTCAAGAACCAGCCCCTCCTAAACACATGTTCAAAGTATATGAGACAAAGCTTCGCTGTCTTCACCTCTACCCTAGTAGCATTCTCTCCAAAACATACTTATTTGTTCTCTTAGAAGAACAAATATTCAGTGCTTTTCTCCAACATCACAACTCAAAGGCATCAATTCTTCTATCATCCTTATTCACTGTCCAATTTTCAACTACACAGCAAGTCATTTCATCAGGTGCACCTTAGTCTTTAAACTGACATTATTGCTCTTTACCACTTTGTATAGGTCCTTGACAGTAGATTTTCCCAACGCAACACGTCTTTTAATTTTATGACTGCTGGTACCAAGGGTGTTGACTGTGGATCCAAGCAAGATGAAATCACTGACAAATTCATTCTTTTCTCCATTTATCATGATGCTGGCTATTGGTCTAGTAGCGAAGATTGTTGTCTTCTTGATGTTTAATATTATCCATATTGAAGGCTGCGGTCCTTGATCTTCTACAACAAATGTTTCAACTCCTCTTCACTTTCAGCGAGGTTTTGTCATCTGCATAACAGAGGTTATTAATTAGTCTTCCTCCAATCCTGATGTCACATTCTTCTTCAAAACGTCCAGTTTCTTGAGTGATTTGCTCAATATAAATATTTCATTATGAAGAACAGATACAGCTCTGATATACACATTTATTGATTTTAAACCATGCAGTGTTGTCTTACTCTGTTTGCACAACCACTTCTTAGTCTAGGTATAGGTTTCACATGAGCACAATTTCGTGTTCTGGCATCTCCATTCTTCTTAGAGTCAGTCATAATTTGTTATGATCCACACATTCAAATGTCTTTGAATAGTCAATAAAACACAGCTAGAGATCCTTCTAGTTTTTCTGCTTTTAGCCAATAGCCATCTGACATAAACAATGATATCCCTTGAGTTATGACCTCTACTAAACTCAGCTTAGGGTTTGCCAGAACTCTGCAATTCTCTGTTGATGTATTGTTCTAGCTGGTTTGGGATCATCTTCAAGAAGATTTTATTTGCATGTGGTATTACTGACATTGTTTGATAATTTCCACATTCCATTGAATAACCTTTTTGGGGAATGGGAATAAATAACACATAACATGTTTGTCAGAGCTACTCTCCACAGGAGTTTTAGTGGTTAGTTTTTCACAAGTAGATATCCAGCTTTTCTTCTAATAAGCCTCTGAATAGATTTGAACCTCCAACCTTTTGCTTAGTAAACACGGACACCAACAGTACCAATAGCACACCAATTTGCCTATGCACCAAATTAAACCCACAATTTTTCCATGTCCATCAGTTATCTGTAGCCTCAATAATTCTGTGCAACAAAGAACCCTCTGTGGCACATAATAAACATTTTTTCACTCACCAGTCTACAGGTTCACTGGGTGGTTCTGCTTCCCTGAACCAGGCTCAGCTGATCTCTGCATATCCTGCTCACAAGTCTGCTGACAGCTGACAGATAGGCTGGGAACTGGCTGGTCTGTGATGCTCTCATTCACTGACTATTGAATGACATTCACTGGAATGACAAAAGTGACTGAGTCCTATATCTTTCATCCTCCCGCAAGTTTATCGTTGTTGTTGTTGTTGTTAGGTGTCATCAAGTCAACTACGATTCCTAGTGATCTTATGAGCAGCAGCTCTGAACCCTGCCCAATCCTGTGTCATTCTCACCATCTCTGACACACTTGAGCCCGTTATTACAGTCACTGTATCAATCCATTGAGAGTCTTCCTCTATTTAAAAAAAAAATTATCAATTTTAATAAAAGTTTACAGAGGCTTAGGATTTCCAGTCATTCTTTGCTGCCCTTTTCTCCCTGCCCACCCCCTCCACCCCAAATCACTCTTCTCCTTGAAAAGAAAAAAAAAACCAAACTCTTTCATTGTTATGCAATCCCTCCCCCTTATCCCACTCCACTATGCAGCCTTCACTCTGGACTTTTGTAATAATACCCATTCATATATCCCTTTTAAACAGATAAGTCTTCCTCTCTTACCCTAATCAGCCACATTTCCAAGCATGATGTCCTTCTCCAAGGATTTGTCCCTCCTTTCAACTTGCCCAAATTATGTGACATGAAGTTTCACCATCCTTGCCTCCAAAGAGAACCCTGGTTTCACTTTCTCCAGGGTAGACTTATTTGTTCTCTTGGCAGCCATGGAATATTTAGTACTCTTCTCCAAAACCATGTATCAAAGGCATCTATTCCTTTTCTATTATCCTTATTACTGGCAAAGCTTTCATCTAGTAACTGTAAAGGACATGATTTGTATCAGGTGGACCTTAGTCTTTAAACTGGCACTATTACTCTTTAGTACCCTGGCTAGCTCAGAATAATTCAAGAGGCAGTAACAAGGTTAGGGAGAAAGAGAGAGAAGTAAGACAACAAACAGAGAGAACTCCTTGAAGCCTCAGCGTGGAACTGGTATATTATTGCTTTTTCTACTTGTTGTTGTCATTGTTTGCTGTCAAGTCAGAAATGACCCATAGCTGACCCACAAGCAGGTTTTCAAAGACAGTAAATCTCACAGGAAGAGACTGTATATCCTACCTCCAGAACATCTAATGAATGCAAACCATATGTCTTTAGGATTGCAGTACAGCTTCTTAATACTACACCATCAGAGCTCCCTTCTCTACCTGTAAATAAACCAAATCACCAGGAAAGGTAAGACTACATGGAGGAGGGACTGTTGAATAGATGCCATCTCTTGAAGGGAAACTGTACCAAGACCTATCCAATCTGTATGCTGAGCAAATTATTCAAGATGCTAGACTATGAGGAGGAGTGTGGCATCAGGATTGGAGGGAGACTCATCAATAACCTGCATTATGCAGATGACACAACCTTGCTTGCTCAAAGTGAGAAGGACTTCAAGTAACTGTTGCAGAAGATCAAAGAATGAAGCCTTCAGCATGGATTGCATCTCAATGTCAAAAGAACAAAAATTCTTACCACTGGAACGATAGGTAGCATCATGATGGATGGAGAGGAGATTGAAACTGTCAACAACTTCATCTTGCTTGGATCCACAATTAACACCCTTGGTACCAGCAGTCAGGAAATAAGAAGGATTGTACTGGGAAAACCTGCACTTAGGGAACTTTCCAAATTTTTGAGTAGTGATGTCAGTTTGAGAACTAAGGACCATCTGACTCAGGCCATATAGTTTTTCTGATTACTAGCTATGCATCCAAGACCTGGACAATGAATAAGGATAACAGAAAAACAATTGATGACTTTGAATTATGGTATTGAAGAAGAGCACTAACATTCCATGGACGGCCAAGAGAACAAACAGATATGTCTTGGTCAGGTGCAGCTGGAGTGCTCTTTGAAGGCAAGAATAATGAGGCTTCACATCATACACTTTGGGAATGTTGCTAGGAGGGGCTGTTCCTTAGAGAAGGACATGATTCTGGGAAGGGTGGAGGGTGGGCAAAGGAGAGAAGACCGTCAACCAGGTGGATTGACATGGTGACTGCTGCAATGGACTCTTGTTTGTCAAGAAGTGTAAGGATGGTACAGCTCAGATTTTTTATTCATGGGGTGGCTATGAGTTGTACTTGACTCAATGGCCCTTAATAACAGCAACAGAGAAAAAGAAAGAACTGTTCATGAAATGAGGGAGATCAATGCTGATGTCAGATGGATCTTGACTAAAAATAAAAAATGCCAGAACGAAGTTCACTTGTATAGTATTGACTATACAAATGTATTTGCATGGTGGATCATAATAAATCATGGCTAATATTGCTATCGTGGAAGGAGGAGTGGCACCCACTTCCATAATAGCTTGCCTCCGGAAATCCTACGAACCTGGAGAGAGGATGAAAGGCACCCAAGCGTCGAGGACTCTCCTTCATAGGGTCGCTATGAGTCGCCTGTGACTCGACGGCACTTAACAACAACAACAACAACAATATTGCTATAATCAGGGATGCTTTAGGCAGAATATTAAATGATCCAGGAGGTATTAAAAGAAAATGGAAGGAA
>NW_006399778.1:11750163-11757400 GCF_000299155.1 Elephantulus edwardii | reverse complement strand
GATGCCTTTGAGCTGGGGTGCTGGAGAAGAGTATTGAATGTACCATGGACTGCCAAGAAAATAAACAGATTCATCCTGGAGAGGGTTAAACCAAGCTACTCCTTGGAGTCAAGGATTCTGGGGCTTCGTCTGACATACTTTGGACATGTTGTAAGGAGAGACAGGTCCTTGGAGAGGAACATCATGCTTGGTAGGGTGAAGGGACAGCGCAGGAGGGGAAGACCCTCTATGAGGTGGATTGATTCAGTGACTGGGGTAATCAGGATGGGGGTGTCAGAGGCCATGTGATTGGCACAGGATAGAGCAGGGTTTAGGGCTGTTGTACATAGGGTCGCTATGAGTCGTAAATGACTTGACGGCACATAACAACAACATTAAGAAGAATGGAATTCCAGAACACTTAATTGTGTTCATACAAAACATGTATGTATACCAAACAGCAGGATATGTACCAACAATATATTGAATGGTAGGTGTGTATACCATTAAAACAGGACAAGGAAATACTATATGATTTTAAATCAAGAAAAGTGTTCATCAGAGTTGTACTTTCCCCCATGCCTATTCAACCTGTACGCTTGGTAAATAATTTGAGAAGTTGGACTATATGTAGAGAAATGTGGCATCAGTATTAGAGAGAGACTCCTTGACACCTGAGTTGTGTAGATGAAACAAGCTTGCTTCTTGCAGAACGTGACGAGGACTTGAAGTACTCACTGAAGATCAAGGCCACATACAGCCTTCAGTATGGACTGCACTGTCAAGCACAGCTCTGCTCTGCCACTCTCGGGGTCACAATGATTCACAGCCAACTTGGCAACAACTGGTGTTATCTTTAAGAGTCAACAGAATGTCAGAGCTAGGGCTTTAGAGATCAGTTAGTCTCCAGCCATACATTCTAGAGTTGAGGAGAAAGGCAGGTGCCCACATCCAAGCCCTTTGACTCAGGAAGCAGCGCAGACTGGCAGCTCTCCCCCTGCCTCTTCGCTGCTGGCGGCCTCATTTCCATCCCACTGAGCTGGTGCAAGGCTCTCAGCGCCTGGGGAAGATGACTCTCATCTAGAGCCCCTCTCCCCTCTTGCTACCCAGACTGAGCGCTCCCTATTTATGTGAGTCACACTAAACCCTGACATTTGTGTAATTGTCTTCCACATACAAAGTGCCTTCACACATTACTCAGTCCCAGCATCACCCTACAGGGAGGGGTAATGGCAATAACAGTAATCATCGCTGATGTTTACTGAGCACATTCTAACGGCAGGCATTTTCCAAGGCACTCGACATGCACTAATTCGTATACAGGCACACCGGCCCTATGAAAAATGCACTCTGTGTTGTTATCCCAAATTACAGAAGGGGAAAGTGAGGGGAAAGAAGGATGAAGTGCGTATAATAGCTCACACCTCTGTGTAGCCTGGAAAGGTGGCACTTCACTTCCCTTATTTTTACCTCCTCCAGAATGTGGTTCTGAACACAGAGCTACACGAGCCCATCAAGAGGCAGGGTACAGAGAGGAAGGGTATGAGAAAGACCACTTGGATCTAAGTTGATGGGTTTAAATCCTTATCTGTTTCTTGTGAATCTTTGAGTGTGATATTTAACTTCTCTGGACCTCAGTTTTGTTATTTTTCAAATGGGGAAGTTGTTTTTGTTGTTATGTGTCATCGAGTTGCCAGCAAATCATAGTGACCCTATGTACAACAGCCCTAACCCCTGCTCCATCCTGTGCCAATCTTATTGTCTCCAACACACCTACTCCAGTACTCCCGTCACTGAGTCACCCATCTCATCAAGTGTCTTCCTCTCCTGTGCTGTCCCTCCACCCTTCCAAGCATGATGTCCTTCTCCAAGGACTGGTCCCATCTTGCAATGTGTCCAAAGTATATCAGATGAAGCTTCAGAATCCTTGCCTCCAATGAACAGCCTGGCTTCACCCTCTGCAACACAAACCTGTTTGTCATTCTCCTAGCAGTCCATGGTATATTCAATACTCTTCTCCAGCACCACAACTCAAAGGAATCAATTCTCCTTCTATCATCCCTAGTCCTTGTCCAGTTTTCTGATGTATAGCAAGTAATTTCAAAGAGCATAGCCTGTATCAGGAGATAATAGTAATATTATGAGATGCAAAGAGAATAAAGAAGTATATTTTGGAGAAAGTGCAGCCAGGGTGCTACTTGGAAACAAGGATGGTGTAGCTTTGTCTCACATACTTTGGGCATGAAGGTTACATCTTTCAGAAAAGGAGATCATATTTAGAAAGGTGGGGAGTCAACAAAAGAGAGGAAGACCTTCAGAGAAGTGGGTTGACAAAGTGACTGTAATTATAGGCTCAGGTATATCAGAGATGATGAGGATGGTCTAGGATAGGGCAAGATTCAGACCTATTGTTCACAGGGTCACTAGGTTGCTGTTATTGTTGTGGTTAGGTGCTGTCGAGTCAAGTAAGATCCATAACATACTCAACTCAACAGCACCTAATAACAAAAATATTGATAATCTCACTTCCTAGAGTTTTTCCTTGGAGAAAGACATCATGCTTGGAAAAGTGGAGGGTCAGAGAAAGAGGAATGCCCTCAACAAGAAAGACTGATACAGCAATTGTAACAATGGACTTCAGCATATCGGAGATGGTAAAGAAGGTACAGGGTAGGACAAGGTTCAGATCTGTTGTTCCTAGGTTCACTATGACACATAGTCAACTCCACAGCACCTAACAATAACACAAAGTTGTGAGGATTGCATGGGTTAGTGCATATAAAGTAGTCGTTTACACACAGTAAGAGCTCAGTGAACATTAACTATTGTTTTCAAGTTGCACTTTGAATCCACCAGTTTCTCCAAGGGAAAGGAAGGGTGGTCTCCTCCCATAGAGTTATAGCCTCAAAACCCTGGTGGAGGGTCACTACAAATCAAAATTGACTTGATGGCAATGGCCTTGGTTTGGGTTTTTGTTATTATTGTCATTATTTCGTCCTCATGGCTTCTGGAGCATAGAAGGAAGACCACATCTGCTGCTGTCTGGTCAGTACGCAAAGCCACGCTGACAGAAACAGAAGCTCGCTCTCTGTTGGAGGAATGACAGACTAGCTGCTCAGCAGTCTTCTCCCCTTCCTTCACTCCTCTCCAAATGCCTGAGTTTGTATAGTTTGTGCTGAGTTGCGCCGTTAATCCAAAATCTTTACATTTCTGGTTATTCAAATTAAGCAACTCTTTAGAGGAAAGATGAACAGTCTTCTCCCATTGCAATTTACAGCTGCAGACACGTGAGCCAGAACTGGTTTGAAGACAGTGAGTTTGAGGGTTTTTTAAAAACAGGGAGAATATAGTGCCCCACCTTGTACCACAGAATTACAAGTAAAATCAGTACTAAGTGTCTTAGTTATTTAATACTGCTATATCATAACTTGACTAGCTGCAAATAAAGAACTTGAAGTACTTACTGATAGATCAAAGACCGTAGTCTCCATTATGGATCACACTTCAGTGTAAACAAAAATCCTCACAATAGAACCAATCAATAGCATTATGAAATGGGGGAAATAAATTGAAATTGTCAAGGATTTCAGTTGACTTGGATTCACAGTAAACACCCATGGTGACAACAGTCAAGAAATCAAACAACTTTTATAATGAACTCTATTTAAAGTGCTAAAGAGAGAGAATGTCCACTTAAAGACTAAGATGCAACCGACCCAAACTACAATATTTTAAAATGCTTCATATGCATGTGAAAGCTGGACAATAAATAAGGAAAACTAAAGAAGAATTGATGCTTTTGAATTGTGGTGTTGGTGGGGAGTATTGAGTATACCATGGACTGTCAAAGAACAAACAAAATCTCTGAAGTGCATACAGAGGGCAGCTTGTAAATTTAGATTGTGACACTTGGTCTCATACACTTTGGGAATGTTTTCAGGAGATGCCTGTTCTTTGAAAAAGATGTCATTGCTTGGAAAAGTAGAGGATCAGAGAAAAGTTCTCAATGAGATGAGTTGATGCAGTGACAAGAAAAATGGGTTTGAGCACAGTGGAGAGTGTGAGGGGGACTCAGGCTATGACAAGGTTTTGATCTGTCATCCATAAGGCTGCTACAAGCTGGCGTTAATCAAGGTCACACAACAACAACAAGCTATAATAAAAACACCACAGATGGATCACTTGAACACACTTATTTCCTCAGAGTTTATGAGGCTAAACATCCAAATTCAGGCTGCTGGGTCTAGGCAAAGGCTTTCTTTCTCTGTTGTATCTGGGGGAAGACCCTTCTCTCTTTGGGCTTCTTCTCCTAAACAATCCTCAGGTGGCATATCATCTCTCTTCCCCTATTCCTACTTACTCACTAGCTTATTTCATTTCTTTATCTCTCTTTTAATCTCAAAAGAGATGAACTCAAAATATGGTATTAATAGGTTCAGTGGGAACTTTAGGGGACAATGTGATGGTAGACATGCATAGATGGTAGATAATTGAATGAAGTACTGGGTGGGTGGATGAGGGATTGTGCGGAGCACAAGGGGTATAGAAAAAGCACAGTGTGTATGGGTTATGACTGTTGTTAGGTGCCATTGAGTACAACACCTAGCAAACCTATGAACAACAGGTCTGAACCCTGTCCTATATTGTGCCAATCCACTCTTCTTAATACACTAAACTCCATTGTGGCAATCATTTAGTCAATCCACCTAATTGAGGGTCTTCCTCTCCTTAGACAATACTCTACCTTCCCAAGCATGTTGTCCTTCTCCAAGGAATAGCCTCTCCTAAAAACATGCCTGAAGTATGTGAGGAAAAGCTTTATCATCTTTGCTTCCAAGGAGCACTCTAGAGGACAGCTGCCTGGCCAAAGGATTGGAAGAGATCCATATTTGTTCCCATTCCCAAATGTGAAAAATATGATACAATGATTTCTACAAACTTTCGCAGTCAGAGATCAATCGAACATGCAACCAAAATACATTAATAGTGATGGGTGACTGGAATGTGAAAATTGGGAACAGAGAAGAAGGATCAGTAGTTGGAAAGCATGGACTTCAGTTTGCTCGACTCCACGGTCAACAATCTTGGCACGAGCTGCCAGGAAATAAATCATATTGCGATAGGAAAGTCTGCTGTTAGGGACCTCTCTAAAGTACTGAAGAGCAACGGTTTGTCTCTGGAGACTAAGGTGTGTCTGATACAGGCCATAGTCTTTGCAATCACTTGTTATGCATCAGATAGTTGGACAATGACAAGGGAGGATAGAAGGAGAATTGATGCCTTTGAGCTGTGGTGCTGGAAAAGAGTATTGCATGTACCATGGACTGCCAAGAAAACAAACAGATTCATCCTGGAGAGGGTTAAACCAGGCTGCTCCTTGGAGGCAAGGATTCTGGGGCTTCGTGTGACATATTTTGGACATGTTGTAAGAAGGGACAGGTCCTTAGAGAGGGACATCATGCTTGGGAGGGTGAAGGGACAGCGCAGGAGGGGAAGACCGTCTATGAGGTGGATTGATTCAGTGACTGGGGTAATCGGGATGGGTGTGTCAGAGGCAGTGCAATTGGCACAGGATAGAGCAGGGTTTAGGGCTGTTGTACATAAGGTCACTATGAGTCGCAAGCGACTCGACGGCACATAACAACAACAACATACAATGAAATATTACGCAGCATGCAGGAACAATGATTTTGTAAATTACTACCTAACTTAAGAGGGACTGGAGAGCATTATGCTGAGTGAACTAACTTAATCCCACAAGGACAAATACTGTATAAATCATTATTGTAGAATGAGTATAAGGATCAAAGGGAGGGGTGAGGGTGGAAGCAGAGGGTGAGGAAGGGGGGTGGGTGTTAATCATAGAATTGCACAATTTGATGGGTAGCTCTTGTGAAGGAAATGGGAAGGATCTTTTGTGAAAAACAATGTATTAAAACTTTGTAAATAAATCAGTATAAATTTTTTTCAAAAATCCCATGCAAGCAAAATATTGCTGCAGATCACTTAAAAATGGTTTGAACAGTACATAGATAAGGAACTGCCAGAAGTTCAAGCAGGATTTAGAAGACACCACAACACCAGATTGTCAGATTGATCCTGACTGAAAGTAAAGAATACCAGAAGTACATCTATCTATACTTCATTAACTATGCAAAGGCATTTGACTGTGTAGATCATAAAAAATTATAGTTAACATTGAAAAGGATGAGAAACCATGCCCAGACCAAGAGGCTGTTGTGTTAACAGAAAGAGGGAACACAGTTGTTGTTATATGCCATCGAGTTGCTTGCGACTCATAGCGACCCTATGTACAACAGCCCTAAACTGCTCTGTCCTGTGCCAATCTCACCGTCTCTAATACACCCATCCCGATTACCTCAGTCACTGACTCAATCCATCTCATAGAGGGCCTTCCCTCCTGCACTGTCCCTCCACCCTCCCAAGCATGATGACCCTCTCCAAGGACCAGTCCCTCCTTACAACATGTCCAAAGTATGCTCAACGGAACCTCAGAATCCTTGCCTCCAAGGAATCACCTGATTTAACCCTCTCCAGGATAAATCTGTTTGTTTTCCTAGCAGTCCATGGTACCCTCCATACTTTTCTCCAGTACCACAGCTCAAAGACATCAATTCTCCTTCTATCCTCCTTAGTCATTGTCCAACTCTCTGATGCAGAACAAGTGATAGCAAAGATCATGGCCTGTATCAGATGCACCTTAGTCTCCAGTGACACCATTGCTGTTCAGTCCTTTGGAGAGGTCCCTAACAGCAGACTTTTCTATGGCAATATGTCTTTTAATTTTCTGGCTACTGGTGCCAAAAGTGTTGACTATGGAGCCAAGCTAACTAAAGTTGTTAACAATCTCAATCTCTTCATCATCCATCCTGATGGGGCCAATTGGCCCAGTGGTGAGAATCTTTGTCTTCTTGGCATTGAGCTTCAATCCATATTGGAGGCTACAGTCCTTGACCATCTGCAGCAAGCGCTTCAGGTCCTCCTCACTTTCAGCAAGCAAGGTTGTGTCATCTGCGTAAAGCAGATTGTTGATAGATCTTCCACCAGTCTTGACCCCAAATTTCTCCTCATAGAACCCAGCCTCCCAGATAATCTGTTCTGCATACAGGTTGAAAAGGTATGGAGACAGGACACATCCCTGGTGCACACCCTTCCCAATTTTGAACCATGCATGCAGTGTTACCCTGCTCTGTTCTAACGACTGCCTCTTGGTCCAAGTATAGGTTTCACATTAGCA
>NW_006399778.1:11747816-11748787 GCF_000299155.1 Elephantulus edwardii | reverse complement strand
ACAATGAATAAGGATGACAGAAGAATTGATATCTTTGAGCTGTGGTGTTAGAGTACTGAACATTCCATGGACTGCCCAAAAACCAAAATTGTGTATGGGTGGTTAAATGCAAGTCAAATAAAATATTGAATGGTGATGAAAAGAAATCATATATTATGATATGATATAAATTAACGCTGTATATTGTAGATTTAGAAAGCACTTAATTTTACCTATGGTGAGTACTTACTTGGTTGGAAGTACTAAAAGGAAAGATCTGCCCTGGAGATAAGTTTGTTTAAAGTAGAATTTAGGAGTGGGTGCTGGGGCTTATTCTATGGGAAAGATTAAGTTCCACCCAGTACATGGAGAAGATTTGCATCTGAATAGATTTTATGACCCATCTTGGATTTTTGATTGAAGAGATTTACATTTGAAAGAAAGGCAAGTAAGAAAAGACAGAAAGAGGGGGGTGAAAAAAGAGACTGACCTTTTTAAAAATTGGAACAAACTTTGGGCTTCTGAGGGAGTGTAAAGTGGTACCCATCAGAGCCCACTTCCAGGACTTGAAATTAAAGGGACTGGTAAGTATGCTCACTTATAGCAATCACGTGGATCCATTAGAGTGGAAGTAGGAGGAATATAACAATGAAAAAGTAAGATGAGCTTGGATGTGTCCCTTCAGCACTGTCCCCCTAGCATGCACAGCTGTATGTTGTTGTTATATGCCATCAAATCACCTGTGATTCATAACCACCCTGTGTACATTAGCTCTGAACCCTGACCTATCCTGAGCCAATCTCGTGATATCAAACAGATCTAATCCCATTTCTCCAGTCACTGAGTCAACCTATATCATGCCATGTCTTCCTCTCCTGCATTGTCCCTCCAGTGTTCCAAGAATGATGTCCCTCTGCAAGGTCTCTCCTGGACACGTGCTCAAAGTCTATGAGATGGAGCTTCAAAATCCTTGCCTCCAGGGAGTTTATTCT
>NW_006399778.1:11746359-11747465 GCF_000299155.1 Elephantulus edwardii | reverse complement strand
AGTATCAAGAATGTTGAATATGGAACCAACCAAGCTGAAGTTGTCAGCAATCTCAATCTTTTCTCCATTCATCATGAAGCTGCCAATTGGCCCAGTGGTGTGAATCTTTGTTTTCTTGATGTTGAGCGTCAATACATATTGAAGACTATAGTCCTTGAACTTCTGCAGCAAACACCTCATGTTCTCCACAGTTTCAGCAATCAAGGTTGTGTCATCTGTATAACACAGGTTGTTGATGAGTCTTCCTCTGATCCAGATGCCACATTCCTTCCCATAAAGTCCATCATCTTGATTTATCTGTTCTGCATCTAGATAGAAAAGGTATGGAGACAGAACACATCCCCGATACATACCTTTCTTGATCCTGAACCATGCAATGTTTCCCTGCTCTATTCTGACAACTGTCTCCTGGTCCAAGTATAGGTTTCGCATGAGCACAGTCAAGTGTCCTAGGATTCCCATTCTTCTCAACATTAGCCACAATTTGTTGTGATCCACACAGTCAAATACTTTTGCATAGTCCATGAAAGATAAATAGATATTCCTCTTGTACTCTACTCGGCTTTTAGCCAAGAACAAATGGAACAGTGAATTGACAGAGAATTATCAGAAATATAAGTGAGATTTAGAAGAGGCCATGGCACTAGAGACATTATCACCAATGTCAAATGGATCTTGGCAGAAAGCTGAGTACCAGAGGGATATCTATCTGTGTTTCATTGACTATACAAAGAAATTTGACTGTGTAGATCACAACACATTGTGTTAACTTTGAGGAGAGTGGGAATCTCAGAACACTTGATTGTACTTATGCAAAACCTATACTTGGACCAGGAAGCAGTCCTTAGAACACAACAGCGAAACAAACACTGCCTGGTTCAAAATCAGGAAGGGAATGTGTCAGGGATGAGTCCTGTCTCCATACCTTTTCAATGTATATGCAGCACAGTTCATTTGGGAGGCTAGGCTTTATGAGGAGGAATGTGGCATCAGAATTGGAGGAAGACTCATCAACAACTTAATGTTATGCACACAACCTTGTTTGCTGAAACTGAGGAGGACTTGTAGCACTTGCTGCAGAAGGTCAAGGACTGCAGTCTTCAATA
>NW_006399778.1:11739305-11745929 GCF_000299155.1 Elephantulus edwardii | reverse complement strand
GCTCCATCTCACATACTTTGGGCATGTGGCCAGGAGGGATCAATCCTTGAGGAAGAACATCGTGCTCAGAAGGGTGGAGGGAATTCATCAACAACCTGTGTTATGCAGATAATACAACCTTGCTTGTCAAAATTGAGGACCTGAGACATTTCCTGCAGAAGGTCAAGGACTGCAGTCTCCCATATGGATTGAAGCTCAACATTAAGAAAACAAAGATTCTCACCACTGGGCCAATTGGTAGCTTCATGATAGATGGTGAAGAGAATGAGATTGTTAACAGCTTTAACTTGCTTGGCTCCACAATCAACACTCTTGGTGCTAGCAGTCAGGGAATCAAAAGATGAATTATACTTGAGGAATCTGCTGTCAGGGACACCTCCAGAGTACTGAAGAACAATGATATCAGTCTACAGGCTAAGGTGCATGCACCTGATTCAGGCCATGGTCTTTGTAATTACTTGCTATGCATCAGAGATCTGGACAATGATTAAGGATGATACAAGAAGAATGTATGCCTTTGAGTTGTGGTGCTAGAGAAGAGTATTGGACATACCATGGGCTGCTTAGAGAACAAACAGGTCTGTTCTGGACAGGGTTAAACCAGGCTGCTCCTTGGATTTTGAAGCTCCTCTGACATACTTTGGGCATACTGCAAGAAGCAACCAGTCCTTTGAAAGGGACATGATTGGAAGAGTAGAAGGACAGCACAAGAGGAAGATCCTGCATTAAGTGGATTGAGTCAGTGACTAGGGTAATGGAGGTAAGTGTGTCAGAGACAATGATGCTGCCTCAAGATAGAGCAGGTTTCAGAGATATTGTACACAGGGTCGCTATGAGTCACAAGCTACAACACATAATAACAACAAAGCCCTATCTCATTAACATAACAAAGATAACTCAATGCCGAAGGGGATTATTACAATTTTAGACATGTTATATGCTGCCAAGTCAGAATCAACTCAGAGCTGACTCACCTTCTAGCAAGTTTTCAGAGGTTGTAAATCTGATGACTTGCTCTCTCAGACAGTTCTTAGAAAAAGTCCTTTGTCTTGAACTTCTACTCCAGGACTGACTTATGGCTTAGCACTGCTTCTCTTCCATTTGCAGCAAGGTGCTGATATAAGATGATAGTTTCCCAGGAGAGAGCAATGTGCCCTCTAGGACTGGTGCATAAAATTTTTGTTTTCTTGGCCTCTCAGACCCAAAACTATTTTAACTGGGAGTCCCAGCCCATGGATGCCTGTAATTGGTCTTCCTTGATACTTGTACCTGGTAATTGTACTTAGAGACTCTTAAATTCAAGAGATACTAGCTGCATCAAAAGAGACTGGCAGCAGCATAAGGTGTTCAGAATCACAGAGACATAGGAAGCTTGAGACTTAAGTCATCATATCAAGGGCTGGTTAAGAGGAGAGAGGTGTTGAATAGTGTAGGCAAAAGTAGAAAGGGATGTTGGTGGAGTAGGGAAAGGGGTGGGTCAAGACACACATGGCAAGTGTGGGTAGCAACACTGAATCTATTGGTCATTTCTCTAATTGGATAAATGTCTTTCATCTGCTCCTTGCTGTAAAATGCTTGTCTGTCAGATACTATTATTAAAAAAAAAAAAAAAAAGACAGACAGACTAGGGAGAATGATTTGCCGTCTACTTCCAAAATAACAGTTAGGCTAGCATACATGGCAATTGAGGCTGAGATCTCAGATATGAAAACATAAAGAAGAAGGACCAGCTGTAATCAGACACTAGTAATTGGAACGTGGAATGTGAGAATCATGAATGTAGGAAAATTGCATGTTGTTAAGAAAGAAATGGAACACATAAATATTGACATACTAGTGAAGTGAGAATGCTTGGCATGGGACATTTTGAATTAGACGATCATATAATTTACTATGCCAGGGATGAAAATGTGAGAAAAAAATGGGGTTGGTTTCATAATCAAAAGGGTCATTTCTAGATCCATCATGAAATACAATGTGGTGAGTGAAAGGATAATATCTATATGCATGCATACAAGGAAGTTCAGTGAATACCACTATCATGCAAATATATACACCAATAACCAGAGCCAAAGAAGAGGAAATAGAAGATTTCTACCAACTTTTGCAGTTAGAAATCGATCGAACATGCAATCAAGATGCATTGATAATAATGGGTGACTGGAATGCAAAAGTTGGGAACAGAGAAGAAGGATCACTAGCTGGAAAACATAGAATTGGTGACAGAAATGAGACTGGAGATAGAATGAAAGAGTTCTGCACATTCAATGATTTTATTCATTACAAATGCTTTTTATAAGAAACACAAATGCAGGCTATACACATGGATTTCACCTGATGGTATGCATAGGAATCAAATTGATTACATCTGTGGAAAGAATTGCTGGAGAAGCTCAATATCAGCTGTGAAAACCAGGTCAGGTGCTAATTGTGGAACAGACCACCAACAACTCATATGCAAGTTCAAGCTGAAGTTGAAGAAAATAAAACCAAATCCACAGGAACCTTAAGTCTATCCCACTCGAATTTCAAACCCATCTCAGGAACAGGCTTGAGGCCTTGAACACCAATGAGCAAAGACCAAATGAGCTATGGGAGGATATCAAGAATATTGTCCATGAAGAATGCAAAAGATCATTACAATGGCAGAAGAGGAAGAAAAGACCAAGATGGATGTCAGATGAAACTCTGAATATAGCATTATAGAGTCAAGAAGCCATGCTTAAGGAAGAAATCAAGAAACTAAAGAACTGAACAGAAAATTTCAAAGGACAGCTCAGGATGACAAACCAAGGTATTATAATGAAATGTGCAAAGAGCTGGAGTCAGAAAATCAAAAAGGCCGAACTCATTCAGCATTTCTTAAGCTGAAGGAATTGAAAAACAAATTCAAGCCGAGTGGCAATACTTAAGGATGCTTTAGGCAGAATGTTAAATGATCCAAGAAGCATTCATTAAAAGAAGATAAAAGGAGTATAGAGTCATTGTACCAGAAGGAATTGGATGACACAGAAGAATTACATGAAACAACGTATGAGCAAGAGCCTGTGGTGGTGAAGGAAGAAGTTCAAGTTGCTCTGAAGAAAACTGGCAAAAACAAGCTGCAGGAGTTGACAGCATACCAACTGACATATTTCAACACACAGACACTACTCTAGATGTGCTCACTAAGTTGTGCCAAGAAATCTGAAGAACAGCCACCTGGCCAACTGACTGGAAGAGATCAATATTTGTTCCCATTCCAAAAAAAGGTGACCTAGAAGAGTGCGGAAATTTTCGAACAATATCATTAATATCACATGCAAACAAGATTCTACTGAAAATTATCCAAAAATGACTGGAGTACCACATCAACAGAGAACTGCCAAATGTGCAGGCTGGATTTAGAAGAGGCCGTGGTCCTAGGGATATTACAGATAATGTTAGATGGATCTTGGCAGAAAGCAGATAATATCAGAGGAATCTCTCTCTCTCTCTCTCTCTCTGTGTGTGTGTGTGTTTCATTGACTGTGCAAAGGCATTTTACTGTGTGGATCACAACAAATTGTGGCTGACTCTGAGAAGAATGGGAATCCCAGAACATTTGATCATGCTAATGCAAAACCTATACTTGAACCAAGAGGCAGTCTTCAGAACAGAGCAAGGGAACACTGCATGTTTCAAAATTGGGATGGGTATCTGCCAGGGATATATTTTGTCTCCATACCTTTTCAATCTGTATGCAGAACAGATCATCTGGGACACTAGGCTCTACAAGGAGGAAAGTGGCATCAAGAGATTAAAAAGATTCAGGCATGAAGAAGATTCTTAATGTGTGTTCTACAGATGACACAACCCTGCTTGCTGAAACTGAGGAGGACCTGAAGCTCTTGCTGCAGAAGGTCAAGGACTGAATCCTTCAATATGGATTAAAGCTCAACATCAAGAAAATAAAGATTCTCACCACTGGACCAATTGGCAGTATCACTATGGATGATGAAGAGATTGAGATAGTTAACAGTTTTAGTTTGCTTGGCTCCAGAGTCAACATTCTTGGTAGCAATCAGAAGCCAGGAAATCAAGAGATGAATTGCACTGGGAAAGTCAGCTGTCAGGGACCTCTCCAGAGTACTGAAGAGCAATGATGTCAGTCTGGAGACTAAGGTGCACCTGACCCAGGCCATAGTCTTCACAATTGTTTGCTATTATGTGTCAGAGAGCTAGACAGTGACTAAGGATGATAGAGAATTGATGCCTTTGAGCTGTGGTGCTGGAGAAGAGTATTGAATATACCATGGACTGCTAGGAGAACAAACAGGTTTGTCCTGGAGAGGGTGAAACTGAGCTGCTCTTTGGAGACAAGGATTTTGAAGCTTCATCTGACATACTTTGGGCATGTTGCAAGGAGGGACCAGTCCTTGGAGAGGGACATCCTACTTGGGAGAGAGGAGGGACAATGCAGGAGAGGAAAACCCTCGATGAGATCAATCTATTCAGTGACTGGGGTAATTGAAGTAGGTGTGTCAGAGATAGTGAGGTTGGCACAGGATTGAGCAGGGTTTAGGGCTGTTGTGCACAGGACTGCTATGAGACGCAAGTGACTCGGTGGCACATAACAACAACAGCATATCCTATGGAACAAGACTGCTTATCTTTCTCCCTTTCAGTAGCTGATGGATTCAAACAGGGAGGGAGGAGTCTAGACTAGCAGCACAGTTTCCTACCACTAGGCCACCAGAGGTCCCTTAGGCATGGAGGTTAATATATACAACTATGTTTTGTGAGAGATAGAATTCATTCCACAGTCCTAAGCCATAAAATGAACACAAAGGAAATTTAACAAGATTCTGATTTGGGTAGTGATGACAATATTGAACTTGATCTCAAATATAATTTCAGTTCCTTTTGACGCCCCTTTCTTATTGGCACCCTAAACAAGTGCTAGGTCTGACTTTGGGATGTGATACTAGCCCTCCCACTCCTTGGATTGAGGAGCCCACAGACCCCAAACCAGGAGCTACAAATCCTCTGAATGCAATAAATAAACGGGTCCTTTGCAAAGAGCACCCACCCTCTGGGAAGTGCAAGGAGAAAATTCCCACCCAGGACTCTAAAAAAAGCCTCCACCCAACTATTCGGCAGCTGCGGTTGCCAGGGAGATGGTGGGGCTGTGTGTGGTGCTGCCTCCTGCTTGGCAGATTGCCCCCCCTTCCGCCTCTGCCCCAGGGGGGCATTTGCCTGGTGTCACCATGGGGGTGAAGTGCTCAGTCTGGAAACTGGAGCCTGAAGATCACATTCCCCTATTGTCACCCATTGTCCTGCAGCAGAGGCTGGGAGCCAGACAATAGCTGATGGACAATAGGGAGCAGATGGTCCCACCCTAAACCCAGAGCACCCCTTCCAGCTGGTGCCTCCGTGCTTTCCAGGCCTGCCTGAGGTCAGAGAGCCGGCGCTCAGGCAGCTGGCTACCGATCCCAGCCTCGCACCTGCCTGCAGTGGGTTTTGAAAAGAGTCTGGAACTGGGAACGAAAGCCTCTGAGTGATGGAAAATAAGAGGGAGAATAGCAACAGCTAGCACTCATTTGAGTCTAAAATAAATCTGTTCATATGAAATTCAAACTCTCGCAAAGCCCAGCCCACCTCTCTGGCATCTCTGTGCTACTCTATCTGGTTCTCTGTGCCAGAGACGCATCACCTTTCTCTGGGCACCCAAAATACCGTAAGTCCTTTCCAGCCTCTGAACCTCTGCGTGTACTTTCCATACCCTGGAACTCCATCACCTTCCAGTCTTCAAGTTCCACCTTAAACATTATCTCAAAGGCCACCCTGCAGAGGTGGAAGGCAATTTCATTCCTTCAAACAGCATTGTGCCACAATTTATAATTATGGATTGTGTTTGTTTATTTCCTTGTTTATCATGACTCCCCCACTGTCTCTCAGCTTCGTGAGCACAGAGAATGTGTTTATCCTACCCTCCCCGTCTCCCCTCACCAAGAAAAGTGCCTGGCACATTGAAGGGGCTCAATAAATATTTCTTTTCTTTTTCATGCTGCAGACACTTAATCCTGTCAGATTACCCAGTGATGTTGGTTTTGTCTCCACTTTACAGGAAGACAAATGGAAGCTAGCTATTGTTCTCACCTCAGACTCATTTCTAGCATAGGAACCAAATTATAGCTGGACCTTCAGCAGATTTTCAGAGGCTGTAAATCACAAGAGAGGAGATCGCCTTTCTCCCTTGTAGCTGGTGGATTCAAACTGTTTGCTTTTTGGTTGGCAGTGCAACTCTTTACCTTCTGTCAAATCAGCTCTGACTCATGGTAACCCCACATAAATTATTGGTGTTGTTATGTACTGTCAAGTCAGAACCAACCCAGTAGATTTTCATAGGTAGTAAATTGCACCGGAGGAGATAGCCTCTCTTTCTCCCACAGAGTAACTGGTGGATGTGGATACAGACTGTGTGCCTTTTGGATTGCAGCACCACTCCTTACCACTAGGCCACAAGAGCGCAATTCCATGTATTATTGTTGTTGTTGTTGTTGTTGTTATAAGCTATTGAGACGCCTGAAACTCATAATGACAAATGTACATTAGCACTGAAACCTGCCTGTCCTGAGCCAATCTCATAGGGAATGAAATGTT
>NW_006399778.1:11738373-11738915 GCF_000299155.1 Elephantulus edwardii | reverse complement strand
CACTTCTCCTAGCAATCCACAGTATGTTCAACACTCTCCTCTAGTACTACAACTCGAAGGCATTGATCCTTCTTCTATCATCGTTAGTTACTGTCCAGCTCTCAGATGCATAGCAAGTAAGTGTGAAGACCATGGCCTGAATGAGGTGCACTTTAGTCTCGAGAGTGATGTCCTTCTCCAGCAATTGATCCTTCATGATAATGTATCCAAAATAAGCAAGCCAAAGTCTCTGATGGTATTCTACTATCAATAGGGCTTTCACAGTTTTATAGAGGTCCAGGCCCTTCTTCCTAGTCTTAATCTGGAAGTCCCATTAAGTCTTTTCTAACTTGGCTGAGCCTGATGAGCTTTGAAATATTAATAGCATAACTCCATATCACAATAACAGGCAAGTCACTAAGTGAAAGAAACTGACAAGAGGTTAGGGTTCACTCAAAAATACTCATTGCCAGGAGAAGATAACGTAGATGAATGGGATCTTCTAAGACTCAAATCCCTATGCACATCCAAAAACTTCTCCAACAGGGTAAAAAGGGAGGCCA
>NW_006399778.1:11714068-11736928 GCF_000299155.1 Elephantulus edwardii | reverse complement strand
TAAAACAGACATGGGGGGGGAGAAGAACGAACTGGGGAGGAGGGTGGAGAAAACAGTGCAACAATGAATGAATGAAAACCCAAAATCTCTGTAAATGTTCATTAAAACTAATAAAATTTAATTAGAAAAAATACTCATTGCTGTCAAGTTGGAACTGAATCACAACTGGCCCACCACTGGGTTTCCATGGCAACAAATCCCACAGGAGGAGATTCCCTACCTCTTTCCCTCAGAGTCACAGAGGGATTTGAACTGCCAGAGATACGTGGCATTATGGTTAGCATAATGAACTACACTAGAACTACACTACTAGAGCTTCATCAGAGGGGGTTGTTGTTGTTGTTACTATGTACTGTGGAGATGACTACAACTCATTGGGACTCTATGAACAACAGATCTAAATCTTGCCCTAACGTGTGCCATCCTCACAATCTCCAACATGCTCAAGCTCATTGCAGTGACTGCATCAATCCATGTCATGAAGGGTCTTACTCTCAGAGAGATTAGGATGGATTACGCCAGGACTAGAACCTGTAACTATTCTGACTCTAAATTCCCTTCACTTAAACCCACTCTGCTCCACTTCCTGCTCCCAGTTCCACCAGCACTTGCTTCCTCTGGGGCTGTAGCAATTCTCTTCCCTTTCTGAGAGGCTGTCTCCTATCTGTAAAATGAAATAGCGTGGGCACTAACCATTCCTCAAGGCCCTCCTCACCCTGACTCCCTAAGACTCTCACAAAGAGAAGCAACAAACTGTTGCAGAATATTGGGGAAGAAGGCAGTGCCTCTGGACAGATCTCCTAAGCTCCAAATAGGTGCAAGCCTCCCAACGGCTTTTAATATGGGGTATAGAAAGCTCCCCTGTGTTTGGCTTTACCAGCTTGAGAAAGCTTGCCACCAAGAAGACAGCTGCCTCGTTTGTTGAGCTAGGAGTGATCCGCACGAGGCTGAGGTTCCCTTGACCGATCCACATGCCCCATGTCTGTAAGCCCACCCTAACCTGTTTTCCTGTGTCTATAAGTGTAGTGCTTATCCCAATAAAATTGAGCTAGATTGACTCTCTGATCCTCTCCTGGAGTGGTGTTTCTCTGTCCTGCTTACTCCCATCAGGGTGTCACTGTTAAGTTCCTGGTGAACTGACAGCGACAACAAACATTTTCGAAGTCCACCACCCACCAGCCAGCTTTGCTTCCTGGTCTCACCCCTGCTGGGGCTTTGGAGCAAAGAAGCCTGGATTTAAATGTTGTCAAGGGTGTGGAGGAACTGGAATTCTTAACTCTGGTGGTTAAATGCAAAAGGATAAAGTGACTTTGAAAACACTTTGGGGTACACTTACCTCTTATTAGTTGTCATCAAGTTACCTTGAATTCATGGTGATCTTATGCACAACATAACATTGTCCAGATCTGCAACCTCTTCATGATCATTGGTGGATTAGACTACACTTACAGTATTGTGACTATTGTGTCATGTTTTCCAATCTGAGGGGTTCATCTCCTAGCACGGCATTAGACAGTGTTTTCTTGGGATCTGTAAGGCTTTCCTGGCTAATTTTCATGAGTAGATTACCGTGCCTTTCTTTCTAGTCTGTTTTAGTCGAGAAGATCTGCTGAAACCTGTCTACCATGGGTGATCTTGCGGATACTTAAAATACTGGTGACAGTTTCCAGCATCGCAGCAACACACAAGTATAATAAATTGACAGATGATTGTAGACATTTACTACATGACCTAGCAATTCTAAATACTTACTCAGGAGAAATGAAAACTGATGTCTGCGCAAAAACCTCAAATGTGAATGGTTGTAACAGCTTTATCTGTAATAATAAAACACCGAAAACTACTCAAATAGTCATCAACAGATAGACATGTCATTGTTGTAATTGTCCTTATTGTTGTTGTTGTTGTTGTTATGTGCCATCGAGTCACCTGTCACTCACAGGGACTCTACACACAATAGCTCTGAACCGTGTCCTAGCCTGAGCCAACTGCACTGTCTCTGACACACTTGTCCCTATTACTCCAATCACTGTCAATCCATCTCATCTAGTGTCTTCTCCTGTGTTGTCTCCACCATCTTTTCAAGCATGTTGTCCTTCTTCAAAGACTGGTCCCTCCTAAAAACATGTTAAAAGTACCTGAGACAGAGCTTCAAAATCTTTACCTCCAGAGAATATCATGCTTTCACCCTCTCCAGGACAGATCTCTTTGTTCTCTTGGTATGTTCTAATAATTCAAAGACATCAATTACTCTTTTGTCATCTTTATTCATTGTCCTGTTGCATAGCAAGTAGTTGCGAAGACCATGGCCTGGATCAGGCAGGCACACTTTAGTCTCTATACTGACATCTTTATTTCCTAGATGCTAGTGCCAACTGACATATTTAAGCAAACAGATGCTGCCTTGGATGTGCTCACCAGTTTGCACCAGGCAATCTGGAAGACAACTGACTGGAAGAGATCCATACTTAATCCCTTCTCAATAAAGGATGATCTGATAGAGTGAGGAAATTACCAAATAATATCACTAATACCACACGCAAGCAAAATTTTACTAAGGATTATCCAAAAACAGCTGGAACAGTAAATACATAAACAGAGAACTACCAGAAATACAAGGTGGATTTAGAAGAGGTCGTAGCACTAGGGATATCATTGTCAGTGTCAGATGGATCTTGGCTGAAAGCAGAGAGTACCAGAAGAATGTCTATCTGTGTTTCACTCGCTATGCAAAGGCATTTGACTGTGTGGATCACAACAAATTGTTGTTAACCTTGAGAAGAATGGGAATCCCAGAACACTTGGTTGTGCTTATACAAAACCTATACTTGGACCAGGAAGCAATCCCCAGAACAGAACAAGAGAACGCTGCATGGTTCAAAACGAAGAGTTTTGGGGATGCATCCTGTCTCCATACCGTTTCAGTCCATATACAGAACAGCTCAATCAGGAGGCTGGACTTTGAGAGGAATGTGGCATCAGGGTTGGAGGAATGCTGATCAAAAACCTGTGTTATGAAGACGGCATAATCCTGCTAGCTGAAACTGAGGAGAACCTGAAGCATTTACTGCAGAAGATCAAGTACTATAGTCTTCGATGATGATTGAAACGAAAAAAAAAAAAAAAGAACAAAGATTCTCACCACAGGATATTGTGGAACAGAGGACAGAGAGATCTCCAAACCTACTGCCACATCTCCCTGCCTCCATAATTGACCACCCTCTTTCCTGCAAAGAAGCAGGAATGTGAGGAGAGTAGTAGACCCAGCCCTAACATCTAGTGGACCAGAGCAAGTGTAGAAATAGCCATGATAAAAAAAAAATAAAAAAAAAAAGAAATAGCCATGATAGTCACAGTCCAGACAGTCCCTACTTCTCCGAATGTTGAGTCCATCCAATACTACAAGAGATCTTGCATGTACAGGCAACCAAGGTCCCTGTCTTGGGGTGTGGACTTTTTGGGGTATGGACTTTAGAAAGTCCTGACATGGCTGTTCTCTGACCAGATCCATTACCATAGGACAAGGATTTTTCAAGAGCAACGGGCATGTCTTCCTAGAACTCACATGTCCTCTGCTGGACTATGTTTGGGACCCAGATCCCAAATTCTCTGGTCAACTTCCCTGAGTCTCCTTCCAGGGCCCTCTTCCTGCAGTAGAATGATTGATCCAGAGTGTGTAGCCATGAGCCCATGGGGTAGTTATCTGTCCCACCAATGGATGGCGCTTTGGTATGTAGGATGCCATGTCCACACCTGTGCATGCAAGATCCCTTGTAGTATTTATTGGATGTACTCAAAATTCAGAGAAGTAGTTTCTGGAGCTCAGCCTGCTCTAGGGGAAACCTGGGAAATTACCATGCCCTTAATACTCTTAACAACCTTCTGATCTTCAAGATGCCATAATACAGAAAGAAAGAGTGGGAAAACTATGCATATGAACTTTGTAATTCAGTCAATATAAAATTAAAAAAAATTATTTAAAACACACACACACTAAACAGCACATCAACAGAGAACTGCCAGATGTGCAGTCTGGGTTTGGAAGAGGCTGTGGCACTAGAAATATCATTGCCATTGTCAGATGGATCTGGGTTGAAAGCAAAGAGTGACAGAATAATGTCTATCTGTGTTTCATTGATTATGCAAATACATTTAATTGTGTGAATCACAACAAACTATGGTTAACTCTGAGAAGACTGGGAATCCCAGAACACTTGCTTGTGCTTATGCAAAACCTATACTTGGACCAGGAGGCAGTAGTAAGCACAGAACAAGGAAACAATGCATGGTTCAAAACTGGGAAGGATGTATGTCATGGATGTGTCCTATGTCCATACCATTTAAATTTATATGCAAAACAGATAATCCAGAAGGCTAGGCTCTATGAGAAGGAATGTGGCACCGTGAGGAAGATTCAGTAACAATCTGTGTTAAGCTGAAATTGAGGAGGACCTGAAGTGTTTGCTGCAGAAAGTCAAGACTTCAGCCTTCTATACGGACTGACACTCAACATCAAGGAAACAGATTCTCACCTGTAGGCCAACTGGAAGAATCATGATAGGTCGTGAAGAGATAGAGATTGAGATTGAGATTGTTAACAGCTTTAGTTTGCTTGGCTCCACAATCTACACTCTTGGTACTAGCAGTCAGGAAATCAAAAGACAAATTTCATTGGGAAAGTCTGCTGTCAGGGACCTCTCCAGAGTAGTGAAGAGCAACAATGTCAGTCTGGAGACTAAGGTGCACCTGTTCCAGGCCACAGTCTTCACAATTACTTGCTTTGAGTCACAAAGCTGGACTATGACTAGGAATAATAGAAAGAGAACTGATAACTTTGAGCTGCAGTACTGGAGAAGAGTTTTTAATATATCATGGACTGCATGGAAAACAAACAGGTTAATCCTAGATAGGGTAAAACAAGGCTGCTCACTGGAGGCAAGAATTCTGAGGCTTTGTCTGACATACTTTGGGCATGTTGCAAGGAGGGACCAGTCTTTGGAGAAGGACATACATCATGCTTGGGAGGGTGGAGGGACATTATAAGAGAGAAAGACCTCAATGAGATGGATTGATTCAGTGACTAGGGTAATGAGGGTTTGGGCTGTTGTACATAGGGTTGCTATATGTCGCGAGCAACTTGACAGCACATAATAACAACAACTTTTGAAAATGGGGGGAGAAAGGAAAGAGTGTTTGATAAAGATAAAAAAAGGGAATGCTACTAATAGAACGTCTGCTTCATGCCATCTTCAGTGATAGTAGTTTCTTAGAAATTGTTATGTGTCAACAAGTCACCTGTGATTCATAGCTCTGGACCCTGACCTATCCCAAGCCAGTCTCACTGAGTCTGACACACCTAATCCCATTGGCCCAGTTACTGCGTCAATCAGTCTCATCTGACTCTTCTACTCCTGTGCTATGCCTCCACCCTTCTGAGCATGATGTCCTTCCTGGTCACATGCCCAACATATGTGAGTTCCTCCTCAGTCTCAGCAAATCCTGATGCCACATTTCACCTCATGGAGCCCAGCATCCTGAATAATCTGTTCTGCACATAGATTGCAAAGGTATGGAGATAGGATACATCCCTGGCATATAGCCTTCCCAATTTTGAACCATGCAGTGTTTCCTTGCTTTGTTCAGATGACTGCCTCCTGGTCCAAGTATAGATTTTGCATAAACTCAATCAAGTGTTCTGGGATTCCCATTCTTCTCAGAGTCAGCCACAGTTTATTGTGGTTTACATAGTCAAATGTATTGTTCAGTATTTCCACACTCTGTCAGATCACTTTTTGGGGAATAAAAATAAATATGGATCTCTTCCAGTCAGATGGCCAGGTAGTTGTCCTCCAGATTTCTTGGCACAACCTAGTGAGCACGTCCAGGACAGCATCTGTTTGTTGAAAGATGTCAACTGATATGCCATCAATTGCCGGGGCCTTGTTTTTTTACTAATTCCTTCAGAGCAGCTTGAACTTCCTCCCTCATCACCACTGTCTCTTGATCATATATTGTTTCATTAATTTCTCCTGTATCAGACAATTCTTTGGTATAGTGATTCTGCCTACGCCTTCCATCTTCTTCCTGGATCATTTAATATTCAGCTCATAACATCTTAGAAATTATCTGCTGTTGATTCTTGCCAAGGTAGGAGAAATTATTAAGCGGCCAATTAGCTACTAATCAAAGTTCAAATTTCATTCAGAGGAAACTTGGAATAAAGACCTGGCAATCTACTTCTGAAAAGCTAGCCATTGAAAACCCTGTAGAGCGCAGCTCCGCTCTGACACACAGGAGTCATCGTGAAGTGTTGACACAATTTTAACAGTTTTGACGTTGGTTCACCCTACCCATAACCTTTGAGGGAGGTCCCACTCTTCCCACTTACAAATGAAGAAAGTCAGGTTTAGTAAGGCAAGGAGAATTGCCCAAGATTACACAACCAGTAAACTGATCAAACAATACAGCCTTCAATGTGGATTGCATCTCAATGTCAAGAAAACAAAGATTCTTACCACTGGACTGATAGACAACATCACAATAGATGGAGAAAAGATTGAAACTGTCAACCACTTCATATTACTTGGATCCATAATTAACACCTTTGATACCAGCAGTCAGGAAATCAGGAGACATATTCGACTGGAAAAATCTTCAGTTAGGGACCTCTCCAAATTATTGAGGCATAATGATATCAGTGACTAAGGTGAATCTGACTCAGGCCATAATCTTTCCAATCACTTGCTATGCATCTGAGAGCTGGACAATGAATAAGGATGAAAGAAGAAGAATTGATGTCTTCAAGCTGTGGTTTTGAAGAGGAGCACTGAACATCCCATGGACAGCCAAGAGAACAAACAGCTATGCATGTATGTGTTGGAAAGAGTGCAGCCACAGTGCTCTTTGGAGGCAAAGATGATGAAGCTTTGCCTCTCACACTTTGTTGCTAGGTGGGAGCTATTCCTGGGAGAGGGACTTGACGCACAGGAAGGTGGGGGATCTGCAAAGGAGAGGAAGACCCTCAACCAGGTGGACTGACACAGTGACTGCTGCAATGGACTCTAACGTGTTGAGAAATGTGAGGATGGTGCAGGATAGGAGAGGTTCAGATCTGCTGTTCATAGGGTCGCTATGGGCCGTTCTTGACTTAATAGCACCTAACAACAACAAGGGACTGAGCTCAATATGAAACTAATTCTGCCTCCAAACTCAGGGTTCTTTCCATCTCTACATAGAATGGAGCTATGGGGGTTGGAAGGCAGTGATATTCCACAGGAAAAGAAGCTGATTGCCCCAGAGAACCAGGGAGCCACCACCGCCCAGCCAGGCAGAGTATACATCATTTGCCTTTTTTAGAAGGAACTAAAGACCAAGCAAAACAAACTTATTCCCCTGGGAATAACCTCCCAATTTGCTGCAATTGCATCATTCTCACCTTCATCTGGCCCTTTCCCTCTTAGATTTTCCATTATCTTCTCAGAAAAACTAAGAGTAGGAGGGGGAGGAGTGTCTCCTTCTTCGAAGAGTCTGATTCTTTGTTTTCTTTGGAGAATTTGGATTGGAACTAGCCAGGAAATATGCAAAAAGAAGGTACCCAGAATGGATTGCACGTGGGGACTCCAGGCAAGACCACCAGGAAACGTCTTCGAAGACCACTACCCATGGGTGTGTCTGTACACACCATTGTCTTTGCATGTATCTTCAGGCATCTATATGTGTGTCTTCGTATGTCAGTATTTGTGTGTGGAGGGTCAACTCAACAATTTTATAACAACAATTTTAGATAGATAGATAGATAGATAGATAGATAGATAGATAGATAGATAGATAGATAGATAGACAGATAGACAGACAGAGGCAGAGACAGAGAGAGAGATAATGTGTTCCTATATGCCTATATGCGACTCAATAACATAACAACAACATATGCCTGTGAGCTTATGTATGTATCTGTGTGTGTCTGTTTGCATATTTATATGTTCTTGTTGCTGTTATGTGTCATCAACTCTGACTCATAGAGACCTTACGCAAATGCAATAAAAGCCACCCAATCTTGTACTGTCCTCATGATCTTTGCCATGTTTAAGCCACTTTTACAGTCATTGTGTCATTGTGTCAATCCATCTTATCAAGGATCTTCCACACCTTAAGTAATCAATTAGTATTTATTAGCCAATAAAGTTTTTGCTGCAGAAGGTCAAGAACTGCAACCTTCAATATGGATTTACGCTCAACATCACGAAAACAAAGATCCTCATCACTGGGCCAACTGGCAGCATCATGACAGACAGAGAAGAGACTGAGATTTTTAACAGCTTCAGTTTGCTTGGCTCCACAATCAGCACTCTTGGTACAAGAAGTCAGGAAATCAAAAGACAAATTGCATTGGGAAAATCTGCTATAAGGGACCTCTCCAGAGTACTGAGGAGCAATGATGTCAATCTAAAGACTAAGTTGTGCCTGATTCACGCCATGATCTTCACAATTACTTGCTATACATCAGAGAGCTGGACAATGAATGAGTACGACAGAAGAAGAATTGATGCCTTTAGGGAGAGGGTGAGCAGGCAGAAAAGTGCAATAATGAATGAATGGAAATCCAAAGTCTCTGTAAATTTTCATTAAAATTAATAATAATAATAATTAATAATAATAATCTATGCCTTTGAGTTGTGGTGCTGGGGAAGAGTCTTGAACACACCATGGACTGCCAAGAGAACGAACAGACCTGTCCTGGAGAGGGTGAAAACAGGCTGCTCCCTGGAGGCAAGGATTATGAAACTCTCTCTCACATACTCTGGGAACATAGACAGGAGGGATCATTATTCCTAGGAGAAGGACATCATGCTTGGAAAAGTGGAGAAACAGCACAAGAAAGGATGCCCTCAGATGAGATGGATAGACACAGTAATTGGAGTATTAGGGGTAGGTGTGTCACAGACAGTGAGATTGGCTCGGGATAAGGCAGAGCTCAGAGCTATTGTACATAGAGTTACTACGAGTCACAAGCACCTTCACTTCACATAACAACCACCAGGCACTGTCTTACTGTGACCATTCTGGATGCACTATTTCTTCCAGGGCATATTGGATTGTTCTTTGGTGACCTCGTAAGTAGGGAGTTGCTCTGCTAATCCAAAGGCAGGCAGTTCAAATTCAACATCTAGTCCTCATGAGAAAGAGAAATAATCTTCTTCCATGCAATTTACAGCTTCTGAAAATGCACAACTCTGAGTCAGTCCCAACTCAACAACAATGAGGAATGGTTTCATTTTCTTTTGTTGTTTGTTTATTGTTGTTCTTTTAGGGTGGGTTTTTTTTTTCACTTTTTAAATTTTGTATGAATAATGGCATTCTGTTTCATAAACACACAAAATTTACCATTGATTCTATGCTATTATCTAATAATTCCTATTCCATTTTCGTCTGTTTTCCCTCTAATAATTTTTTTGCTTTTCTATACTTTTTTCATTATTATGGTGTTTATTAGTGAAGATAAAAGACTATTGAGATAGGCAGCAAGATATAATCACTGAGTTAGGATTTCTCCCAGAATGTGCTCACAAGCACCTCAGCCTAAGGTCATGAGGCTGCAGGCCACTGTTACAGAGCTATTAGTCCTGCCAGTTATGGTGTCTCCCTGTGTAGTCTAGATCAAATGCAGGCAATGGCTTCCGGCTCTGGTTCCATGGGGTAGCACCCCAACGATCAGCACTGTCTCATGTCAGGTCTCTAATTCTGCTGCTACCTTTGCTGTAGGCTCCAGTCTGAGCTCTGCGTTTTCTGCTTCTTCTTTGCTAGTGTTAAAATTCTCCATTTATGCTGCTGAATAGACTCAATCTAATGGCAGGATTAAACCAACACACTACATTCCCATGTGCTTGTCCATCCATGTGACAAAAATCAAACTCAATGGCTAGGAAAACCATTTTGAACAATGAACCCTTGACACTGCAGAGTAGCTTTTCTAGTCATTAATCTTCATAGTTAAAGAATTCACTTTCTCCTTACTAATAATTATTACTAAATTATTTATCTTACTAATAATTACACTTGATAAACTCTAAGCCAGCTATTTCATGCCTCGTGCCTTAATATCCCCATTTTAGATAGCCAATTTCTAATTTGTCCACCTCTACCAAACTAGTACTCTGAGGGAACAAGTATGCCCTTTTTGCTGAAGAATCCTGTTCCGTTTGGAAACTTTGAGCTTCAGCATCCACAAGTAAACTCCAGTCTAGAGAAAACCATCAGGTTACAACAATCAATACTAGTGCCCAGCAAGTTTTCTATTTATTCTTTATTGACTATGCAAAGGTGTTTGACTGTGTGGATCATGACCAATTGTGGCTGACATTGAGAAGATGGGAATCCCAGAACACTTAATTGTGTTCATACAAAACCAACACCTAGACTGGGAAGCTGTTGCGTGAACAGAGCAAGGGACCAATCAATGGTTTAAAATTAACAAGGGAGTGCATCAGGGTTGTATTCTCCCTTCATACATATTCAACCTGTATGCTGAGCAAATTGTTTGAGAAGCTGGACTTTCTGAATAAAAATGTGGCATCAAGATCAGAAGAAGACTCATCAATAACCTGCATTATGCAGATGACACCATCTTGCTTGCTGAAAGGAAGCACTTGTTGCAGAAGATCAAAGAATACAGCCTTCAATATTGCTTGTATCTCATTGTCAAGAAAACAAAAATTCTTACCACTGAACCGATAGGCAACATTATGAAAAATGGAAAAATATTGGTATTGTCATCTTGCTTGAAATGACAATCAATACTCTGGGTGTCAACAGTCAGAAAATCAGGAAATGTGTTACACTGATAAAGTCTATGTACAGTCAGAGACCTCTCCAAATTACTGAGGAGTAATGATGTCAATTTGAGGACTAAGGTGTGTCTGATTCAGGCCATGAAAGACTTCTCACTTGCTATGCATCTGACAGCTGGACAATGAATAAGGATGGCAGGAGGAAAGTTGATGCCTTTGAGCTGTGGTGTTGGAGAAAAATACTGGACTTCCCATGCACTGTCAAAAAAACCAAACAAATGTGCCTTGGAGAATGTGCAGCCAAGTGTCCCTTGGAGGCAAAAATGATAAAGCTTCATCTCACATAGTTTAGGAATTTTGCTAGGACAGGTTATTACCTGGATATGGCCATCATACTTGGAAAGACAAAGGGTCGGCGAAGGAAAGGAAGATCCTCAACCAGGTGATTTGACACTGTGACTGCCACAGTGGGCTCTAATGGGTCAGGAAGTGCAAGGATGGCACAGGATACAGGTTTGAGAGTTGTTGTTCATAGGGTCACTATGGGTCATATTTGACTAGATGGCACCTAACAACAACATCTGCATTTCTACCATATTTGGTTTCATTTGTGCAACTTTCTGGGACCTTGAAAGAATAACTTGATAATTGTAAAGATTAATTATTAGATGGATAAATGTATAGATGGATGGATGGGTGGATGGATGGATGGATCAGGAAGGAGGCAAATGGATGTTTATTGATTGGATGAGGCTTGGAAAGATGATTAAATGAATTAATGAACCATGGATTGGTTAAATGGTTGTTTTATTTTTTTATTAGACAAATGATTGCATAAATGAATGTTGGGTTATTGAATAAATTACTAGATGGATGAAATACTGGAATACATAGCACGTAGCCTCTGGCCTCACCAAGTTCACAGTTCAGTGGAGAATAAAGACATAGAAACCAATCATTACAACAGAGAGCAAATCCAATCAGGGGAGACCAGAAGGGTGAGACTGTGAGAGTTAACCTGCTGAAGAAGACGAGAGTGGATAAAGATATCCCCATCCTCAAGGAGCTGGCAATCTAATTAAATAATTAGCCACTTCAGATTCTTTTGTGAAACTGAGCCAGGTATAAGTAAGTCTGTAAACAGAATAGTTTTAAGTAAACAAGGTGCTCTTTAAAAGACCATGAGCTCTGATGTATAATAACTCCCAATCAAAACCAGCATTTTCTCCTTGGAACAGCCTCGGAGTTAATTCCCCAAATTTGCCAGAACACACACATTTCTTTGTCCCTGCTGCTCACCCTCACCTCCTCGCTGGGCTGCCTGTGCTGCTGTGACAGGAAAATAAATACATGACCCGCCTCCACCTTGCATGCCCACAGCTGGTGCACAGCGCAGTGAAATGGGCCTAATCATCAATGTTTGAGCTCAGCCCCCCTCCCCCGAGAGAAGCAGTGGGTCAAGTGCTCACAAGCTGTGCCTCGTTTTCTTATCATTAGTGGTTTGAGCTGCAGTCTTAAATGGGAAATAATTCATGGCATGAAATGTGAAGAGTAATTAAATGCATCCCAGGCCTGGCCCTGACCCCAGATCTACCTCTGTCCATTGAGCAACCTGGAGGAGGCAGGGGCCTTGCTCAGGGCCTCGGTTTCCCCATCTGTAATAGAGAAGGATTGGGCTGGATGATTTCTAAGCTCTCTCTTAATTCTGATACTCAGCAGCCTCTGTGTGATTGTAAGTTAAAAACAAGGCGATCTCAAGAGTTCTAAGATTGGACAGCCTCAGGCAGCCCTTTTTCTTCTCTGGGAAAGTGCTTAGCTCTGCCTTTCAATGTGCTGTTGTCATTGTGTGCCGTCAAGGTGGAACTGATCAGAGGCTGTAAATGCACAGGATGAGATTGCCCATCTCTCTCCCTCTGAGAAACTGATGAATTCAAACCACTTATCTTTGGGTTGGCAGTGCAACTCCTTACCAGTCGGCCACTCAGTGTCCTGATGGGGCTCAAAGGATACCATGGTGGTGAAGATGCTGGAAAAATGGTAAAGTCCTGCACCTGGGAACAATGAGATGGCTTTCTGGACATTCAGAGGATAGAGAGGATGTGAGAACAAAAGTCCCGTGACACTTGTTACATGGCACTAGCAAGAGAGAGCTATGGTGCTTTGTGGTGAGGAGCTGAATTTACAACTCAAAGGTTCTTGGTTCAAATCTACCAGCTGCTCTGCAGGAGAAGGGAGCAATCTCTTTTCATGTAATTTCCTGCCCCTGAGAAGCTTCTAGGAGGTCAGTTATATATAACAACAAAAATACTAGCTCTGGAAGAACCTCAGGGGTCCACTTGCCCATCTAGAAGGGAAACGGAGGTCCAGTAAAGCACAGGGATCCCCAAGATCAGCTCCCAGATTTCCTCACAGCCAGGGCCAGAGTCTCAGCCTTCCTGGGACATCTCAGACCTCCGGGTGAGGTCAGACTGAATTCCACATCTCTGCTCCCAGCAGTTTCCCCAGCTGCACCAGCCATGGTACACAGACGAAGACACCCACCTCGGCTGCGGGAACAACGGTGTTGCATTGGCAGCTGGGAAGTGGGTGGCTGAGGAAGGTGTTGCTTTTCACTGCATGATGTTGGCACGCTGGGGGGGCTCAAGCTGCTGCTGCTGCTGCTACTACATCACAGCTGCTGGTAAGACAGGAGAGCAAGAGAGAGCAGGGCATCGCGCAGAGCAAAGGGTGGGGCAGAGCAAAGGGTGGGGCTCTGCCCCCCCACCCCCCACCCCCCGCTCAGCGATCTGGGCCCGAAAGGGTGTGGACTCCTTCCTCCGCCTTGTTAGCCGCCCATGATCAGCCAGCCTCCAGTGCCTGATGCGTAAGAGTCAGGACTCTGGAGTCCAAGTGTCCTGTGTTCAAATCTAAGTCCTGCTCGTGTGGCTTCAAGCAGAGATTTAATTCCTTTCTGCTATTTCTCTATGTATAAAAATGGTTTCATTCTAATGTCTCTCTCAAAGGACCCTCAGGGACATTCAGTGAGATCGAGCAGGCTAAGTATTTTCCTAGCTCAGATTCCCAGGAACCACTGGCTGCACAAGAATTTGTTTGAAGCAGGTTTATCATGGGGAGAAGTTTCTGGTCAGCACAAATGGTGAAATGTTCAGCCAGCCTAAACATTGGTGGTTCGAACCCACCCTGGTGACAGACCTAAAGATCTGCTTCTGAAAGGTCGTAGCCTTAGAAACCCAAAGGAGCATGACGATGCACCCATGGGGTCCTCATGAGTCAGAACTGACTCAATGGCAATTAACAACAAAAACAGCTCTAGGGGAGCACCTGTGAGGGAATGAAGGAGGCGGTGGGTGTGTTGGGGGTGGGAAGGGAGAAGCTGAACTGCTGTACATTTATCATCAATTTGAGCTCTGAACTGGGATCACCCTTCATGAAGCCGTGCCCAGGGAAGAGGTGGGCAGGTGTAGGCTGAAGGTGGTTCCAGGGAGGAAGCTCTCAGACGTAACACGGCTGACATTAAAGATTTAATTATGTTCCCCAAATACGCCTTGAACTCTCAACCCCTGCACCTGTCATTCTGATCCTGTTTGGAAATGTTTACAATTCCCTGGGTCATGAAAATGGGAAAGCACTTGGCTTTTGAAAAGCTGGCGTGTCAAAGCCACCCAGAGGTGTCCCAAAGGAAAGTCCTGGCCATTTGCTGAATGGTCACAGTCACTGTGAACTTACTCTGAAGCACCTAGGAACTCCTAAATTCAAACTGACTCCACAGCAACCAGTTGGGGTTTGGGATTTGAAAATAAGGGTTTCTTGTGCTATTTAATTATATGCCTAATTAAGCCATACAGAGTAGTGGTTTCTAACCTGCTCACTTTTGAGTGATATAGAAAAGGCAGGATAGACACAAAAACACAGGGAACACCAAGGGGCTCCTGGGCTTCTGAAAAGGAGATGACTTCCCCTAGGCTAACTTATCTGGGAGCTGTGGTGGCTTAGTGGTAAGGAATTGCTCTGGAAACTCAAAGGTATGCAATTCAAACCCACTAGATTCTCTGTGGGAGAAAGATGAGCAATCTCCTCTCATGTGATTAGTTGCCTCTGAAAGCCCACTGGAGGGTCAGCATCGGTCGGTACCAACTCAGTGGTACACAGAAACAAAAAGAGCAACTTCTCATCTCCAAAACTGTGAGGCAATAATTTCTTGTTTTCAAGAGCCACCAATGTGTGATATTTTTGGTGACTGGGTCTATATACTACAGAAGTCAATGTCCCCCTCACGCATGTGTCAGTCATGACTATGACCAGAGAATGAGGCTCAAGTGGGCTGGACATGAAAAAACCTCACTCTGACACATACCCACAGCCCTGAAACATCCTTCACCAAAAGTGTCCCAGGAAAAAATGCTGCTCAGAAGCCTTGAGGGCCCCCATGGCTAGCAAGGAAAAGTGGGTGGGCATGGCTGATCATCCCTGCAAGCTCTAATTCTGACGACTTCTGTCTCTCCCTCTACCCCCCCCCCCACCACCACACCCCCACCACCCGCCTCCTTTCCAGCCACCCTGGAGGTTCTTAACTCCCCTCGCATGCTGGGCTTACTCTCACCACTGCACCTCTGCATGGACACCCTTCTTCATGGTGTGCCTTCCATCTCCTCTTCTGGCTTCCTTCTCTATGAACTACCTTCTATAAACCTACTTTCTAGGGCTCAGCTAAAAGGTCAGCCTCCTCCTCAGGAAGTCTTCTCTCTGAAGTCTTCTTCAGCATGGATCTTTCCTCAATGTCCCCAGCACCCTATGTTGCCCATCGCTCACCACATTGAGAATTTTACAAGGTCAGAGATGCTGTCTGCTTCTCTGTTCTTCCTCTGGCACCAGGCACCCAGCACAGCATGGGGCAATTCGACCTGTGATTAACAAATAGTGAGTGAACTAATGAATAATGGAATGATGGAAGGAGAGTCATTTAGTGTGAATTACCTCAGCCCCCAAGGGATGATGAGAGAGAGAGAGAGAGAACCCTTAACCGAAACTCTGGAGACCATCCTAGCCCATCCCCCTCAGCCCCACATCATTCCCCAACCTGATATCTAAAGACACTCCTCCAACCTGGCTAACTCAGGAAACTGAGCCAGTATCTCTGATTGGATGTGGTGGGATGCTCCTCAAATCAGAGCCCTTAAGGAGTCCTGGAGGGAACTCTCATGGCACATTTTATAAAGAGTTGTGCAACTAAATTCAAAGGAGGAGGTTCAAGTCTACGTGCAGCTCTGATGGAGAAAGATGGCCAGTATCTTCCCATGCAATTACCTTCTAGGAAACCCAGTGAAAGGTAGGCAACAACTCAACAGCAATGACAGAGAGTGAGAGAATGTGTGTCCTGGTAGCACAAGTTGTTTGCCATCAGCTTCTAAACCAAAGGTAAGCTGGTAGAACCCACTCAAGTGGCTCCTTAAAAATGCCTGGCGAACTGCTTCCATAAAGACGACAGTCAAGAAAAATGCACAGAGCAGTTCTACTCTGGGGCACATGAGGCTGCCAGGCATTGGGGGTCGACTCAACAACAACTAACAACAAAAGACTTTAAAAACTGAATCCAGATGAGGAAACAGACCCAAAGACAGAGAGTGAGCGAGCAACTCCACAAGATTTCAGAGCAAGCAATTAGTGGAGCCTGACTTGCTGCTCCCGTTAACCACCCCTGCCTGGCTCCAGCAAACCCAACCAGCTTTTTTGCAGTTTTGCTGAACTGACAGCCCCTCCGGCTCTTCTCCCTCAGGGCAGAAAGAGGAAGAGCCAGCCCCTCTCCTGTTCACTCCATCAAGATGTTGAAAGTTCTCTGGTGCTTGAGGATCCCTCCTGCCCTTTTCCCTCGGGTCTCACCCTCTGCCTCTCTTTCCCATCGCCTTGCTTTGCCTCTCTGGCCGCCAAGCTCTGCAGGGGCGGTGAGCGTGGGAGGTTGGCACCAGGGAGGCTGTAGGTTGGAAATAAATTCTAATCAAACACAGAATCATTCCGTCTTCTCCATTTGCTCCGAGGACAGTGGGGGTTTTTTTGCTGGGTATTACTCATGTTCATAGAGAGAGAGAAAAAAAAAAAATCTGAGGCTTCTCAGAGCCAGAGGGGAACTTGCAGGCCTGGGAGGATAAAAATCTTTTCTTTTTTTTCCCCCCCAGGCTGGTTCTGCTTTTATTATCTTCTCTCTGCCTCTCATTAACGGAGGACTTTGATGAGATAGATTTCATTTGGCCTTTGTCTCCCCACCTTAAAGGCACAAGACACTGGGGGTGCTATGGCTGTCTGAACTCAGAAGCAGAGGACTGCCAAAAGGAAAGTGGGGGACCTGTTTGGAAGGGAAAGGAACAAGAGAGTTCCTTGGGGTGGACTCTCAAAGTCACATTCAGGAAAAGGACCGCTAGTCTGGGAGCCCGCAGTTATTCTTGAGGATCTTGATAGCCCCATCACAACCCCCCTCAGACCAATCTCTATCCCAAGAAAGAGCCAGTTATTTCTCTCCTCACAGCTACTCCCCCCATTTTGGCTGTCAGTACCTCTTTCTTTAGACATCAACTGGGCCCCCTGCTTCTAGACTTTCCCTTCCCACCCTTTCACAGCCCCCCAATTTGGAAAGCTTAGATCATGCCACAACATTGGCCTGATTAAAACTCATCCCACTGTGCCCAGAATCAGTTCCAACCTTCTTCCTCAACTGAATTATCCCAAAAGTGTCTCCAGCCCCAAAAGTGCTCTTGTCCATCTGGCTAAATGACCAAGGTTCTCCCTTGCCCCTGTTCCACATCTTTCCTTCTGTGCCCATGATCAAGCTCATGACCTTGTTGTCATAGGGACGACCATACCTAAGCTTACCAACACCCAGCTGATCATCAGATCCTGGGCCTCCTCTCATTCTGTTGACTGCTTGACCTTTCTTCAAGCTCTCCTCCAATCTGGTTCTGCCCTTATCTCTCAGAATATGCATATTCAGCTCCTCTAATGCTCTGGCCTCTCCCAGTACTTTAGTAGAGAGTTCCCTCCTCTATTTACTCCTCCTTATTTCTCTTTTCTGTGATGGTCAATGCTACATGTTAACTCAAGTAGGCTATGGTGCCCAGTAGCTTGGTCAAACACTAGTCTAAATATTGCTGTTAACACAGTAACATATAGCTATATCATGTTGTGGAGCTCTGATGGCCTAATGGTCAGGATTCCACTTGCCAGTTCAAAGGCAGATGGTTTGAATCTCCTAGTTGCTCCATAGCAGAAAGATGGGAAGTCTCCTTCCACTTGACTGACAGCTTGTGAATACCCTTTGGAGGGTCAGCTATGAGTTGGTTCCCATTGGAATGCTTTTAAAAATCACAATATAACATGTAGATACAGAATGTATTGTGTTCCCTCCAAAATAGATATTGGCATTCTAACCCTCCCTTCTACCTGTCAGGGACAGGTGTCTGCTATCAAGGACTTTTCTAGAGTACTGAGAAGCAACGATGTCAGTCTAGAGACGAAGGTGCCCCTGATCCAGGTCATGATCTTCATAATTACTTTCTATGCATCAGAAAGCTGAATAATAACTAAGGATGATAGAAGAAGACTTGATGTCTTTGAGTTTTGAACATATCATGGACTGTCAAGAAAACAAATAGCTTCGTCTTGGAGAGGGTGAAACCAAATTTGTCCTTGGAGGTTAGGATTTTGAAGCTCCATCTTACATCTTTGGGCATGAGGCCAGGAGGGGCCAATCCTTGGAGAAGGACATCATGCTTGGATGGGTGGAGGGACAGCATAGAAGAGGACAATTCCAGATGAGATGAATTGATACAGTGACTAGGACAATGGGGTAGATGTGTCTGAGTCAGTGAGACTGGCTCAGGACAGGGCAGACTTCTGCAGAGAACTGCTGTATGTAGAGTCGCTCTGAGTTGCAAGCGACTTGACGGCACATAACAACAACAACAGTGTATACCTGTGGGCGTAGTTCTGTTTGGAAATAGTTTTCTTTTTTGGCTGTTGATAACTTTTCATTGTGGCATGGATGAGCCGTAGAGGCTGAGGTACAAGTGGTCCTTTAGTCCTTTGGACTGTTTTCCTTCATCTTTTCTTTTCTTCATTCTTCTTTCCTACAAATGAGGAAAGACCAATAGTTTTCACCTTAGATAACAATTCACAAACTTTTATTTAAGACTCCAGTCACTAAGCATCGAAGTAGGATGTAGAGCATTATCTTTGTGAACTAAATTATGCCACTCCATCTTTGTGTCATGTCACACTGTAATCCTGAGCACCCAGGCCAGCACCTCATTCCCTGAAGGTATTAGATTATGTAAGAAGTGTTAGTAACTTTGCCTCCTGTATGTCCCATTACATTCATGGCTACTACTGCTTCTTCTTTTTTTTTTTAGCATCACATATAAATAATATGTAGAAATCTCTTCTGTTAGACCTGTATATGTTCATTGTGTAGTCGTATTTGCCTTCCCTCAGCTGTCCATCTTACATGCCTTATGTATATATTTCTTTGTGTACTGTTGTAATTCTGCTACTGTAGGGTTGGGTTTATACTGCTTTACCTTTGCTGCCTTTAACTCCTTTGCTCCTCCCAGTGTCTTCCTTTGCCTTGATCATTTTATGCAGTTCTCTCTCTTATTGTATGGTGCCTTTCCTTTCATCCAAGTTAATGCTTGTCTACCCTATCATTTGGAAGGAGGAGTGGCATCCACTTCCATAATAGCTTGCATCCGGAAACCCTATGAACCTGGAGAGAGGATGAAAGGCACCCAAACGTCGAGGACTCTCCTTCATAGGGTTGCTATGAGTCTCCTGCGACTCAACGGCACTTAACAACAACAGCAACAACCCTTTCATTAGTTATTTCATTTCCCTTCCTCTCCCACTCATACTAATCTTCAGAAAATATTTTTTTCTATATGTAAATCTTTTTGTAACTTTGTAGTAGTTTTCTCATACGATATTTTATTTTTTGTGATTGATTTACTTCCCCCAGTGTAAAGTCTTCTAGGTTCACTCATGTTATGAGATGGTTCATAGATTCATTACTCTTCAATGTTGCGTTGTATTCCATTCTGTGTAGGTTCCATCATTTGTTTATCCATCTGTCTGTTAATAAACACTTAGATTGTTTCCAACTTTTTTGCTCTTGTGAATAATGCTGTGATGTGTGTGTGTGTGTGTGTGTATGTATGTGTGTGTGTATTACTCATCATGACTTAAGAAAATGGGCTTTTCTTGGTTATGTTAATTATTAGGATGCGATCCAAATCTAATCACTTCTCAGTTATTTTTAAAAGAGCAGATCAGAGACAAACGCATATGGGAGAAGATGTCGCCATGTGACAATTGCCTGTAAGCCAAGAAACTAAGGATTGCTGGACTACTGACAAGAAAAGAATCACCACAGTCAAGATCTTGGTTTGTTAAAGTCACCCACTTTTGATATTTCTGCTACAGCATAATTAGTTCATTATGGCATAAATGGTAATATTTAAATCAATTGGCCCTGTGTAAGGCAAACTGCTATTGTTGTTGTAAGACACCTTGAAAGATGAAGTCTCACCATCCCAACTTCTAAGGAGCATTCTGGCTGTATTTCTTCCAAGACAGATTTAGTTACTCTTCTGGCAATCCATAGTGTATTCAATATTCTTCAACACTGTATTTCAAAGGCATCAATTCTTTGGTCTTCCATATTCATTTTCCAGCTTTCACTTGCATGTGTTGTTATTGTTGCTGTACTTAGGTGTTGTCAAGTTTAGTATCAATCAGTGACCCTGTGAAGAGCCAACTGAACCCTGCGCTATCCTGTGTCAGCCTCACCATCTCTGAAACCTTCAAGCCACTTGCTGAAATCACCATGCCAATTCATCTCAGTTAGGGGTCTTTCTCTCCTTCACTGACCCCACACACACACATTTTTTTCAAAGTATGATGTCCCTCTCCAGTGAATAGCCTCACTAAGCTACAGGTCCAAAAAATGAAAAGCAAAGCTTCACCATCTTTGTTTCCAAGGAACACTCTGGCAGCACCCTCTCTAAGACATATCTGTTTGTTTTCTTGACCGTCCAAGCGATATTTAGTGCTCTTTTCCAACACCACAACTCAAAGGCATCAATTCTTCTGTCATCCTTATTTATTGTGCAGCTCTCCAATGCATAGCAGGTGACTGAGAAGAGCATGGCCTGGATCAGGTGCACCTTAGACTTCAAACTGACATCATTGCTCTTCAGCATTCTGGAGAACTCCCTGACAGAGGACTTGTCCAATACAATATGCCTCCTGATTTCCTGACTACAAGTACCAAGGGTATTGATTGTTGATCCAAGGAGGAAGAAATCATTGACAACTACAATCCTTTCTCTCTCTATCATAATGTTTACTGTTGGTCCTATGATGACTGCTGTTCTCTTGATGTTGAGATATAATCCATACCGAATGATGCATTCCTTAATCTTCTGCAACAAGTGCTTCAAGTCCTTCTCACTTTCAGCAAGTAAAGTTGTATAATCAACATAACACAGGTTGTTGATTAGTTTTTCTCCAATCCTGATGCCACATTCTTCCTCGTAGAGTCCAGCTTCTCAAATTATTTGCTTTGCATACATATTGGATAGATATACAGAAAGTATACAATTCTGACACACACCTTTCTTAATTTTAAACCTTGCTCTGTTTGCACAACAGCCTTTTGGTCTAGGTATAAGTTCCACATGAGCGCAAATAAGTGTTCTGGGATTCCCATTGTTCTCACTGTTCGCTATAATTTGTTATGATCCACACAGTCAAATGCCTTTGCATGGTCAATGAAGCACAGATAGACATTCTTCTGGTAGTCTTTACTTTCAGCCAGGATCCATCTGACATCAGTGATGATATCTCTGGTGCCACAATCCCTTCTAAATCTTGCTTGAATTTCTGGCATTTCTATTCTATTCTATTCTAGCCATTTTTTTTTAAATATCTTAAGCAGTATTTCAGCTTGGATATGACATTAATATTGTTCAATAATTCCTACATTCTGTTGGATCACCTTTCTTGAGAATTGAAAACTCTGTGGGTTAGTGGGCACTTTTATTCTCAAAATAACATCTTTGCTTTCTTTTTTGCAACAGATTTTCCCACTGCACTATATCACTGAATTCTTTTCTAAAATGGAAATTTTAATGAAAGTTTATAGAGAACATAGTTTTCCATTAATTCATTGTGGCACATTTTCCTCCCTGCCCTTCCTAACCCCAAGTTCGATTTTTCTCTTTGAGGAAAAAAAAATTTTTCCTTGTTATACAGTTCCTCCACCTAGTCCACTTTACTATGCAGCTCTTATTCTGGACTCTCATCATGCAAATAATACCTAATAATGAAAGCAGGGAGTACCAGAGGAATGTCTATCTGGTTTCATTGATTATGCAAAGGTGTTTGACTGTGTGGATCACAACAAACTGTGGCTGACTCTGACAAGAATGGAAATCCCAGAGCACTTAATGAGAAACCTATGCTTGGACTAGGAGGCAGTCATCAGAACAGAGCAAGGAAACACTGCATGGGTCAAAATTGTGAAGAGTGAACACCAGGGACGTGTCCTATCTCCATACCTTTTCAATCTATATGCAGAATAGATTATCCATGAGCCTGGTCTGTATGAGGAGAAATGTGGCATCAGGATTGAAGGAAGGTTCATCAACAATGTATATTATGCTGATGACACAACCCTGCTTGCTGAAACTGAGGAGGACCTAAAGCGCTTGCTGCAGAAGGTAAAGGACTGCAGCCTTCAATATAGATTGAGGCTCAATGTCAAGAAAACAAAGAGTCTCACCACCAGGACGATTGGCAGCATCATGATAGATGGTGAAGAAATTGAGATTGTTCACAAGTTTAGTTTGCTTGGTTTCATGATCAACACTCCTGGCACCTGCAGCCAGGAAATTAAAAGACATATTGCGTTGGTATAGTCTGCTATTAGAGGCATCTCCAAAGTACTAAAGAGCAACGATGTCAGTCTGGAGACTAAGGTGCGCCTGATACAGGCCATAGTGTTTGCAAATACTTGCTATGCTTTGGAAAGCTG
>NW_006399778.1:11711091-11712238 GCF_000299155.1 Elephantulus edwardii | reverse complement strand
GAGCAATGTCATATATTCTGTAGACTGTTAATGAGTCTTCTTCCAAATCTGATACCTCATTCTTTCTCATTTAATTCTGCCACACAAATTATTGAATAGATTTGTGAAAGAATACAACCTATCCTTATTCTAAACCATGTTGTTTTCTCTTATTCTATGCCTATGTACAGGTTCTACATAAGCACAATTAAGTGTCTGTAGCTCTCTCTTGTTTGCAATGTGACCCATAATTTGTTACAATTCACATAGTCTAATGTCTTTCTACATTCAGTAAAACACATGAAATATCTTTCTGATATTTTCTGCCAAACTGAGCCACGATTCATTTCATTCATCCTCTTCTGAATCCAGTTTTAATTTTCAGACGTTCCCTGTCAATGTACTGCTCCAATATTTTTTAAAGTACCTTTGGCAAAACTATTTACATGTGATAGTAACTATATGTCTAATTATTTCTGCCTGCAATTCGATGGCACTTAACAACTACAATTATTTCTGACTTCCATTGGATCACTTTTATCCAAAACATATTACCCTTCATGACATAGATGAGTATATTCAATCAATTGAAGATCTTAAGAACAAAAACTAATGTTTCCAAAAGAAGAATAATTCTGGCTCAGAACTGTAGGTAAATATTCTTCTATAATTTCTAGCTCTTCTCAACAATACTTGCAGCGTTTCCAGCCTATTGCCTAACTCATCGATTTTTTTTCCTACCAGCCCCTACAATATCATGAATCATATTAATTAGAATAAACCAACCTCCACAAATAGATAGATAGATAGATAGATAGATAGATGGTAGCTAAACAGAGACAGACAGATAGATATAGTGATGGTAGTGACAGAGGCTTGGGGTGAGTCAGCTACAATTCATGCCAGCCCTGTGTGTAAAAGAAAGGGTATTGCCAGGTCTTATACCATCTTCAAGATTGGTAGTGGCCCCTGTGTATTCTAAGTAATTTCTAACTTTGTTGTTTTTATTACATGGCACTGAGTTGACTCATAGCAAACCATTAATAGCGTGGGTCTGAACCTATCCTAGCCTGTGCCATCTTCATGATCTCTGATATGATCATACCTATTGTTTTAGTCTGCATGTCAATCCATCTCATTGGAAGTATTCCTCTCTTTCTTGGATACA
>NW_006399778.1:11702797-11704533 GCF_000299155.1 Elephantulus edwardii | reverse complement strand
AGGGAAATGGGAAGGATGTGGTATGAAAAACAATGTATTCAAATTTTGTAAATAAACTAGTATAAAAAATAATGTAAAATAGATTATATATGATTGTATAAAACACAATGTAAATGGAAGATTGTATAAAATACAATATAAATGAATTAAATATATTGTAAAGATATTATATGAAAATCAATTAAAAATATCTTTAAAACAGTAGATCACTAGATTTTCCTATGTAGTCAATCTTAATCTGGAAGCACCACTGAAATCTGTCCACCATCAATTACTCTAGGACTTGAAATACCGGTGTCATAGCTCCCAACATCATAGCAACATGCAAGCCACCGCAACTCAATCAACTCACAGATAGATGGTTGGCAGGCAGATGGATAGAAAGTCTTGTTGGTTCTACTTCCTGACAAGTATAATTATTCAACCTTAATAAAGTAATAACATCCATTTCCACTGATAGAAGGAGCGCTGGTGATCTAAAGGGTAAGAAGTTTCACTGTCAATCCAAAGGTGAGAGTTAGGACCCATCAGCTACTCCAAAGTCAAAATTGGGCATCTCGCATGCAATTTACTGCTTCTAAAAACATAGCTATGGGATTAGCTATGAGCTGGTTCTGACTAGATTGCACTGAGTTTTGTTTTGGCTATTTTCCATCCCTTGACCTATTGCCTCAAAGTTAATCTTTAATAATTTAAAATTTTAAAATAATTTAAAAATTTAATAAGGTTCCTGTTTACTTCATTTCCAATGTCTATGAGAGTCATGAAACTTTTATCTAGTTCAAGACCAAAAACATCAGAGTAGTTGTGTCCAGTTGTAAATGCATGCTTTCTACCACCCAGCACCATTCCTAACCCACATTGCTGATGCTGAGTCCATTCAGTTAGGTAAATCTACCCTTGGAAAGGGACATACCTAAAACTACACCTCAGAGGCACCCATATCTCAACCCCAGTCACTCATGGCGACCTGTTTCATATGCAGTCCCATCTACACACAGTTGTTGTTGTTGTTGTTGTTGTTAGGCACCATCAAGTACAACTCACTGGAACCCTATGAACAGTTGACCTGAACCTTGCCCTATTCTGTGCCATCTTCATCATCTCTGAGACACTAGAACTCATTCTTGAAGTAATTGTGTCAATCTATCTTGTTGGAGGTCTTCCTCTCTTCACTGACTCTCCATCTTTCCAAGCATGATGTCCCTTTCCAAGGAACAGCCTCACCTAGCTACGTGTCCAAAATATGAAAGATAAAGCTTTGTTATCCTTGCCTCCAAGAAGTACTCTGCGTGCACTTTTCCCAAGACATACGTGTTTGTTCTTTTAGCAGTCAATGGGATAGTCCATACTATTCTCCACCGCTATAATTCAAAGGGCTCCATTTTCCTTTTGCTATTCTTATTCACAAGTCACACAAGTGTTGAGGACTTTCCTTCATAGGGTCGCTATGAGTGGCCTACGACTCAACGGCACTTAACAACAATAACATAAACATAGAGAGAGATCAGTTGGCCTAGTGGAGAGAAAGTGATGTTACCAAGCCAAAGGTGGGTGACTTTTAATCCATGACCCTCAGGCCTGTTTTTCATTGTTTTTGTTCAAACATTCTTCTAGGTCGTATAGCCCTGGTGTGTTCACTTGCTGTACAGAGGTAACTTGTGGTTGCTGTGAAGCTGAACACTGTGACACTGATGTGTCAAATGTGTTAATGGTCATCCATGGAGGACAGTATT
>NW_006399778.1:11661640-11700871 GCF_000299155.1 Elephantulus edwardii | reverse complement strand
ATTGGGATGGGTGTGTCAGAGGCAATGAGATTGGCACAGGATAGAGCAGGGTTTAGGGCTGTTGTACATAGGGTCGCTATGAGTCGCAAACAACTCTACGGCACATCACAACAACAACATCAGTACCAAGGGTGTTGATTGTTGATCCAAACAAGATTAAATCAATGACAGCTTTAATCCTTTCCCCACCTATCATAATGTTGACTGTTGGTCCTGTGGTGAAGACTTTTTTTTTTTGCTTTCTTTATGTTAAGGTGCAATCCATAGCAAAGGCAAGCATTTTACATCCTCTTCACTTTCAGCAAGCCAGTTGTGTCATTTGCATAACACAGTTTACTGATAAATCTTCCTCCAATACTGATGCCACATTCTTCTTCATATAGTCCAATTTTGTGGATTATTTTCTCAGCTTACCAATTGAAGAGGAATGGAGAAAAGATACCACCTTGACTCACATCTTTCCTGATTTTAAACCATGCAGTGTTCCCTTGCCCTGTTCTGACATCAGCTTCTTGATCTAGGTGTAGATTCCATGAGCACAATTAAGTGTTCTGGAATTCCCATACTTCTCAATGTTAGCCTTAATTTATAATAATCCAATCAGACAAATGCTTTTGCAGAGTCAATGAAACACAAATGCACATCCTTCTGGTATTCTCTGTTCTCAGTCAGTATCCACCTGACATCAGCATTGATATCCCTGAGTAGATCTTAACAAATGTTCACTGAATGAGTGCATGAATTAATTACTACACAGTAGATGATGTCTCTCCAGAAGGATCCTCGGACAAGATAACAGCTGATTTTGCTAATTTAGAATCTAATGAGAAGCATTGGCATACTTAGTGGAAGATCAAAATCTTCCTTCAGGCATAGAACACATGTGTCTCCTAGGAACCAAGTAGTGCTACCCATGGATAGGACCCCAAGGACTCTGTTGTTGTTGTTAGGTGCTGCCCAATCAAGAATGACTCAAGTGACCCTATAAACAGTAGATCTGAATGTTTCCCTATCCTATGCCATCTTCAACATCTCTGATATACTTGAGCCCATTGTTCCGGTCCCCTTGTCGATCCACCTCATTGAGAATCTTCCTCTCTTTGGTTAAACCTCACCTTTCCATGCATGACAGTCCTTTCCAAAGAATAGCCTCTCCTAGCCACATGCACAAAGTATGAGAGACAAAGCTTCACCATCCTTGCCTCCAAGGAGCACTCTGGTTGCCAGGGACTCTAGGTTGGGTGAAATCTTTACTCAGCTTATAAGACTTAATGCAGAGCCTTGGGTAATTAAGCATAGGGAAGGACAATAAAATGTCAGTAAGTTTTAGAGCATTCTATGTTGACATGCCATGCCTGCATCTCACAATCAGACCAAGATTGCACCCTCAGCAACCCTAATCTACTCCAAATACTCCCTGCAACAACAGCAACTTGGGTGGCCCTATACCTCTGCAAAGGGAACATTTTCTGAATACTTAAAACACTGATATGATGCCTGATAATTTGACAATATGCAATGACCCTTTGCACACTATTTAATCTTCTTAGTCATTAATACATCGCAGGGGACTCAATAGCACATAACAACAATAACATACTATGACAGGTTTGGGAGCAGGAGCGGCATCCACTTCCTAAACAACATGCCTCCGGAAACCCTATGAACTTTGATAAAAGTCAATAGTTGTAGAGAGGCTTCAGGCCTTTTGTTCATAGATTCACTATGAGTCATGCTTGACTCAAAGGCAATCAACAACAACAACAATCTTACTTATTAGGTAAGTACTAATATCTTCAGGGAGCTTTGGTGTCCTAGTGGCAATAAACTGTGCAATAAACCCAAAGGCATAAGGTTTGAATCCATCAGTTGCTCTGGAGAAGGACGGGCAATCTCTTCCCATGCGATTAACTGCCTCTGAAAACTCACCAGAGGGTCAACTATGGGTCACTTCCCAACTGATGGTACACACAACAACACCTCTATCTCACAAATAAAGAAACTGAGCCTCAGAGACCTTAAGTGATTTGTGCAAAGACATAGAAATTTGGTAATCTTTGAACCCTGAACCCAGGTCTGTCTATCTGGGACCTTACCCTCTCCACACCAACATATACCATCTTTTGCTAAAGTCTATACTCAATTAAAATTAATTAAAAAAGCATATAGTAAGTGTCCAATCACAGCAACCCCAAGTTATCTCAGTACAGCAAACTGACAGAAAAGTGCTGAACCACTTAGAACAATGTTCTAATGTGGAACCTATACCTAGACCAGGAGGCTGTTGTGTGAACAGAGAAGAGGAACAATGCATGGTTTAAAATTGAGAACGGAGTGGGTCAGGGTTGCATTCTCTCTCCATATCTATTCAGTTTGTATGCTGAGCAAATTATTCTAGAAGCTGGACTCTGTGAAGAAGAGTGTGGCATCAGGATTGGTTGGAGACACACAATAACCTGCATTATTGTACATGACATAACCTTGCTTGCTCAAAGTGAGGATGACTTAAAGCATTTGTTGCAGAAAATCAAGGAATACAGCCTTCCATATGGATGGCACCTCAATGTCAAGAAAGCAAAGATTCTTACCACTGGACTGACAGGCAGCATCATGACGGATAGAGAAGAGATTGAAACTGTCAAACAGTTTCATCTCGCTTGGATCCACAATTAACACTCTTGGCACCAGCACAGTTAGGGAATAAGGAGACACATTGCATTGGGAAAATCTGCAGTTAGGGATCTCTTCTAATTATTGAGGAGTAATGATGTCAGTTTGAGGACTAAGGTGTGTCTGATTCAGACCATAGTTTTTTTTCAATTACTTGATATGCATCTGAAAGTTGGACAATGAATAAGGATGACAGAAAAAGAATAGGCACCTTTGAGCTGTGCTGTTGGAGAAGAGCACTGAACATCCCATGGACTTCCAAGAGAATGAACAGATGTGACTTGGAGAGGGTGCAGCTTAGTGCTTTTTGGAGGCAAGATGAGGCTTCGCCTCATATACTTTGGACATGTTGCTAAGAGGGGCTATTCCTTGGAGAAGGACTTGACATTAGGAAGGGTGGACGGATGGCAAAGGAGAGGTAGACCCTCAACCAGGTGGATTGACATCATGGATGCTGCAATGGGCTCTTGTGTGTCAAGAAGTGTGAGGATGGCACAAGATAGAACAGATTCAGGTCTTTTGTTCATATTGTCATTATTGGTTGCACTAGACTAACAACAACAAGAAGTGTCCAATAACAGCCAATGTACATAATCAGCACTCAACATGCATTATGATTGCACACAATTGTTCATAGTAGGGTGTTTCACAGTGCACAGTAAATGCCCTCCCTCAGTGCACAATGATTATGAGAAATGTTCGACAGTGGAGGGTGTCAGCACTCGGCAACTCATTTGTACAATTTGGATTCTCAGTCTAATTAGTTGTCCTCTGGAAGGAAGCAGGGCCCTGGAAATAGGTGCATCTGACAGGTAAGTGTGAGGGTGAAGGAGGAGTCAGGAGCTGGAATAGACCAAGGGAGATAGTAGAGGAGAGGTGAAGGGAAGGAGAGTTGAGGTGCAAGGGATGAGAGGCACGCCAGATGCCAACCTGAGATGCACAGATCTGTTTTGCTGATTTTATTTGACTGTGGCCCCACAACTGGCCAAAGGATCCCAGTGATGAGGATGAATGGTGTCTAAAGTGTCACCCCTCCAGCATCCTCATCTGAAGTTCTGCATGACTGTCAGGTCCCTCTGTTCCCGCAGCACCCTGAACTTACCTTGTCACCTCAGTGGCTGGGCATCTGCCTGCCTCCCAGACTATAAGGTTATTAAGAACAAGGAACTCCGGATCTCTCCACTTTTTAAAAGTTTACCCACCATTGAACTGCATCACAAAGGACTCCTGCTAGTTTAGTGCATTACAAGTTGAGCTGCTAGCCACAGGCATGGTGGTTCAAATCCACCCGCTGGACCAAGGAAGAAAGAGCTCCTCCAAAAAAGATTTACAGCCTCCGAAATAAACCTGAGTGTTACTATGCATCAACAAGAGAATCAACCCAGACAGCAGTGGGTTTAGTTTAGGGATTTATACTGCATCATTGGAGAATGGATGGATAGACAAAGAAAAGTACATTAGAGATGTGGTGGGCAGAGGAGGTAATATGTTGACAATCAACTTATATCTGAAGAAAAATTCTGACAAAAATGAAATAAAAGTATAGCAAAGACCCCTGACCTTGTGTTCAAAATGAGTTTATGTATCCACAGAAGCTTGGCTACATCATCAAGAAAAACTGGAAAAGGGTATCATGTTTGATAAAGGGTTAACAAATGAAGTGGATTGACACAATAGCAGCAAGAGCAGGTTGAAACCTGCCACAGTCATGAAGATGGCCAGTACCAGGCAATGATTCATTCTGTTACACACAAGATCAACTCCAGCTGGAGCTGACAATACAGTAACTAACGATAACAGCATGGATCCCCAGCTTGGAGAATGCCATGCAAACGAAGGAACTGACTGTTCTGACTGGGATCACACAAGAAGACCTGGATAGCTGTTGGTAGGTAGGTGCCTTTGAGTCTACTACAGTTTATAGTGACACTGTGAACAACAGATCTTAACCATGACCTATCCTGTGCCATCTGATATATCTGAGTCTGTTGTCACACTCATTATCAATCCATTTTATTCTCTCTTCCTCTCTTTCATTTACCCTCCACATTTCCAAACATGATATCCTTTTCCAAGGACTGGCCCCTCTTAACAACACGTCAGCAGTATGTGACACAAAATTTTACCATCCTTACTTCTAAGGTAGACAAGAAGCACCCTGGTTGCAGTTTCTCCAAGGAATAGTTGTTTGTTCTTTTGACAATCTGTAGGATATTCTGTACTCTTCTCCAACACCATAATTCAAAGGCATCAATTCTTCTGTCATCCATAGTCACTGTTCAACTTTCATATGCATAACAAGTAATTTAAAAGATCAGGGCTTGAATCAGGTGTACCTTAGTCTTTAAACTGGCATTGTTGATCTTTAGCACTTTGGAGAAGCCCTTGATAGCAGATTTCCCCAATATAACACATCTTTTGATTTCTTGACTGCTGGTACCAAGGGTGCTGCTTGTAGATTCAAATAAGACAAAATTGTTGATAACTTCTCTCCATCTATCACAATGTTGCCTATTGGCCCATTGGTAGAGACTTTCGTTTTCTTGATGTTGCGAAGTTGTAGTCTTTGACCTTCTGCAGCCAGGGTTTCTTGTCCTCCTTTTAGTAAGCAAAGTTATGACATCCGTATAACACAAGTTGTTGAGGAATCTTCCTCCAATCTTGGTGCCACAGTCATAGTGTAGTCCAGCTTCTCAAGTAATTTGCTCAGCTTACAGGTTGTATAGATGTGGAGAAAGCATAGAGCCCTGATGCACACTTTTCTTCCTTTTAAGCTGTGCAATGTTTCCTTGCTCTGTTCAAACAATAACTTCTTGGTCTAGATGTAGGTTTGGGCATGAGCACAATTAAGTGTTCTGGGGTTCCTATTCTCAATAATTTATGATACACACAGTCAAATGCCTTTGGAATAGAACTCAAAGACATAAAAAATGCCAGGCTTACTGAGATAGAGAGCAGTGGAGCGTCCAAGATCAGGACTTTTAGTCATCCTTCAAACCTGAACAAAGCCTACCTTTTTGACTCAACCTGCAGCAAAATAGACAAGCCTATAAATTGACCAGTGGCACAAATTTTAAGCACTTACTTCTTAGAACAACCCATAAAAGGAGACCAAAAGAGCAGCATTTGGAGTTTAAGTCCCAGGAGACAAGAAGGAATAGAATAGAAGGATGAATAGGAATGAGAATTCCAGGGAGGAAGTGGAGAAATTGTGATTGCATTGTGGTCATTGTAACTAGTGCTGTGAAAGAGAAAGTGCATGGATGATTGAATAGAAAACCAATTTGTGTTATAAACTCTCACCAAATCATGATTTTAAAAAATAAATGTCTAAAAGCAGAAACTGACCACTCTAACAGGGCAAAACCAGAACTCACGGAACTCTCTGAGGAAGGACCTATAGGGACCTACGGCCTTTATTCCTCTGTAGAGAGCATGTCCCACCCCCACAGTCATGACTTCCCCACACAGTGCCCACCACAGAGCTGTACAGCTGGGCTACACTTAACAAAGTTCCAGTCAACTCTGAGAAGGAGTTATTAAACACCTAGTACGTGCTGGACATAACCAGTTGGCTGGCCTGCAGGCTGCCTGGCTCTCTCTGGCGGGCTGCTGACCTGGCCTGCCAGCTGACTGAGCCCACATCAGCTTACACAGCAGTTGGTGGTTCCTTCACCGTGAAAGCCATTGTCTCACCGGGGAGGGTGTGATGGTGACAGGAGTGGTCACGATGATTTCATTTCACCTCTGACGTGTTCTGCCTGGAGAATTCTACTTGTCATCAGGTGGTGACCGTTTATAGTTTTGAGTATTTAGATAGCATGGCTATTTGCTTCGATAAGCATCATATAAAATTCTTGAACAAGCAGATGAGGGGCGGAAGGCACAGCACGATCTGTTTGAGAAGAGATTACCTGGATCTTAACTAAAGGAAAACATTGACCTGGGTGTGATTCAGGTGTTGATCATGAAGGCGGCTCCCTGATGTCACCTCTTTCGGGGCCAAAAGGTCTGTCTCCCCAACTATCGTCTTTTGAGAGGAGAAAAAAGGATTTTCTTTCATAGCAAAACCATACATCCCCATTGTTTAACAGTTAAGGACTATAGAGAAGTGGGAAGGAGGAATGAAAATCATTTACCATCTTACTTCCCAAAGAAGACCTGGTTAAGACTGCCTTTCCTCTTCTAATTCCCCCCCCCCTTATAGAATGAAACCTGCAAAGCCAGAAACTGTGCAAGGAAGACAGAAACCTGCCAGAAAAGGAAAAAGTCAAACATTTTCCATTAACTGCACAGTGACAGGAAAGTGGTGACTGTACCTTGTCAAGAGCAGGAAGCTTTCAAGACTCGGAAAACCTAGGCAGTCCAGTTGAGTTTGGGCTCACACAGTTTCACTGTATATATTTGACATTACTGGGGCAATAATTGTTAGCTCTAATAACTGAAACATGACATTTAATATCTGCCAGGTATTGTTTTAAATGTTTTGCAGGCAACAATTCATCTAATCCAGGACTGTTTAACAGATGAGGAAATTGAGGCATAGAGAGGTAAACCCACCTGAGTCCATAGCCACTAATTGGCAGATCTGGAATTCAAGCCCTCTCACAACAATATCCTAGCTATAACAGAGATAACATTCATATTTTCTGTTTTGCCTTGAACATTATGACATGCACTCTTTCCCATGCCTAAGAATCCATTCTGTAATGGTTCTGCCAAATATTCCAGCAAGTGAATGCACTAGAATTTGCTTCTCTTTCTCTGTCATTGCTATCAAGTTGGAATCAACCCATACTGGGTCCTCCAGTGAGTGAAACAGGAACTGTAAATTGCCCGGGAAAAGACTGCCCATCTTTCTCCCTCTGGGCAGCTGGTGGATTTGCACTGCATGCATTTGGGTCGGCAGCACAGCTCCTTACCCCCACAGTTCTTTGGCCACAAGGCCACCAGAGTTACTTCTTGTTAAGTGCTATCGAGTTGATTACACTTCATAGAAGTCTGGCCTATCCTATGACATCCTGAGCATCCTTGACATACGGAAGCTTGTTGCTGAATCCAGGATTCATATACATCACTGTGCCCATCCCCCTTGTTGAGTGTCTCCCTTTATTTGCCTGATCCTTCACCTTTCTTTCCAATCAGGATGCCTTTGAATTTCTTGACTCCCAGTGACAAGGGTGTTGACTGTGGGTCTAAGCAAGATGAAGCTGTTAACAACACCCATCTTTCCTCCACCTATCATGAGGTTGCCTATTGGCCCAGCAGTGAGGATTTTGTTTTCTTGATGTTGAGGGTTATAGTCTTTGATCTTCTGCAGTGAGCATTTCCATTCCTCTTTGCTTTCAGCAAGCAAGATAGTGTTAGGTGTAATATACAGTTTGTAAATGAGTCTTCCTCCAATCCTGATGCCACACTTTTCTTCATGAAGTCCAGCTTCTCGAATAACTTGCTCAGCATACAGATTGAATAGGTATGGAGAAAATATACATTCCTGACACACAACTTTCTTGATTTTAAGCCATGTTCCCTTCCTGTGTTCTGAATACATTGGCCTAGGTATAGGTTTCACATGAGCATAATTAGATGTTCTGGGATTCCCACTCTTCTCAATGTTAACTATAATTTGTTATGATCCACACAGCCTTTGCACAGTCAATAAAGTAAAAATAGACATTCTTCTGATATTCTCTGCTTTCAGCCAAAATCCACCTGACATCAGCAGTGATATCCCTGGTGCCATAGCCTCTTTAAAATCCAGCTTAAACTTCTACCAGTTCTCTGTCAATGTACTGTTCTGGTCGTTTCCAAATAATCTTCAGCAAGATTTTACTTGTGTGTGTTATTAGTGATATTGTTCAGGTTAGAAGACGCTCAAAATGATTGACACCATGACTACAACAATGGGCTTGAATATGGCAGAGATCATGAGGTTGACACAGGATAGGGCAAGGTTCAACTCTGTTGTTCATAGGGCTGTGTGTTGCAGTCAGTGTGAAGGAACCTATCAACAACAGAGTGAGATAAAAGTCACTGGATTGAAACCACAACTTTTAACTCACTAGGCCTCCAGTTATCTGTTACTTTGCCACACTGTATTGGCTTGCATGTTGCTGTGACACTGGAAGCAATGCTGCTGGTATTTCAAATACTATTAGGATTACCCATGGTGGACAAGTTTCAGTAGAGCTTCCAGACTCAGGACTGGCCAAATAACAGGACTTTGAGATAGAGTTACTCACTCCTTCTCTAGTCTGTATAGTCTCTTCTTTTTCAGTCTTGTCTATTAATTGAGTCTATCTCATCTGAATTTAAAACCCATCTCAGAAACATGTTGAAGGCCTTGAACACTAATTAATGAAGACCAGATGAGCTGTGGGAGGATATAAAGAATATCATCCACAAAGAATATAAAAGGTCATTACAAAGACAGAGGAGGAAGAAAAGGCCAAGAGAGCTGTTGGAATAGACGCTGAATATTTCATTAGAAACCTGAGAAGCCAAAGTAAAGGGAAGAAAGCAGGAAGTTAAAGAGTTAGATGGAATGCACATCCATGTTTATCACAGCTTTGTTCACAATAGCAAAGAATTGGAAACAACCTAAGTGCCCGTCAACAAACGAATGGATAGAGAAGCTGTAGCATAGTCACACAATGGAATACTACACTGCATTGAAAAACAAGGAACTCATGAAATACTATACAAAATTGATGACCCTGGAGGACATTATGCTGAGTGAAATATATCAGTCATAAAAGGATAAATACTGCATAGTGCCACTGTTGTAAAACGAGACTGACATTGGGGTTGGAGGGAGACTAAGAAAGAAAGTATAAATTATGTATACTGCATTGAAACAGATGAGAAAGAGAATTGTTTAAAAGGAATATATGATTAGGTATTATTGTCATGACAGGAGTCCAGAATGAAGGCTGCATAGTGGAGTGGACTTAGGGGGAGGGATTGTATAACAATGAAAGAATTTTTCTTTTACTTTTGAAAGAGAAGAGTGAATTGAGGGGGAGGTTGAGCAGGGGGGAAAGTACAACAATGAATGAATGGAAATCCAAAGTCTCTGTAAACTTTCATTAAAATTAATTAATTAAAAAAAGAAATGTTAAAAAAAGTTGAATGGAAGATTTCAAAGGGCAGCTCAAGAAGACAAAGCAAAGCATTACCATGAAATGTGCAAAAAGCTGGAATTAGAAAATAAAAAGGGATGAATTCACTTGACATTTCTTAAGCTGAAGGAACTGAAGAACGAATTCAAGCTTCAAATTACAATATTTACAGATGCTGTGGGCAGAATATTGAATGATCCAGGAAGGTGTATACAGAGTCACTATACCTAAAAGAGCTGGCCGATACAGAAGAATTTCATGAAACAACATACGGTCAAGAGGCAATGGTGATGAAGGAGGAAGTTCAAGTGGCCTAAAGAAACTGGGGAAAAACAAGGTACAGGAATTGATGGAATATCAATTGACATACTTCAACAAACAGATGCCTTAAACATGCTCACCAGGTTGTGCCAAGAAATCTAGATGACAACTACCAAGCCAACTAACTGGAAGAGATCCATATTTATTCCTATCCTCAAAAAAAAGGTGCCTCAACAGAGATATCACACAATATCACTAATGTCATCTGCAAGCAAAATTCTGCTAAAGATTATCCAAAAATGACTGGAACAGTACAATCACAGAGAATTACCAGAAATACAAGCCAGATTTAGAAGAAGCATTAGAGGATTATCGCCAATGTAAGATGGATCTTGGCTGAAAGCAAAGTGTACCAGAGAAATGTCTATCTGTGTTTCATTGACTATGCAAAGGCATTTGACTGTGCAGATCACAACAGAACGTGGCTAACCTTGAAAAGAATGGGAATCCCAGAACACTTGATTGTGCTCATTCAAAGCGTATAGTTGGACCAGGAGGCAGTCATCAGCACAGAATAAGGAAACACTGCATGGTTCAAAATTAGGAAATGAGTACATCGGGAATATATTCTGTCTCCATACCTTCTCAATCTGTACATGGAGCAGATCATTCAGAAGGCTGGACTTTATGAGGAAGAATGTGGTATCTAGATTGGAGAAAAACTCATCAAGAATCTGTACTATGCAGATGACACAACCCTGCTTGCCAAAATTCAGGAGGATATGAAGCCTTTGCTGCAGAAGGTCAAGGACTAGAGTCTTCAATATGAATTGAAGCTTAATATGAAGAAGACAGAGATTCTCACCACTAGGCCAACTGGCAGCACAATAGATGGAGAAGAGATTGAAATTGTTAACAATTTCAGCCTGCTCAGCTTCACAATCAACACTGTTGACACCAGCAATCAGGAAATTAAAAGAAAGATTGCATTGGGGAAGTCTTTGTCAGAGACCTCTCCACAGTGCTAAAGTACAATGATGTCAGTCTAGAGAGTAAGGTGTCCTGCTCTTTGCAATTATTTGCTATGCATCTGAGAGCTGGACAATGACTAAGGATGATAGAAGAATTGATGCCTTTGAGTTTTGGTGCTGGAGAAGAGTATTGAACATGGACTGCCAAAAGAACAAACAGATCTGTCTTGGAGAGGGTGAAACCAAGTTTCTCCTTGGGGGCAAGGATTTTGAAGCTCAGTCTCATATACTTTTAGCACGTGACCAGGAGGGACCAATCCTCAGAGAAGGACATCGTGCTCAGAAGGGTCGAGGGACAGTGCACGAAAAAAAGATCCCAGATGAGATGGATTGACACAATAACTGAGGCAATATGTGCAGGTGTGTCAGAGTCAGTGAGACTGGCTCAGGATAGAGCAGCATTCAGAACATAGAGTCACTATGAGTCACAGGTGACTCAATGGCACAATGTCACATAATAACAACATTGCATCTCAATCAAGAAGACAAAAATTCTCACCACTGGGCCAATAAGAAATATCATAGTAGATGGAGAAAGGATTCAAACTATTAATAACTTCATCTTACTTGAATCTATAATCAATATCCTTGAGAGCAGCAGTCAGAAGATCAGGAGATGTATTGCACTGAGAAAGTCTGCAGTCACAAACCTCTCCAAATAATTGAGGAGCAATGATGTCAGTGAGGACTAATGTGAACTTGATTCAGGCCATGATCTTCCCAAACACTTGCTTTGCATCTGAGAGCTGGGCAATGAATAAAGATGGTAGAAGAGGAATTTATGCCTTTGAAATGTGATGCTGGAGAAGAGTACTAACAAACAGATATATCTTGGAAAGGGTCAACCAGAGTGCTCCTTGAAGGAAAAAGTGCTAAAGCTTCACACACTTTGGACAACTTGCTAAGGCAGGTTATTTTTTGGAGAGAAATATCATGCTTGAAACTGTGAAAGGTTAGTAAAAGAGAAGTAGAGGGTTGATGATATACCAATAGCATAGCTTCTAGCATCATAGCAACACACAAGCCACTCCAGCACAGCAAACCGACAGACAAGTGGTGGTCTATAGAGGAAGGAGCTGCAACCCAATGACTACAATTCAAATTCACCAAGTGCTCTACGAGAGAAGACAGACAATCTCCTCCTGGGCCATTTACAGCCTCTGAAAACCCACTGGAAGGTGAGTTATGAGTCTGTTCAATTCAACGGCAAGATTTGGTGGTTTGTTCTTGTTGTTAGGTGCCGTCAAGTCAAGTAGGACACGTAGCAATCCAATGGACAATAGATCTGAACCTTGTCCTATCGTCTACCATCCTCACACTTCCTAAAACACTAGAGCCCACTGTGGCAGTCACTGTGGCAGTCCACCTGGTCGAGAGTCTTTCTCTCCTTTGTCAACTCTCTACCTTTCCAAGAATCATGTCCTTCTCCAAGAAGTAGCCCCTCCTAGCAACATGCCCAAAGTACATGAGGGGAAGCTTTCATCGACTTTGCCTCCAAAGATCACCCTAGCTGCACCCTCACCAAGACATAGTTGTTCTTTTGGCCACCCGTGGGATGTTCAGTGTTCTTCTCTAGCACCAAGGTCCAAGGCATCAATTCTTTTTCTGTCATCCTTATTCATCGTCCAGCTCTCAGAGGCATAGCAAGTGATCAGAATGACCATGTCCTGAATCAAATACACCTTAGTCCTCAAACTGACATCATTACTTCTCAATAATTTGGAAAGGTTTCTAACTGCAGACTTTCCCATCACATGTCTCAGAAATATGTCTCCTGATTTTCTGACTACTGGTACCAATGATATTAATTGTAGATCCAAATAAGATGAAGCTGTTGACAGTTTCAATCGGCTCTCCATCTAGCATGATGTTACCTATTGGTCTAGTGGTAAGAATCCTTGTTTTATTGACATTGAGACACAATCCATATTGAAGGTGGTATTCTTCAATCTTCTGCAACAAGTGCTTCAAGTCCTCCTCATTTTCAGCATGCAAGACTGTGTCATATGCATAATGCAGGATATTGATGAGTCTTCCTTCAATCCTAATGCCACATTTCTCTTCACAGAGTCCAACTTCTTGAGTAATTTTTTCAGCATAAAGATTGAATAGGTATGGAGAGAGAATACAACCCTGACACACTCCCTTCTTAATTTTAAACCATGTAGTGGTCCCTGAAAACGTGCTGGAGGATCAGCAATGGGTTGGTTCCAACCCGAATGTACAATAGATTTAAAAGAACAAACAACCTATGTGTACTCAAGTCGGAAGTAGCTCATAGCTGTGTTGGAATCCACTCATAGCTGACCCTCTATTGAATTTCTGACACTGGAAATACGATGGGAGAAGATTGTCCATCTTTTTCCTGGTGGATTGGAACAGCCAGGGATTAATGGGGATCAGTTTTCTTTGGATTAATGCTTTACATGAAGCAACTCTGACTAGGCCACCAGAGCTACAGACTAGACCACTAGAGTTGTGGACTAGGCCACCGGAGCTCCGCTAAAGATAAAAGAGGAGGAAAGGGGGCCTTGAGCCAAGAGTTGAGAACACCCTCAGAATGACCAAACAATAATCGTCAAGAATAGATGGTATCTTTTTTTACCTGGGTCCCTATACCATGGAGCTAGCTCTCTGTGATTGAAGAAGGTCAGAGCAGATACAGAGGTCTCTAGGGTGCACTGAGCCTACAGATGCCAAAGGAAACCAGAACTTTCCTCCACAACCAACAGAGAGACACAAGATCTTCTCTCAGAGCCCCATTCTGAGTTTTTACTTCTAGTAAGAGGAGGGGGAATAATTCTGTGTGTTAAAGGTGTCCACTGCAGTGTCTCTGTTATTACAGCACTAGATAAAGAAGACTGTGTAGAAGGATGGGTGACCTTCTCCTATTTGATTTGCAGCCTCTGAAAAGCCACCGGAGGGTCGGTTTTGAGTAGGTTCCAACCTGATGGTAAACAACAACAATATCCTCAAAAGTGTGGTGGTAAGTGATGCTGCACAAAAGCAAGTCATTGCCCGGTCTAGCTTCGCCTCTGAGGTCCAGACACAGAAAGCTCAATACCCCATCACCAAAGCTTTACCTACCCACTGCCACGAAGTCAATTCTGACTCTCAGTGACCTTCCATCTGATTTCCAAGGTTGTCAAATTGGAATTGACTCTTAGTTGACCCTCTAGCAGATTTTCAGAGGCTATAACTTGCATTAGATCTTCCACCAATCCTGACACCACACTTCTCCTCATAGAGCCCAGCCTCTTGGATGATCTGTTCTGCATACAGGTTGAAAAGGTATGGAAACAGGACACATCCCTGGTGCACACCCTTCCCAATTTTGAACCATGCAGTGTTACCCTGCTCTGTTCTGACGACTGCCTCTTGGTCCAAGTATAGGTTTCGCATTAGCACGATTAAATGTTCTGGGATTCCCATTCTTCTCAGAGTCAGACACAGTTTGTTATGATCCACACAGTCATATGCCTTTGCATAATCAATGAAACACAAATAGACATTTTTCTGGTATTCCCTGCTTTCAGCTAAGATACATCTAAAATCAGCTATAATATTCCTAGTACCACGACCCCTTCTAAACCCAGCCTGGACTTCTGGCAGTTCTCTGCTGATGTGCTGCTCCAGTCGGTTTTGGATAATCTTCAGTAGACTCTTGCTTGCATGTGAAGTCAATGATATTGTTCTGTAGTTTCCACACTCAGTTGGGTCACCCTTCTTTGGAATGGGAACAAATATAGATCTCTTCCAGTCAGTTGGCCAAGTGGTTGTTCTCCAGATTTCTTGGCACAACTTGGTGAGCACATCCAGGGCAACATCTGTTAGCTCAAATATGCCAATTGGTATACCATCTATTCCTGGGGCTTTATTGTTTGCTATTTCCTTCAAAGCAGCTTCAACTTCTTCCTTCATCACCATAGGCTCTTGCTCAAATGTTATTTCATTAAATTCTTTGTTATCTGCCAATTCCTTTCCATACAGTGACTCGGTATATTCCTTCCATCTTCTTTTAATACCTCCTGGATCATCTGCGTTATGCAGATGACACAACCCTACTTGCCAAAACTGAGGAGGACCTCATGCACTTGCTGCAGAGGGTCAAGGACTGCAGCCTTCAGTATGGACTGAGGCTCAATGTCAAGAAAATAAAGATTCTCACCACTGGACCAATCGGTAGCATCAGGATGGATGGCGAAGAGATTGAGATTGTTCACAGCTTCAGTTTGCTTGGCTCCACGGTCAACACTCTTGGCACCAGCAGCCAGGAAATAAAAAAAAACGTATTGGGATAGGAAAGTCAGCTGTTAGGGACCTCTCTAAAGTACTCAAGAGCAACGGTGCCTCTCTGGAGACTAAGGTGCATCTGATACAGGCCATGGTCTTTGTAATCACTTGTTATGCATCAGAGAGTTGGACAATGACTAGGGAGGACAGAAGGAGAATTGATGCCTTTGAGCTATGGTGCTGGAGAAGAGTATTGAATGTACCCTGGACTGCCAAGAAAATAGATTCATCCTGGAGAGGGTTAAACCAGGCTACTCCTTGGAGTCAAGGATTCTGGGGCTTCATCTGACATACTTTGGACATGTTGTAAGGAGAGACAAGTCCTTGGAGAGGGACATCATGCTTGGTAGGGTGGAGGGACAGCGCAAGAGGGAAAAACCCTCTATGAGGTGAATTGTTTCAGTGTCTGGGGTAATTGGGATGGGTGTGTCAGAGGCAATGTGATTCACACAGGATAGAGCAGGGTTTAGAGCTGTTGTACATAGGGTCGCTATGAGTCGCAAATGACTCAATGGCACATAACAACAACAACAACATAACTTGCATGGGAGGAGACCGATCGTATTTCTTCTACTGAGCAACTAGTGGATTCAAACTGCCTGCCTTTGAGTTGGAAGCACAACTCCTTACCCACCAGAACTCCGATCTTCCTCCTGTGGAGTGGCTGGATTCCAACTGGTGATCTTTGGAGTCTAATGTGTTGTTGGAGCCTAATGCGTTGCACGCTGCACCACAGGGGTTCTTACTCAGAGCTTCCTTGCTCCTTAAGTGACAACAGTGAAGAGATGGGGTCAGCTGGTCCCAGTGCCACACTAAGGCTTGAAAGCAGCCGTGTCTAACATTTAATGCCTGACTCTGAGAAGTACTCGCTCTGGACTGAACATATCACAAATCTATTCCCACTTGGCTCCAAGATGTGGGCCATGGAGGTGCCTCACAGTCCCCAGGCAACATACGGAGGCTCCTCCACCCTCTGCTTCTTCTTCGTAAGTTGTAAACATCAATGGCAAGTTTTTGGTGGGGATCAGATGAAATGGTAGCCATAAAAAAGGCTTTTGGCATGGGAAAAGAGCTCTGCATATGCAAGAGATTATTATTATTATATTATTATTGCCATTATTATTATTATTATAGCATAAAGTCAACAACCAACAACATCCCCTGAGGAGTGCTCCGTGCCAGGCATTTGTGCAAAGCCCCAGAGATCTGGAGACCAACAAGAGAGGCCTAGTGTCCAGCCTAGAGGGAAGCACAGCCTGACAGGGGAGACAAGAGGTACAACCTGATGAGGAGACCGGAAGTTTCGTCTGACGGGGGCGGGAGACAGGCCAACAAAAACACAGGACCGGACCAGTTCTCAGACAAGTGGAAGGAGCAAAGCAGCAAGAGCTTAGGGGAGGGCCCTAGCACAGGTGGAGAGGAGTCCAGGAAGGCTGCCCAGAGGAGGTGACTTCTCAGATGAAGTCTGAATATTTGGAAGGAAGAGAGTGAAAGTTGTAGAGAGCAGTATACACAAGGAGGAATAAAAAGTATGACATGTGGAAGGACAGTGTGGCTGGGGTGTGGAGTGCTACGGAGAAGTGGAAGGGGGTGGATGGAAGCTGGTAGTATAGACACGTTTCTGGCCATCCTTTTAGCTGCCCATGAGCCCTGTGTCTGTTTAGTGAAGGGGCTTCGTCGGCATACCTGCGGATGCTCACGCAGTATTGCCCACCTTACAGGTTAAGGGCAGCACTGCATGACAGGAAGGGAAGCGTCGGGGTAGAGAGGTCACACATCACAGATACAGGGTTGTCATCAGAGGCCTCTTCCTAGCACTTACCCATCTGTGCCCCCTTCCTCTCTTGTACCTACTCAAAGCAGCCAGACCTCTGGATGGATCCCAGGAAGCTTGGCAAAAACAAAGTTCCGTTGTTATTCCTCCAACATATCTCTGGTGCTTCACTTTACACTCAGCTAATCTAAAGGGAGTTCTGGTGGCATAGTCCACAGGGAATGACGTTGCTCACTCAAAGGCCACACCTCTTTGGTGGTTCAAATCCAGCAGCAGTTTCAGGGAGAAAAGTGAGAAGTTTCTGCTGTGCAATACATGCCTCTGAAAGCCCGCTGGAGGGTCAGCCAGGAATTCCGGCTTGACAGCGATGAGTTTTTGAGACTAACCTAAAGGTTAGCATTTTTAACTGGGCCAGTGGTGCCACAGAAGAAATGCCTGGCTGTCTGCCTCTGTAAAAATTACAGCCAAGAAACCCTACCGAGCACTTCTACTCTGTAAACAGCATAAGCAGGATTAACTGGATCCCAATGAGCGGGGTTTTGGGATTTTGTTTGTTTAGCTATTTGAGGTTTGGGGGGAATTTTTTTTTCTCAGTTTATTTATTGAGCGCCTACTATAAACCAGACAAAATCTACAGCCAAAAGGTCAATTTCCTCTCATTGCAACCATACAGGACAGAGTAGAATTGCCTCATAGGGCGTCCAAGGCCACACTGTCAGCAGAAAGGTCACTCTGGTGGAGAAGTCCACAGGAAGTTTCAGAGCCAGCCCAAAGGCGGCCTCTCTAGGGGTTTGGATCCACCACAGCTCTGAGTGCAGGGAGAAACTTGGACAATCTTCTCCTGTGTGCTTTACAGCCTCAGAAAGCCCCCCTGGAGGGTCAGCTATGTGTCAGTTCCTACACCACAGCAATGAGACTTTTGAGAGATTTTTTTTTTTAAGTAAAGGATTGTCACATCTTTCTTCCAAGGAGCAGCCAGGCATTTTAACCACAACATCACCAGAGGTAGTGGGTATCTTCTCATTGTTATCACCTTTGAATCTTTACCATAGTCCCATTTCACAAATGACGGTCAAAGAAGTGAAGTTGTAGGATCCAGGCCACTATTAGAATGTGTGTTTAAAGTACAGGCTAACGGAGGTGGCAGCATTGAGTTTGACTAAGTGGCCCGAACCTTCTTGGTGCCCTTGGGGAAGGTATCACTTCTTCACATCTCCAATTCTTCCTCTGTGGCCTGGGAGAATCATGGTATCCCGCCCTCAGTGGAAATGTGCACCGCCCACAGTGACTGCGCAGCAGCTGAGCTGATTATTTCAAGCCATGCCTAATTCTCCTGCACGCCCTGCAGGTACAGACTTCCCCAGACTGTCATTATTTGCTTTTACAACACCCACCCCACATCCCACTGCTAATCATGGTGACCTGTAGGGCACAGCTGAATGTGCACATTGTTATCAAGTAAATTCTAACTCATTGTAACCCTGTTAGGCAGAACTGAATCTTCAAGGAAACAGATTGCCACCTCTTCTCTAGTGGGTTTGAACTGCCGGCCTTTGCTTTAGCAGCCAAGAGCTTAACCAATTGTTAATCACAGGACTCCTTTAAGTCAATACCAGAGCTGGGGTTAAATGTGAAATCTCTCAACATTAAAGGGGGAGTGAATGAGTCTAATCCCCGGCTCGGGCTGACACATTCTCTAGCTGACTGAGTTTCCAGGTTTGGTCTGATTCCAAGATGCTAATCCTCCCAGGCTCCACTGGGATTCCAGGAAGACCAGTGCCCCTTCACCCCCTGGACAGCTCACAAATGACCCCACATATTCTCTGCCAGCCGCAGGATCAGAGTCAGGCTCCAGTAGACCAGAGAAACCACCCCAGGACTTTCCCAAGACCTTGACTATGAAGCAAGACTGTCAACTCTTTTGCACCCAGTTTCTCTGCAAATACAGCAGGTTTCTATATCCACTAAAGCCCATGAAACATTTTCTTTATTATTCAACAAGTATAAATTGATAAACTGTCCTGGGGTGAGAGCAAGGAATGAGAGGGATACTGCCCCTGAACTCAGGAAGCTTCCATCTTCTGTGCTTCATCTAAGCGAAAATGATAAATGACTGTTTTATACGGTTGTGGAGAGGGTTAAATAAATTGTGTAAAGGACTTAGAAGAGGACCTGACAATAAATACCCAACAAATGGTTATTGTTGTTTGTAGACATAATTAGTAGTCATTGGATTGTTGTTGTTGTGGTTGTTATGTGCCATCAAGTCGCTTGCAATTCATAGCGACCCTATGTACAAGTGCCAACCTCATTGTCTCAAACACACTCATTCCCACCACTCCACTCACAGAATCGATCCATCTCATCGAGGGTCTTCCTCTCCTGCACCGTCCCTCCACTCTCCCAAACATGATGTCCCTCTCCAAGGACCAGTCCCTCCTTGCCACATGCCCAAAGTATGTCAGACGAAGCTTCAGAATCCTTGACTCCAGGGAACACTCTGGCTTCACCCTCTCCCGGACAAACCTGTTTGTTCTCCTAGCAGTCATTGGTATATTCAACACTCTTCTCCAGCACCACAACTCAAAGGCATCAATTCTCTTTCTATCATCCCTATTCACTGTTCAACTCTCCAATGCATAGCACGTAATTGCGAAGACTATAACCTGGATCAGGTGCACCTTAGTCTCCAGCCTGACATCGTTGTTCTTCAGTACTCTTGAGAGGTCCCTCACAATTGACTTTCCCAATGCAATTCGTCTCCTGATTTCCTGGCTGCTGTTACCAAGAGTGTTGACTGTGGAACCAAAGAAACTAAAACTGTTAACTATCTCAATTTCTTCACCATCCATACTGATGCTGCCAATTGGCCCAATGGTGAGAATCTTTGTTTTCTTGATGTTGAGCTTCAACCCATATTAAAGGCTTTAGTCCTTGACCTTCTGCAGCAAGCACTTCAGGTCCTCCTCAGTTTCAGCTAGCAGGGTTGTGTCATCTGCATAATGCAGGTTGTTGATGACTCTTCCACCAATCCTGATGCCACATTCCTCCTCATACAGCCCAGTGTCTCAGATGATCTGTTCTGCATACAGATTGAAAAGGTATGAAGACAAGTTACATCCCTGACATCCCTTCTTGATTTTGAACCATGTATTGTCTTTTTGCTCTGTTCTGACGACTGCCTCTTGGTCCAAGTATAGGTTTCACGTTAGCACAATCAAATGTTCTAGGATTCCCATTCTTACAAAGATTAAAAAATTTAAAATCAAATCAATAGTTTTCAGTCAATCTTGACTCATGATGACTCCATGTGATCTTTTTTTAATAAAATTTTTATTTTATACTGTTTACTTACAGAGTTCATATACATTGTTTTTTCACACCAGATCTTTCCCATTGCCTTTACCCATCTCTCTGTCCAACTATCAAATTGTGCAATCCTATGATTACCAAAGCCCTCTTCGCCCAATTCACCCCTCTGCTCCCACCCTCCCACTCTCAGATCCTCATACACATCTTACTAGTTATCTATGTCTACAATAATGGTCTTATACAGTATTTGTCCTTATGGGACTGAATTAGTTCACTGAGCATAATGCTCTCCAGTCCCTTCCAAGTTAATTAGTAATTTACAAAATCATTGCTCCTGCATGCTGCGTAGTATTCCATTGTCTGAATGTACCATAACTTTTCAATCCATTTTATTTTGGTTGAACATTCAGCCTGTTTCCATGTCGCAATGGTGAACAACATTACTATGGACATTGGTGTACAAGTCTCCATTTCTGCCTCAGTTCTCATTTTCTCAGGTTATATTCCAAGCAGTGGAATAGTTATTGTTGTTGTTGTTGTTGTTGTTGTTGATTGCCATTGAATCATAGGTGACTCATAGCAACCCTATGAAAGAAAGACCTGAAAACATGTGTAACTTTCATCGTTTCTCCAAGTTCATAGGGTTTCCAGAAGCAAGCTATTTCAGAAATGGATGCCACTCCTGCTTCCAAGCTTGTTTTTATCAGGGAGCTCTACCAAACACTATACACCATGGGTAACCATTATCACATTTGACACATCAGTATCACAGTGTTTAGCATCACAGCAACCACGAGTTACCTCTTTGGCTTGTAATAGCTGAGTCATATGGCATGTCTATGTTCAGCTTTTTGAGGAAACATCATGGCTGTAATCTTGACAGAAGCAGATTTCCAAGTCTCTCTTCCTCGGTGCCTCCGGCTGAGTTTGAACCACCAACCCTTGGGTTAGTATTCCAGCATAAACCACTTGTGCCGCCCAGGGATTTTGACAAGGATTCCAAAAGTCAAACCCAAACTCATTGCTGCCAGGTTGGCTCCGACCTATAGGGACCCTTCATTGCATTTCCAAGGCAGTAAATCTTCACAGGAGGAGACTGCTCATCTTTATTCTGTGGAGCAAGTGGTGATTATGAACTGCCAACCTTCCAGTTAGCAGCCTAATACATCACATACTCATTTTGCCATCAAGGTGTTTTTTATGAGGATTCATTCACTCACTCATTCACTGCCATCAAGTCTGAATGGACTCATGGCTGAGCCTCCAACAGGTTTTCAGAGGTTGAAAATCACATGGGAGTAAAATACCCACCTTTCTTCCAAGGAGCAACTGGCGAGTTCTAACTGCGCACTTTTGGGTTTGCTGTAGTGACTAAGCACTCAGGGCAGTGATCAACACACTGTGAGCATGAAAAAGATGGCAAGTAATTCTTCAGTTGTGAGTTGTTATTGAAAATGTTAACAGTTTTAGTTTGTTTGCCAGCCAGGAAATCAAAAGATAAATTGCATTGGGAAAGTCTGCTGTCAGAGATCTCTCCAGAGTACTGAAGAGCAATGACATCAGGCTGAAGACTAAGGTGTGCTATATTCTTTACAATTACTTGCTATGTGTCAGAAAGTTGGACAGTGACTAGGGATGATAGAAAGAGAATTGATGTCTTTGAGCTGTGGTGTTGGAGAAGAGTATTGAATAGACCATGGACTGGCTACAGAACAAACAGGTTTGTCCCAGAGAGGGTGAGACCAGGCTGCTCCCTGGAGACAAGGATTCTGAGGCTTCATCTGACATACTTTGGGTATGTTGCAAGGAGGGACCAGTCCTTGGAGAGGGACATCATGTTTAAAAGGGTGGAGGGACAGTGCAAAAGAAGAAGACCCTCAATGAGATGGATTGGTTCAATGACTGGGGTAACGAGGGTAGGTGTGTCAGAGACAAAAAGGTTGGCACAGGATTTAGCAGGGTTCAGGACTTGTACATAGGGTCACTGATGTTTGGAGTCAGATGCTGATCCCAGTAACACCCTCCCCCCATTGTGTCAACCACATACTGCTAAATGTCCTCCTAGACAACACCTCCCCCATTAAGAACCACTGTTCTAAACTGACCCTTAAGCTCATATTTCAAGAACCCTAAGAACTGATCCTAACTCCCCTTTACCTCAACTCCCATGTCCCTATAAACACTTTGTTCTAACCACTCCCCTAGAAGGTACACAGCATAATTCATAGGGAGTTGTGTTGCTAACCCAAAAGCTGCTTCTTTCTGACTGTTCGATTCCACTAGCTGCCCTTGAGAGAAAGATGGGAAGTCTTCTCCCACGTGAAGATTGTGAAGACATTCTCTGAAACCTAAAAGAGCAGTTCCGGCTCTATGGCCATGAGTTGAATAACCCCCCTTCAGAGGACCTACCTTTTCTCAGGCAAACTCCAAACTTGGCTCCCTCTGTTCCTCTCCCTGTACTCAGAAAGTCCTCCTCACCTAAGCCTCCATGGTCAGGGCCCACTGAAATCCCAACTCTTCATTAAATGGCCAACCTTCCCAGAATACTTAATGAGTTTGTGCCCAGCCCTTATTTTGACAATCTCTCCATCTTGTTTCCATTACTGGTGAGCATGCATGTCCCTTCCTGTCCCCTATCCCTGACCTCCCACCACAGACATGGGGATAGAGGCTGTGCCTGATTCCTGAGTCACTCACACCCAGCACTAGACCTGGCACACAGTAGGAACTCATGACTGACTGTGTGTCACAGATGTGACTGGCATCCAAGAAGTCCTCCTGGGAGCCCGTGAAAGGCCCTTCCCAATGCAAATCCCGATTAGCAGTGATCACTGGTTCAAAGTGAGTCCAACACATTTTCAGGCTTGGGCTCCTTCCAGACTGAAGACAGGTTACTCAAATTCCCTGAACCTCAGTTTCTTCATACATAAAACGGGAATAATACAAAGTGTTCTCTGATTCACAGGATTGCTGTGAGAATGAAATAAAACATATACGGGACACTTAGAAATATCATATACAGCAGGGCTATTATTAAAATAAAAATATGTAAAGAAAACAATTAAGATACGGATAATGATCACTTGTCCTAGTTTCCTCTTTGAGTTTAGTGATCGGTGGAGAAGCACACAAAGCAGGAATCGTCATTTTACAGATGAGGACACCGAGGGTCACACGCGGCGGGCAGGCGGGCACTATCTTCTCCCCCAACTCGGTGCTTTCTCTGGTTAAAAGCAAACCCACTACCTGCAGTGGATTCTGACTCAGAGTAATCCTGTAAGACAAAGCTCTGAAGAGCTCTCAAAGCCACAAACTCTACGACGCAGATTGACACACTGAGCAATGGTGGTGGGTTTGAACTGCCAATCTTTTGGTTAACAGCTGAGAACTTAACCACTGCACCAAGCGTCCTCTCTTTGGTCACAGAGCTGGTACTCCCAGTTGAAAGGAGAGTGGAAGTGAGACGCCCCTGTCCGCAAGTTCTCCTGCGATCTGAACATCTGAACTTCATGGATGGGGCTGCAGAAAACCAGGCGGTGAGGAAGCGTGGGGGCAGGGCGAGCGGGAGAGCGCGGGCGGCCGGGGCTGGGGAGGCGGCCGGGGAGGCCGCCAGACGAGTAAATAATTCACACAGATGAACTGGAGATAACAGCGGCTTCGTGGGGGATTGAGTTCATGTCGGAGAAGACGCAGACGGCTGCAGGGCCTTGTGGTCGCCCGGGTCTGGGAGGGGAGCGTGCATTCTGCCGGGAACAGCAGCACAGGACCCAGGTGCCCGCGCTCGCCACACCCTGCCCGGCCCGGAGCTCCCCGGAACCACCCCTTGGGGCAACCAGCCTCGACCCAGCCGCCTCCGCCCAGCCGTCCCCATAGCAACCGGCTGGCCTGGTACAGGGTTCACCGGATCCTCGCCTTCCCTTCCCTCAGCATAGGATGGGCGCCTCAGACTCCAATCCTGTGCTCTGAGTTGTTAGAAAAGATGGAAAACCATTTTTAGGGGAGGAATGGGGCCTGCACAGAGACAAGGCTCCTGCAGCGCCCCCACCCCACCCCTTGACAGGGTTTGCGTTCCAGCTCCGGATACTTTCTAGCTGTGAGTTCTTAGGAAGATGATAGCACTCTTGTGCCTCAGTTTTCTTCATCTGTAAAATGGGTATAATTAAGGTGGTTGTGAAAATTAACTGCAAGAGGGTGCAGAAGTTAGTGGACTATAGTGATTTATCATTATTACTTTTAAAATTAGGAAATTGAGTCCCAGAGAGGCAAAATACTTGCCCAAGTTATCCAATTTATACTAGCAGATTTGGGATTGCAAACCTCCAGTTCCTTCCAACATATCAACTCTGGGTGCTGGTAAACCAGTGGATCCCCAAAAGGTTCCCTAGGCTTTCTTGTGGGCTATCCTCATTCCCCCTTAACCTCCTGAACCAGATGAGTGGTGCCCCTGCAGTGCCGAGCACAAGCCCTCTGGCGCCTGGTAGACGAACTGTTAGATGAATATGGATTGAATTAATTAACTAGTTAATTTCCTCTGCCCAGACAAACTCCCCAAGCAGATCTAGAAAGAAGCCCTAAGCCAAACACATCTGCTTCTTGTGACACCTCTTACCACTACAGCTCCCTTTCGTCACTGCCTGCTCCCCACCCCAATCGGTCTGGCCACCCTGTTTGGATTTCCCATGACATTTCCTGGGCTTCTCTGCCTTTCAGCTTGTCCTCCTTGACTTCCTTTCCCCTTGGTGACCCTTCGTCCTCACAACAGCTGTTTCTGGGTCAAGGACTCTCCCCCAGACTCCTGGGTGAGCACTTCCCTCCAACTCAGGGTCAACAAAGAGCATCAGGCCCTTGTCACAGGACCCTGGGAAAAGGGGTGGGGACCCACTGCTGACCCGGGAGGTGGCACAGGTGTCATTCTGAGATTCTTGGTCCCTCTGGGGGCAGCTGGGGTTGCAGACTGAGGCTCTTGGTCCCCAGGGCCACCCTGTGAGCTGCAGCCCAGCTGCCAGGTTTCCTCGGATACGGCCTGGTCTCCGGGATTTATTTTTGCATACAGTTTGGGAGAATCTCTGCTGCTGGAACGAAGACAAGCTTCCCCCACCCCCCTTCTTTCCTCCAATAGGCAGATTTTATAAACCAGAGCAGCTGCCTGAAGGTTTCCAAGAGGAAATTCTGCATAGTTTCTAAGCAGGGTGACAGTTCCCCTGCACAGGAAGTTGCTTTTAGTAAGTAAGTTTTGATTTTTGGTAAGGCTTCATCCATTGGTCATCGGGCATCACCTGAACCTGGCAGGCATCTTTGCGCTCCCCGGATCTGCCAGAAACACAGGATTGCAGCTAGCCTGAAGCGAGCTTACCCAACGGGGGTGCAAAGGTGAAGCTACTGAAAAGTGGGTCACTTAATCACTGCCACCTGTGCACAAGAATTCCAAATAATTCATGGAGATAACTCTTTCCTTAAGGAGGTGAAGCATGACTCCTCATCCTATAAATGTGGACACAGTGTAGTGGTCTCCTTACGAAGAGCTCTCATTGCTGTTAGCTGCTGTCCAATGGGCCCTGACTCTTTGCAACCCATCCACAACAGAATGAGACATTTCCCAGTTCTGTACCAAGGGGAAGCAATGCATACTAACCTTGTAGTGGAGAAACCCAGCAAACAGTATGCAACCATGGGACCAAAGTCAGTATCAACAGTGATAAATCATGTGCAAAGCATGTACCATTGACTTGATGGGATGAAGCTGGTACTTTATCTCCTTGGTCTTTCTCCCACAGATCTGTAACCTCAGTTAAACCACCAGGCAATTCCTAACTGAAGGATCATTTACAAACTATAGCCAGTGTTTCATCAAAAGAAGGATGAAGCAAATGATCAAGTACTTGGCTACTAGCTGAAAGGTTGCCAGTGCCAATCCACCAGAGGTACCTAGAAAAACAAGCCTTGTTGCACTTCTCTGACCAGCAGGAAAGTGATGGGAGATGGACTGAACTACTCAAGACTTTAGTTAGTCAAGAGGTAAGGGGAGAGGTTGAATGTCCTCCTAACCTATACATCCTCATAGCTTTTATTGAGAAGCATATGTTAACTCATGTTAAATAGGGGGAAGGGGTGGGGGGAGTTGAGAAAGAAAGAAGCTGGTCCCAAGTAGCAAACAGACGACTTGAGAGGGACACCAAGTGACTGTCCAGAGAAGAGAGGAATGGCGGACAGGCAGACCAAAGCTGTTTCCTTTTATAGGGGCTGTTAAGGAGGTTTAGAGGTGTAGTAGCTTGCTAGGGAATTTAGGGGCAGCGGTCCTGTCAGTATGTGATCAGGCCCAGGGCCTTATCAGGATCTAGTCATTTAGTCACCTTCTCAGGATATGGACATGATCAGATTTCCTCAAGGAATGGTCAGCCTGGGAGAACTACGACATTCTTCCTCCAGCTGGGGTCTAAGATGTTTTTTACTGTTTCTTGTCTTATTTGCTGACTTTTCCTGTTTCTATAACCACGTCAATGTTATCAGAAGGCAACATCAGCAGGAAAATCAAGGTTTTGCGCGCACGCGCGCGCGCACACACACATACACACACACACACACACACACACATATCTATAAGACAGAGTGTTTGTTTTGTCTTGCTTAGGGCAGTTCTTTTGCCCTGATTCCACTCTTTAGATTTCATTCTTTTAATCCAGGCAGCTCCTGCCTTGGTCAGCTTAACCCCTACAAGGCCTGGTGATCTGTAAACTTCCTCTGAGAGGTCTTAATTATAAAAAGCCCTGTGGAGCACAATTGCCCTCTGAAATACATGGATTTGTCATGAATGGGAATCCCCTCAGAGGCAGTTGGCTTTACCCCAACCGGAACAAGAAAAGTCTGAGAAAGACTATCACAGCAAGAGGAGTTCAGGGAGTCATGATGTCTAAGTTCAGTGCAGTAGCCAAGATGGGACTGTGGAAAACAGACATTAGATAAAAAGTAAGGGAAGCCAAAGAAGCAGTGGTGTTTATTTAATGGTGATATAACAATGTTGGCATCTTGATTTTGAAAACTGCACTATAGTAATGTAAGACACTAGCAGTAGGAAGACTGGGTCAGGGTACATGGTAACTCTGTAATTGTGTAACCTTTCCATAAATCTGAGTCTTTTCTAAAATCGTTCTTTTCAACAGGAGTCCCATGTTTCAGTTTCAAGCAAAATCCAAGAACCAGCTCTTCGTCCTGTTGGTAGTGTCCTTAGCTGTCATCAACTCTATTCCCGCTCAAACTAGCCCTGTTGTACAACAGAACAAAAACACTCTCCAGTCCTGTGCCATCCACACAATTTCCCCTGTACTTGCACTCATTGTTACAGCCACAATGCAATTCATTTCATTCAGGCTCTTCCTCTTTTTTGCTGACCTTCTATTTTGCTGGTGATTTGAAACTATCAGCAGCTCTGTGGGAGAAAGATGGGCAATCTCCTTCTATGTGGTTCACAGCTTCAAAAGCCCACTGAAGGGTTGGCTAAAAGTCAGTTCAGACTCAATGGCAATAAAGAGGAGGCTGTTTTCCCTACCTTATAAAAAATGATGCCCTTCTCCAGGGGGCTGGTCCTTTCTGACAACATACTCTTAAGTATCCTGGCCCCGCCCCCCCCATAACACTATAGCTGAACTTCTTTTAAAGAGATTTATTTGTTGACATTTGTGATTTGAGTGTAAGCTTACAGAGGAAGTTGGTTTTCTATTTAATTGTTCACATACATTTTGTTTTATAACATTAGTCACAGTGCCCCTTAATTACAATCTATGTTACTTGTCCCATTTCCCCTCTGTGATTCTCATTTCCATTCATCCTTCTAGACTACTCTTTCCTGCCTCTGAGCTTTATTGCTGGGCAAACTCTGACCTTTTGATTGTTCTAAGAAGTAAGTACCTCTGCAGTGTTATTGTTGTCTTTATAAACCTTGGTATTGTTTGTAGGACAGCTGAGCCACAGGAGTGAATTTAGTTTCAGTTTTAAAGGGTGACTAAAAGGCCTGCATGCTTGGGTGAAGGGACAGCACAAGACCCAGAATGAGATGGATTAACACAGTAACTGAGGTAATGGGGCTAGGTGTGTTGGAGACAGTGAGATTGGCTCAGGATGGGGCAGGATTCAGAGCTATTGGTCAGGGTCACTATGAGTTGCTGTTGACTAGACAGCAGAGCCTGATGCCTTTGAGTTGTGCTGGAGAAGAGTACTGAATAAATATCCCATGGAGTGCCAAAAAACCCAAACAGGTAAATCTGGGGAAAGTGCAGTCAGAGTGCTCTTTGGAGGCAAAGCTTCATACTTCATACTTTGGGCATGTAGCTTGGCAAGGCTACTCCTTAGAAAGGGACATCGTGCTTAGAACGATGGAGGGTCAGCGAAAAAGAGGAAGACCCCTTAATAAGATGGATTAACATAGTGACTTCAACAATGGGCTCCATGTGTCAGAGATGGTAAGGGTTCAGACCGGCTATTCATAAGGTTACCATGAGCTGTACTCACTGGCACCTAACAACAACACAACAAGGGGCATTGTCTCGAGCATTCTACCAGTCTCTATCAAACCAGCAAGTCTAAACATTTTTATGTTTTTTTTAGTTTGTTCCATATTTTTCTCCCACTCTGTTCAGTGTCTCTGGCAATCTCTTCTGAGTGATCAGTAGCTTGGCACCATGTAATTCTCAAGGTCATGGAAGTTGACGTTCACACGGGCCACTATGCCCACTATTTGTTTTTGTGCCTCTTTAGTTTTATTCCCTCTTCTTTCTTCTTAACAGATAAAATATAGTTGCACCGTAACTGGCCATCTGAAAGCTTTTAACACCCCTGTCATTGCTCATCAAACTAGGGTGTAGAGTGTTGTCTTTGTGAACTATGTTATGCCAGTTGGCATTGATGCCCCTAGAGAATGGGGTCTGAGCTTATTCTGCTTTTGGTGTTATGTTGTTGTTAGGTGCCATTGAGTCGAGTAATTGATCTGAACCCTGGCCTGTTCTGTGCCATCTTCACACTTCCTCACACAACTGAACCGTCGTTGCAGTCACTATGTCAGTCCACCTGGTTGAGCATCTTCCTCTCCCTCACTGACTCTCTACCTTTCCAACCATCATATCCCTCTCCTAGGAATAGCCCCTCCTAGTAATATGCCCGAAGTGGGTGAGGTAAAGCCTCATAATCTTCACCTCCAAAGAGCACTCTGGCTGCACTTCGTCCAAGACCTATTTGTTTGTTCTTTTGGCCGTCCACAGGAGGTTCAGTGCTCTTCTCCAACACCACAGCTCAAAGGCATCAGTTCTTCTCCTGTCATCCTTATTCATTGCGCAGCTCTTAGATGCACAGCAAGTGATCAGAAAGGCCATGATCTGAATCAGACACACCTTAGTCCTCAAACTGACTTAATTTGGAGAGGTTCCTGACTGCAGACTTTCCCAATACATCTCCTGATTTCCTGACTGCTGGTACCAAGGTATTAATTGTAGATCCTTATGAGTAAGATGAAGTTGTTGACAGTTTCAATCTTTTCTCCATCTATCATGATGTTGCCAATCGGTTCAGTGGTAAGAATCATTGTATTCTTCACATTCAGATGCAATCCATTTTGAAGACTGAATTCTTTGATCTTCTACAAGTGCTTCAAATTCTCTTCACTTACAGCAAGCAAGGTTGTGTCATCTGCATAACACAGGTTATTGATGGATCTTCCTCAGATCTTGATGCCACATTCCTCCTCATGGAGTCCAGCTTCTCAAATAATTTCCTCACATACAGACTGAATAGGAGGGAGAATATAACCCTACCACCCTCCCTTCTTAATCTTAAACCACGTAGTGTTCCCTTGCTCTGCTCGCACAACAGCCTCCTGGTCTAAATATAGGTTTCACATGGGCACAATTAAGTCCTCTGCAATTCCCTCTCTTCTCAATGTTAGCCATAACTTGTTATGATCCACACAGTTAAATGCCTTTGCATAGTCAATAAAACGTAAATAAACATCCTGCTGGTATTCTTTCTGACATCCTGAATTATATTCTTAGTGCCATAACCTCTTCTAAATTCAGCAGTCTTTTGCTTGTGTGTGATACTATTGGTATTGTTCGATAGTTTCCACATTGTGTTGGATCACCTTTCTTGGGAATGGCAACAAATATGGATCTCTTCCAATTCATTGCCCAGACAACTGTCTTCTGAATTTCCCAGTATAAACTGGTGAGCGCAGCCAGGATTGCATCTGTTAATTGAAAGAAGGCAATTGGTATCCCATCGATTCCTGGGGCCTTATTTTTTGTCCATGCTTTCAATGCAGCTTCCACTCCCTCCTTCATTACCATTGGCTCCTGCTTATATGATACTTTCTGAAATTTTTCATTGTCAGTCTGTTATTTTTGATACAGTGATTCTGCATATTTTCTCCATCTTCATTTTATGCTTTCTGAGTAATTCAATGTATTGCCCATAGTATCTTTCAATATTGCACTCGAGGCTTAAATTTGTTTTTCCATTATCTCAGCTTGAGACATGCAGAACGTGTTCTTCCCAGAGTGACTGCTTTTGATAGTCCAGGTATATGCAGTTACCTTTGCCAACAATTCAAAGGCATCAATTCTTCATCTTCCTTAGTCATTAGCCAACTTTCACATTCATATGAAGTGACTGAAAATACCATGATCAGGTGCACCTTACTCCTCGAAGTAACATCCCTATTCCTTAGCACTTTAAAGATGTCCTCTGCAATATATTTGCCTAGTAAAATATTACTTAATCTTTACTGCTGCCTCCATGGGTGTTGATTGTAGACCCAAGTAAAATTAAATCCTTGAAAATGTCAACCCTTTCCTCTCTTTTTAAATTTTGTGTGTGTGTGTGTGTGGTTGTTCTTGTTGTTACCAAAGACCTGCTAACTTTAGGGGCATCTAAGCCCTAATTTTCCAACCTCACTTCCATAGGAAATGTCATCCTTTTCCTATCCTCAGCACATTCTTATTTTGCTTGCCACTGCATATCAAATTAGCCCAGGATAGTCCCAGGCACATAGCAGGGATAAATTAATACTAGAAAGACAAATGGGACTCCAAAGACAGCAGAAGGCCAAGCTCTTCCCTTCCTGAGATGAGAAGTTCCATATCTCCTGTCTGAGTGGTGGGTCCAAAACTTCCATGTGGAAAGGGAAAACTTTAGCAATTTGGTTAGAAGCAGGTAAAAGGCTTTTCTTGATGCTGCTTTTGGAAGTCAGCATGTGGATTTACTTATTGTTGTTTCTTTTATGGGCCATCAAGTCACTTGCAACTCATAGCAGCCCTTTGTACAACAGCTCTGAACCCTGCTCTATCTTGAGCCAATTTCACTCTTTCTGACACACCTACCCCCATTATCCCAGTTTCTATGTCAATGTATCTTATCCAGGGTCTTCCTCTTTCACTGTCCTTCCTCCCTTCCAAGCTTATGTCCTTCTCTAAGGACTGGTCCCTGTTGGCAACATGCCCAAAGTTATGTGAGACAGAGCTTCAAAATCCTTGTCTCTAAGGAGAAGCCTGGTTTCACCATCTCTGGGACAGACCTGTTTGTTCTCTTAGCAGTTTGTGATATGTTCAATACTCTTCTTCAGCATGGCAAATCAAAGACATCAATTCTTCTTTCATCATCCTTACTCACTGTTCAGCTCTTTAACACACAGGAAGTAATTGCAAAGACCACAGCCTGGGTCAGGTGTACCTTAGTGTCTAAACTGACATCATTACTCTTCAGGACTCTGGCAGCAGATTTTCCCAATGCAATTCATCTTTTGATTTCTGCTGCTGGTACCAAGAGTGTTGATTGTGGAGCCAAGCAAGGTGATGCTGTTAACAATCTCAATCTCTTCACCAGCTATCATGATGTTGCCAATTGGCCCAGTGGTAAGAATCTTTGTTTTCTTAATATTGAGCTTCAGTCCATAGGCTGTAGTCCTTCACCCTCTGCAGCAAATGCTCCAGGTCTCCCTCAGTTTCAGTAAGTTTTTGATGAGCCTTCCTCTAATCTTGATGCCTGCTAGGATTTACTTAGGAATTATATTTATTGGGGGAACTTTGGGGAACTGGTGGAAATAATGAGATGCAGGCTGACTTCCTCAAACCCATACAACTCCTCTCCAATGCCTCCACGTCCCCAAGAGCCCTCAGAATGTCAGCACTGCATCAATCAAGCATCTACAAGGAAGCTTCGTTGTAACAAGAACTGTTTGACCGAACTTGAAAGCCAAGCATCTAGTGGTTGGTGACTACCGTTTACTATGCACCACGTCCTCTGCTGAGTGGGGCCAGGCATTCCGCATGTCATCATGTAAGATAGGCATTATCCTCATGCCCACTTTGCAGAAGAAGACACAAAAGCCCAAAGAGCTTGAGAAACTGGCTCCAAGTCACAACCACAGATCATAGGAATCCTCTAAGTCCAATATCCAAGTCCTAAATGCTCAAATAAGCCATCCAAACATCTGTCCTTTTCCTCCAGAACCTTCTCTCTGCAACTTAGAAACGGAATCCTGTTCCTCTGCCTCACCCCCACCCAACTCTTTAGAGAAACCTCTCATTCATTTCTACAATTGTGGCCTCCAGACAACAGTCATTTTCAAGTCTCTTTCCTTTAAAACGTAATTTGCCAATTTTGCCCTTGGAGGTGCCTTTTGCTATTCCTTCAAACTGTCAGCCTGGACAGGCCACGGAAGTAGAATCCAAGGAGATGTATGCTGATTACAAGCATTCAATTAGCTCAGTTTGAATAATGCAGGCTTGGATGTTGCTGTCGATGCTGGGAAGCTGAAAGACACCCTCCCCCACCTTGGACTTTTAATAGCCTTTTCCATATTTATTGCTACCTAACCAGATACTTCAGACAAATCCTGCACTTGGTATAATTTGATATCTGCCCAGTCCCCAAAGTGCCTTCTCAACAAATGTTTACCAAATGTTAGAGTATATTTAAAAGATTGATACTCTCTTTTGCTGAATGAAGTCCTCCAAAAAGGCACAGTCTGTCTTTTCATGCAAAGGACCCCACATTCTCTGATGCAGTGGCCTCCGGCAGGAACAGTTTAATATATTACTTATTAAAGCAGCCCTGGACCTTGGCTGAGGGCTGCCACACTCTGCTTCCAGCAGAGGCTAGCTCCAATGCTCAGCTGAACACATCCAAGCACTTCCTGCTGCCGACCCCTTGTTCAGCTGTCTGTTGTACAGAACAGCCAGAGACAGGCAGAGCTTCAAAACAACAAAAGAGCAAAAGATCTTTAAAGCTGAAGGACAGTAGGTGCCGGTAACTAAGTCAGGGTTCAGGGTCAGATGACTCTGCATCTTCATCCTGGAGCAAGGACTATAGGTTCAAATCCTGCCTCAGTGACTTTTTAACGGCATGACCTTCCTTTACAGTTACTTAAACTCTCTGAGCCCTTTTTACTTCTGTACAGTCAACAAAATAATAGTGTCTGTTTTAAAAGGACAGAATCCTTGTCCTGTCCTGCACTCTGTCCTATCCTGTGTCATCCTCACAAGGTCTGACATACTCGAGCCCATTGCTGCAGTGAACCCAGCTGATTGGGGGTCAACACAAATGATTAAACATTTGACTGCTAACTGAAAGGTTGGTGGTTCAAACCCATCCAGGGGCTTTTCAGAAGTAAGGTCTGGAGATCAGCTTCCACAAGGCCACAGCCATAAAAACCCTGTGATGTGCAGTTTTACTGTTAAACACATGGGGTCCCTGTGAGTCAGCACTGACTTGACAGTAATTGGGAAAAAAAGAAAAATTAAGGACAGAATAATGTACAATGTACTGCTAGATGATGCGTTCCCCCACCCCTGGGATTCTGGGCTAGAGGGCATTGCTCAATAACCAGAACAATGGGCTCAAACATGCTAAGATAATGAAGGTGGTGCTGGACCAGGCTGCGTTGTTATACATGAGCTGAGCCAGTTCAGTGACCGCTGACCTCCTCCCTCAGTGCTGTTGTTAGGACTGAATAAGTATAACTTGCAGTAAAAGTTCTAAGGTGGATCCACCATGGCCCTTTTAGGCCCTCTGGGGTCCCAACTGCCTCACCTGCATTGCTGTGGGTGCCCAAGGTTGCTACAAAGGTGATTTGAGGATGATGCCAGTGAATGGAAGGGAAAGCACCTTGTAATTGTCTGGTACTTTGATCTCATGCCTGGTAATCACTCCTGGATGCAGAATAAAAACCCTTGCCTTCTGGAAGCATCTTTTTCACTTGGCTCCCAACCCTCTTGGCAGGTTGATGAGCAGGTGAGCCCTGCTCCTAACTCCCTGCACAGCTTCCTTCCCTGGGTCTCAACCTTCTGAAGAGAAAGGACTGCGCAGGCCTCCATGATACCTGGAGCACTCCCACGTGCTGGGATTCCCGGAGATCTGCAAGGAGCGTCAGGTTAGGCACCAGGGTCACGCGCTTAGAAAAGCAGCCTGGCATCCCCAGTCGTCCCGCTGGCACTACCGGCTTGCCTGCCGCTCCTAATCATGACGGATAGGATGATGAGCTCTCGGTTGGGACCTCCGGTGCTGTTCCAGCTCCATGGCCAAGAAAGGAAGATAAGCCGTCCCTCCCTCCCTCCCCTCTCAGACGAGCCCCTGAACCCCTACTCCCCCCTCCCCTGAGGGGCCTGTCTTACCTGATGTCTGAGTCACACTCTGGCTCCTGTCGCTTGGAGCTGTGTTGTGACTCCCAGCTGACAGTTTTACAACAAACACATTAAAAGCTCCTGGCACCGGAGTTCTGGGTGTGTGACAACCCAGGAGAGAAACCTCTCCTCGCCTTCCTTCAGCCAACATCCTCCTCTGGGTGCCCCTCCATCAGCTGCCTGTCCCACCACCACTCACTGGCCCAGCCTGATGCAAGCCTGAGATTCTTCACTTCAGAGCTTTCCAAGGGGTATTAGAGAGAGGCCGCTATTGTGGACCCTAGAAGATTGAGCTCACCCCACAAATGCAGTGCCTAACAAATCCCAGGGACATGGAAACTCCTTAAGATGATGTTGAGAGGAGCACACTCCAGGCCCTGCCTTTGAGGGAGGGCAGGAGGATCCTGGTGAAGGGTTATATGAGCAAATGTTTGTTTTCAAGTTGACTGACCCACGGAGACCCCATGCGTGCAGACAAAAACTTCTCTTTAGGGTTTGCAAGGGTATGACCTTTCAGAAGCAGATCTCCAGGCCTGCCATTATAGGCACCCAACTGCGTTCAAACCATCTACCCTTGGGATAGAAGTACTTAGCCACTGTGCCACCCAGGGGCTCCTTTATGGGTAAAGAACCCTTGAGTACTACTATGAAAGGTATGTTAACCTTTTCAACAACCTTAGGAGGCAGAAGCTGTTAACCCCACTTTACACCTTTAGAAACTGAAGGTTTGAAAAGTTAAGGCTGTCCAAAGGGAAGTAAAGGGGGCTACCCAAGGGAAGAGAGCTCGGAATTGAAGGAGCTAGGATTTGAATCCAAGCCTGCCAGCCTCCAAACGCTGCTCTTAGCAAGGCTGGCTACCTTCCAAGACATCCCTTCCTCTCCCTCCACCACGTCAGAGGATGGGAGAAATCGCAGAGAAGTGGGGGAAATCCCAAGCAATTTCAAAACAGCTTCAAGTTGTCCTCCAGGGATGGTCTTGACTATCCAGTGTCTTCTTAATATCTCAGCCCAGCTCCCAATGCCTTCACCACCTTTCAACCCAGACTCTAATGCCACCAGTGCCCCCTTTCCTGTCTGCCATCAGCAGATGAACAAGTCCCCAGAACCAAAACAGAAAAAAAGAGACACAGGAACGGTTCTTTTATTGTACATTGGAGAAATAGCCCTATGTGCTGGTTAAAGGTGCAACATACAGAATACTGAATTAAAAAAAGAGAAAACCAAGGGCTGATGGGAAGGAAAACCTCATGAGGTCCAAGTTGCAAACAAATAACAAAAGAAAAAAAAAGGTAAAAGATTTCCTCACGCAAGAGGCATTTTTGCAAATACCATGCAAAACAGGCAGCTGGTGTGCCTTAAGAGAACCCCTATAAATAACAGAAAAGACACTCCAAGCATTCCTGTACATGGACTCAGAGCACAGGGAAAAGAAACCAAAATGCCTTTTGGCATTTCAAGATATTTGGCACTCTTGTGATTACATTTTTTTTTTTCTTACAGTCCATTAAAGAGAATAAACTGACACAATATTAGCGAAACAACCAAGCTGCTCACACGACAGACTGCAGAGGGGTTAGAAAAAGCTCAAGCATTTTTTTTCTGAGTTTTTGTGGGTTTTTTTAACATATAAAATGTGTCCATTTGCATTAACTTGAGCAAATAGCTTGCAGCAACAAAGAAACACAAGCTTTACAAAGGGTCCTTTCTGTGTCAGTCCTTAGAAAAGTTCCCTTTTATTTTTAAACACGTTCCTGATGCCCCTCCCCCCAAGATGATCAAAATAAAACGCTATCTATAGGAGTCATTTTCTGATTTCTTTTTGTACATCCAAGGATAACAACATAAAAAAAAAATTAAACTGGACAGCATTTCACATCCAAGTGCACAAATCATTTGTTGCAAGATTAAATAGTGTAAACAGTGGGAACAGCCAAATCAGCAAATAATGTCAATATCTCAAAACCTCAGTTGTGGCTTCATTCTTTTAAGTGGTTCAAGATCCAGATATACCATTGTGCAATATTCACGGTATAGTATAAGAAACGGGTGTTTACTTTCAACAAATAGTTGTAATTGAGATTTCTTTTTTTAAAATGTGTGTGTGTATGTGTGTGTAGAGTGATTTTTAAAATTTTATATTTTTAATTGATTTTTCTTTTTTGCAGAGGAGCCAAAACCTCCTCCTCCTCCTCCTTCTCATGCCTCATCTGTCTCCCGGCCTGACACGAGATACAGGTTGTTGGTTTCATCGTGGGTAGCAAGCTAGTAATACATTTCCCAGTGCTTTCTCTTTTCATGCTCTTTTTTGCCAATAACTGGAATTCGCCGTTCTTATTCTTATTCTCTCCCTTAACTCATTGTCTCTGGGGGAGTTAGACACCAGGAGGTGCCTTGTCTGTCATATTTTTCAGCACGTCATCAATCCTATCATCTTCAATAACAACTGTAAATAAAAAGAGGGAGGAAAGAGAGGTGAGCGAGCTTGGACCCTCATCCTGGGTCCCCCTCAATCGCTGAGAGTTACACCCAAGAGTGGAGGGGGTGGTTTCAAGGGCTGGCACGCCGTCCCCCCTCCCGCGATGAAACAGCTTCATCCTCCCCAGCCTCTGCCTAGGGTCTCTGCTGCTTTCCTTTGAACGACCTCGCGCCCCCAGCATGCGTCCTAGCAGGATTCTGAGATAATGGAGTGAAAACCCACAGCCTCAGCTGCAGCCAGGGCAGCCAGGGCGATTACTGACAGCGTTTGTCCCCGGGAGGCACATTTATTTGCCATGTTGACTCCTGGCAGAAAGGGTGGAAGGGAGGGGGAATGGAGGTCTCGGGCTGGGACCCCCAGAGATGCTTCCGGCAGGGGGCAGGGCACGGATGGCCAACGTTGGCTGCAGAGGTGCGAGCGGCCAGGAGAGGACGCCAGGGCTGGTTGCCATGGACCTACTGCCCGTCGAAGATTGGGGCCTCGCTGGGCTGTCACACCAAGTCTGCATGCCCACCCTCACACAGCTTGCCCTCACACTTGGCCTCCTGGCCGCTGCAGAGGTCACAGCCTCTCCCTCGCTGGCTGCCTGACTCTCTACCGGACCTCCTCTTCTTTCTAAGTCCGTCTGTCTCTCAGCACAAAGGCTGCCTGTTGAAGTCGAGGTCTCTCTGTCTAGGGGTGTCAACTCACCCTCATTGTCTCAGCTGCTCAGACTTCCATGCTGTTTTCCCTCTCTGGCTCCAGCTGGAGCTTTGTCTCTGCCTATCTCCGTCTCCCGCACCCCACCCCCACGTCCCTCCATCTCTAAGTCTCTTTCTCTCCGGGCGGCTGTCGGAATCCCTCATTGTCCCTGAGTCTCTGGAGCTCCCCTCGGAGCCTCTCTGCGTCTCAGTCTCTCCGGGGCTTTTCCAGCTCGCGCGCCTAGAGACAAGGCTTGGCCACCCCGCTCCCTCTACCAAGTCACAATGGAGAGCCTGCCGCCCGCCCGAGCGCCCCTCGATTTCTCCATAGGATTGGGGTCCTTCTGCTGTCCCTTGGAGAGCCCTAGAACATCAACCCCCCAAGGCTGCGGAGCGAGCGCAGCTGCGACCACACTGCGCAAAAGGGGGAGGGGGAGCAAAGAAAAATATAAAAAAGCAAACTTTGGCGCGGGCAGTGACCCCAGGAAAACCCTCCATCCGCTGCCGCTGCTTAGGAAGCGCCACGCCCCCGTGGTGACCCCACCAGGGACCATTGCCCACCAGGCTGGGGGAGGGGTTCTCGCGGCTCATCCGAGCTGGACCCGCAGTGCGGGATCCCCTGATTCTGCTGGACGGGATTCCATCAGATCGGAAAAATGCTTAGGGGTGGGAGACTCCCGCCAGCCCCGGCCAGGCCGCAGCGTCCGAGGGAAAAAGGGTGTCGGGGAAGGGCTGCCAACTCACCCCGCTTGCTCCGGCCAATTTGGCCCAGCTTGGGCGGTCGCTTATTCTGCCCGGCGCCGAAGAAGTTGTTGGTGTCCTGCAGACGGCATGAGAAGATCTGGCCCACGTCGCCGCCGTCGCCGTAGGGGCTCAGCTTCTCGTCCCCGTAGGGCAGCACCTCCGACATGGTCGCGTCCGGGGGCTCCGCGGCGGCGCCTCCTCCGCCCGCG
>NW_006399778.1:11632009-11660703 GCF_000299155.1 Elephantulus edwardii | reverse complement strand
GGCTCCGCGCTTGCCTTCCATGGGGGTGGGGGCGGGGAAAGTGGGAGGGGAGCGAGGGAAGAGAAGGTGGGGTATACCGGGGAAGGTCAGCGGCCGGAGGGGACCACCTAACAGTCCGAGTCGCCAAGGAGGGCGATGCTGGGTTCGAGATGTCGGAGGGTGCCCGGGTGACCTGCGAGTACTTCCTACCCCCCAGCTGCAAACCTAGAGTTTTTTCCCTCACTACATTCGGGCCCCCACTTCAGACTCTTAGAGTCAGGCCGCTTGGGTTGCAAAGATCCCCACTCCACCCCCATCCCAAACTCGAACAGGTTCCTCCCAGGCCGGGCTTCCCGAGGAGCCTCGGGGAGCAGGGGCATGGACAGGGCAGCCCCGCCTCCCCGAAGAGAGGAGTGCGCCTCATTACGCCAGGCTAACCCAGGATGCGGGCTTTCCAGCGACCGCAGCGTCCGACGGGGACGTCCCAGGCCTACCTCTTACCCCCCTCAGGGACCTTCCTTCTAGTAACAGCCACAGCCCTGGGGAAGGACGGGGCCTCTGAGCCGAGGAGAGGGCTCCCTGATGCCACGAGGGAGAGGAGGGCAGCCCTAGAGGCGCGTCTGCCCGCCAGATTAACTCCAAGGGGATAAGGTGAGTGCACACCACCTGCTCTGCCCCTTGACACTTGCCACTCAGTCGAGCCCACCTGATCCCAGAAAGGGGCATCTATTCGCTGAGACCGCGACCCGCCTGAGGTAGGCTAGGAAGCACTTCTAGGTGGGCATTCATCAGGTTTATAGGGCTCCGCTGCAAGATGTCCCAGCGAAAGTGAAAGAGCATTTCAGGTTCACTGTCCCCTTAGAACTTTGGGTGGGCGGGTAGAGGCTGGAGTTGGAGGGAAAAAGTAGTGGCTCTATAAGGACCAGTAATGTTTGGAAAGCCCCACCCCACCCCAAGTCTGTTTTTCTCTGGCCTCCAGTTCCCTCCTGTAGAGGAAGGCAGCCAAGAAGGGGGCTAACATGGAGACTAAGGCAATGTGGCAGATGGAATGTGCATGGCCTTTGCGTTGGATTTGAATCCAAGCTCTGTCATTTTTACTAGCTGTGGGACTTTGGCCAATTACATTTCCTCTGTGACCTTGCATAATCTCAGCTGCAAAATGGGGTATACCTTGAGGGACTGTTAGGAAAGGAAAACAAATGCAGAGGCAGAACAGAAGCTCGGTAAACACTAAACACGTGAGGAGGGTCTTAATGAATGAGTAAGCATGGGAGCACTTCATTAAGTCACGCTTTCAAGAAGCCAAAGGCCTGGGAATCCTCAGAGATGACCTAATCCAACCTCTTCGTTTTCAGGTGGGAAAACAGAAGCTCAAAGAGGTTCAGGGCTCGACCCAAATCCCACAGCTTGTCAGTGGCAGAAGCGGCAGGTCTCCAGACTCGCTTTTGCTCCACTCCGAAAGCCGCCTGTTTCCATTCATTAAGGCTTTACCAAATGTCTGCTTTGAGGTTAGTACCAGGGCAAGTGGGAGAGAAAACAAAAGCCTAAGAAGCCGGATAATAAAGTTACAGCAGCAAAAGCGCTTGCATTTGTACCCTGCTTTCTTTTCATCAACCCCTCAAAGTATTCCCACATTCATGCCTGGTCGTGCTCCTCAAAATAAATAACCTTTTGAGGTAGAAAGGGGAGCCCGTTGCATCCCTGGTTTTAACAAAGTGATGTAGCGAAAGAGGAGAAGTGACTTGCCCAAGGTCACAGGCTAGTGCTGGAGCCACGAGAAAGGACACTCCTCTGCTGTGAGTCTACGTTTCTGTAGAGAATTCCCCCCAGTGTGACCTCACAGTGTGTCCTGCAGGAAAGGTCCTCTCATCTCCTACTCATCTGCCTCCTTCCTGGCTTCTCAAGTCACTGTGCAATTTACACATTGAGCGCCTAGCATATCCCACTGTAAGAAATAAACAGAAAGGCACAGAACAGGCTGAGAATTCCCTGCCCACACCATAAATGAGAGTAAGCAGAGAGCCAGGCTATACACCCCATCTGTTTTCATGTTTACCTTGCCTTGTTTCCAAGCAGGTTCAATGTGGTATCGGTCATTTTCCAACACAATACCCTTCTAACTAAACCACACACCCTCCTAGGCTATTTAAGAGTTTGAAATTTTGATGACTGTTCTCTCCTTAGAGACTCTCATCAACCATCAGAGGGCCAGGCTTATTTTTGCAGAGAAGGTATCTGAAGGTTGAGATGTCTCCAAAATTGTACAGAACTTCTCCAAGTCAAAGAGTTAGTCAATATGGCCATCCTTGCACCCTGCCTCTCCCAAGCTGCTCCACTGCACAGGCCTCTAGCCTTTGTGCTAAAGCCTCAGACCTCAGCACAGATGCATGTCCCAGGGCTCCATTCCTGCTTGCCCCTCAGAGAGGAGCTGGCTCTGAGCCAGATGCCCAGGGTTGTATGGAAAATAGGTCTAGGTGAAGAGCTGGACCAAGTAAGGCAGGAGCAGAGGCTGTCTTGACAGCTACCCAGAAAAGAAACCTGTTTGTGCTCCAGAGTGTGAGAATCTAAGTTCAAATCCCTGTTCTGCTGTTTCTCTTCTCCAGGATCATTTCCCTTTCCGTGTTTCAAGTTTTCTCATCTATCAAATGGTAATAATCATTCTGACTGGTTTATTTGTGAGGAAGACAAGTTTACTATGTGCCTGGAACATAGTAGGTTTTAAATAATTGTTGTTGTTGTTGTTCTTATGTGCCGTCGAGTCGCTTGCGACTCATAGCAACCCTATGTACAACAGCGCTAAACTCTACTCTGTCCTGTGCCAATCGCACTGTCTTCTCTGACACTCCCATCCTGATTACCCCAATCACTGAATCAATCCACCTCATAGAGGATCTTCCCCTCCTGCGCTGTCCCTCCACCCTACCAAGCATGATGTCCTTCTCCAAGGACCGGTCTCTCCTTACAACATGTCCGAAGTATGTTTGACGGAGGCTCAGAATCCTTTCCTCCAAGGAGCAGCCCGGTGTGACCCTTTCAGGATGAATCTGTTTGTTTTCCTAGCAGTCCATGGTACTCTCAATACTCTTCTCTAGCATCACAGCCCAAAGGCAACAATTCTTCTATCTTCCTTGGCCATTGTCCAACTCTCTGATGCATAACAAGTGATTGCAAAGATCATGGCCTGTATCAGATGCACCTTAGTCTCCAGAGAGACACCATTGCTCTTCAGTACTTTGGAGAGGTGCCTAATAGCAGACTTTCCCATGGCAATGCGCCTTTTCATTTCCTGGCTGCTGGTGCCAAGAATGTTAACTGTGGAGTCAAGCAAACTAAAGCTGTGAACAATCTCAATCTCTTCACCATCCATTCTGATGCTGCCAATTGGTCCAGTGGTGAGAATCTTTGTCTTCTTGACATTGAGCCTCCATCCATACTGAAGGCTGCAGTCCTTGACCCTCTGCAGCAACTGCTTCAGGTCCTCCTCAATTTCAGCAAGCAGGGTTGTGTCATCTGCATAACGCAGATTGTTGATAGGTCTTCCACCAATCCTGATGCCGCATTTCTCCTCATAGAGACCGGCCCCCCAGATAATCTGTTCTGCATATAGGTTGAAAAGGTATGGAGATAGAACGCATCCCTGGCATACGCCCTTCCCAATTTTGAACCATGCAGTGTTCCCTTGCTCTGTTCTGACGACTGCCCCTGGTCGTTAGCTATTCTCTTTGTGGTCTTAAACAAGCTACTTCTCTCTTTTCTAGATCAGTGACCCTATGTCATAAAAATGGGAAGCTTGGCGGAGATTGCATCATTGCATCTCTCAGAACTGTGGCCCGTTTGAGACAAAAGTGGGGATCCTCAAGGTTTTAGCTTCTCTCAGGTTCCCCCTCAAATCTCACCTGCAAGTTCCTTCACTGAAACCCAGGACTCTGGAATGGAAAAACACAAGACTTGAATTGGTCATCTGTATGGGTTCTCCCAGACCAGACATTATAGGATCAGAAGGAGATATTTGAAAGCCCCAACTGTGCAGTAGCCCCTGGTCAATGCTAAGCAAAGGCTGGAGATTGGAGCCCACCAAGAAGTGCCTACAAAGAAAACTGGCAAGAAGAGCCTTTCAAAAAACCAGGCGCTGGGCACTGGTGGAGTACAGTACAATTCGGACACACATGAGGTCTCCATGACTCCTGTTCAACTGGACCACTGGTCCCAGACCTGCAATTATACACTGAACACTGCACTGATGCACTGGTGCTGGTGGGATAGAAAACAGGCATTCCAGCTCTGAATAGATGCTCAGACCACATGAGCTCCCTTTGTTCCCATCTCCTCCCTCCCACCCAGATTGAGAAACAGGGTAAAACAGGCAGCAGCATCAGGGAGGGTGGGCGGGGCGGGGGGTGGGGTGGGGGAGGAGCGGAGAAGACTTGGAGAAGAATGTGGCTGCCCCAGCCACAGGTGTGGGCATTGGCTGACTGGCCAGGCCCCCGTGGAGATGAGCTCTGGGTACACTGGGCCTTGGCCTTGCCAGGGCTGGCTCAGACCCTAGATGTCAGAAGGGATGGCCAGGAGGAGGGCGCCTGTGAACTAGTTGCCACTTGAGTGCCCAGACAGTCACCTCCAAGAATGCTAAGTGGCTTCCCAGCAGGGTTTCCCCACTCAAGAGTCAAGACTAGATGAAACCCTACACTTCCCTACCCCCACCCATCTCAACCCAGAGACAAGCCAATTCCTCAGCCTCCTCAAATATTATGGTCATGACAAGAGTCCAGAATGAAGGCTGCATCGTGGAGTGGACTGGGGAGGGGGATTGTATACCAATGAAAGAATTTTTATTTTACTTTTCAAAGAGAAGAGCAAACTGGGGGGAGGGGTGGGCAGGGAGAAAAATACAACATGAATGAATAGAAATCCAAAGTCTCTAAATGTTCATTAAAATTAATAATAATGATAATAATTCAGATTTCAATAAAAAGCCACAGATATTCAAATCTAAAAAAAAAAGCACATTATTTTCATTCATTCACCCTGCGTTCATTCAGCAGGTATTCATTGGTGGCAGGCAAAGTCCTTACCCTGACACAGCTCATGGAATGTTAGTTTCTTTTCTTTCATTATTTAAACACTAAGACTATTTCTTCAAATAAAATCTTACAAGAAATCTACGTAGATTAAAAAAAAAACAGGTAAAGAGCCGGCTGTTATTACTCTTAACACTAGTAAAGTTTGATATGTTTTTTTAAAGTTGTTGTTAAATGCCAACGAGTCACTTGAAACTCATAGCGATGTTATGTACAACAGCTCTGAACTCTGCTCTATCCTGAACCAACCTGTCTCTGACTCACCTACTCCCATTACTCTAGTCACTGAGTCAATCTATCTCATCCAGGGTCTTCTCCTGCGCTATCCCACTACCCTCCCAAGCAAGATGTTCCTCTTCAAGAACTGGTCTCTCCTTGCAACATGCCCAAAGTATGTCAGATGGAATTTCCGAGTTCTTGCTTCCAAGGAACAGTCTGATTTCACCATCTCCAGCATGAACTTGTTTGTTCTCCTAGTCAAGGGTATATTCAATACTCATCTCCGGCAGCACAGCTCAAAGGCATCAATTCTCCTACCATCCCTAGTCATTGTCCAGCTTTTTTATGCATAGCAAGTAATTGCAAACACTGTGGCCTGGACCAGGCACATCTTAAGTCTCCAGACTGACATTGTTGCTCTTCAGTACTCTGGAGAGGTTCCTGACAGCAGATTTTCCAAATGCAATTGATTTCCTGGCTGCCAATCAGCCCAGTGGTGAGCATCTTTGTTTTCTTGATGTGGAGGAACTTCAATCCATATTGAAGGCTGCAGTCCTTGACTTTCTGCAGAAATCTTCAAATATCTAAAAATAATCATCTCTTCCAATAACTTAGTAGCTTCAATTCTTCCTCCATTTATATGGTAATTTTTCTAAGTTTTCATTACATCAACAACACAGAAAGTAAGGGCTCCACTAACCCTTCAGGAAACATTGAATAATGAAGATGATTGGAGACAGTTTAGGAGCTGCATCTCACTAGGACATAAAAGGGAATTAGGTCCCCTACCTACCCAGGCGGCTGAAGCTCAAGTGCTACTCACATGGCCTGGCAGACTCCCAGTTCTGCCTGAAAGGACCTCATGGTGCCCCCTGTTCATACTCTCCCACTTCCAATCACTCTGTTTCAGCAGTGTGTCAGGCTAGCGGGGAGGTGTCCAGGGAACTCTAGGTTCGGGAACTCTGAGGGCACAGCCCTGTCTTCATCCCCCAGCCAGCACTGAACAGTTAAGGAGCTGCTGGGACCTGGGCTTCTCAGGAGAACTCTGGCTGCCGCTCAGACTTCAGCAGGACAGGCAGACAGACCTGACACAATCTGGCTCTCCTGTGGTCCTCACGACCTTGAGAGACAGTAAAGGGGAACAGGTATGAACCCCAAGGGACAAATGATGAGACAGAAGCCACCCTCTGATTGCAAAGCTGAGCTCTGAAAACTTCACATGGCCTGTCCTGTCCAGAACTGCCAAGAGGCCTGGTGTCCCCCTGACGACAGAGACCCTTCCTTCAACAGAATGCCATCTGAGCCAACACAGCTGCTAACAGGGACTCAGGGGGGGGCACTGGCCTTCCCTGGTTCAGAAAGCACAAGGCTGGACTCTGTTCTCAAATCAGAACTCACACCCACCAGTCATTTATGGAGTGTTTTCCATGCCCAAAAAAGGAGATCTAGTGGCATAATGTGTTACATGTTGAGGTGCTAACCGAAAAATCAGGGAGGGCTTCACTCTACAAGAGGAAGATGAGACCGTCTACTCCCCAAAAGATTTATAGCTCAGAAAATCTTCCATCCTATAGAGATGCTATGAGTCAGAGTCAACGGTGGCTCATGCCATTGTACTCCTAATGAGTCTACAAGATGGATATAGGTGTCTTGTCTATCTTACAGATGAAGAGTCAAGCCAAAGAGGTGGGGAGATAAGCGCAAATCATGGCAGGAGTCCAGAGTAAAGGCTGCCCAGTGGAGTGGACTTGAGGGGAGGGATTGTATAACAAAGAGTTTTACTTTTCAAAGAGAAGAGCAAATTGGGGAGGAGGGGGTGGGCAGGGAGAAAAGAGCAACAGTGAATGAAGGGAAACCCTAAATCTCTGTAAACTTTCATTAAAATTAATGGGGTGGGGGGAAGGGGAGGGAAGAAAGCTGCACAGCCAGTGAGGGAAGTTGCAGGCCTGATGCCAGAACCCAGCTCTCAACTACTGGGTGACAGTGCCACCATGAGGACGTCTGAGAACCAGGAAACCAGGGACGTGGCTGTTGGAGTCTCCCTGCACTAAGGAAACTGAGGTGCAGGGTAGCCAACTGTTCATTTTCTGTGATGCCCTCAAGTTGAGGCTAATAGAACACAACATCCATATTCATTACCTGATTCTGTCCATCCTCACAGGTGCTGCGATATTGAGCCCACAGTTGCACCCACTGTGTTAGTTCATCGCTTTGAGCTTCTTCCTCTTTTTTGATGACCTTCCACCATACCAAGTACAATGTCCTTCTCCAGGGACTGGTCCCTCCTGTTGACAGAATGTGGGGGGAGGTCTCACCATCGTCACTTCTCAGGAATGCTCTGGCTGCCCTTTTCCCAGGGCCCTACTGGAGAACTTGATGAAAGAAGTGGATTCTCTCTCCCAGAAGCAGAGAATTATGAGTATTATTTGCAAAGGATCCCTGAACCCCGAAGACCTCTCAGATGAACCCAAGGCTAGATCTTCTCAATTATTTGCCACTAACATCCTGTGACAGCGGGACCAGTTTGCCTGTTGCTATGTAATTGGTTCCTGTTTCAGAGCGACCCCATGTGGGTGAAAGTAGAACTGTGCTCTACAAATGGCTGCTTTTATTGGGAGCAGATTACCAGGCCTTTCTCCTGAGATACCAGAACCTGTCAGTTATCAGCCTAGTATGAGAGTTATTTGCACCACCCAGGGACTCCTTGTGACAGTAGAAGATCTTTGGGTATCTAATTCCAGAGACAGTAGGCTCAATCAAGCAGTCTTCACCCTGAGTACATGGGTCAGTTTTATATGGTTCAACCTTGGACATTGCAATGTGGCTACTAATTGCAGTGCCCAGGTCCCAGCAAGAGAGCTGCACATAGCTCTAGGTCCCTCTGCCATCAAGCGTTGCCATATAGGTGCTTTGTCCAGCCCAGATGTGATGTTGGCAGTCAGATAAGGGCTCTCTCCTATTTTAGGCTGTGGAAGAGCGAGTCTAGATTGGGGATGGTGACTAGCCTAAATGGAAACAGGGCCAGGATGGTAATGGCATGCTCTGAGCCAGAATTTTCTCACCAGCCAATCGACAATAGAAAGATTGACAATGTCTTCTCTACAGATTTGCAGCTGTAGAAATCTGTGGGGCAGTCCTACTCGGTCCGGTACGGTTGCTATGAGTTGGAATCATCTTGGGATTTTTTCTATCTCACACTCCTCATTTGTCATCTGTGGCCAGCACCTACTTTCCGGGTGAGATGCTCTCCTCCCTGACCTGCTCAGTCCTAGAACTGGTAATGGCAGGGTGGGGAAGGCCTCTGTGACCACAAAGTGGCTGCCTCCAGGCTCTGTTCTCCCTGATAAACATAGGAAATTCTCTTCCTTGGAAGAAAAGACCTTTCAGCTAACTGGCAGCTTAGGAGGGAGAGGCGTGGCCACGGGAGCAGGAGACTTTGGTGGTGGGACTTGAGACTTGCTGCCTGGAACTGTCCCCTGCCCTGAGCTTAATGACCCAGTAAGACCATCTCTGAACCTGACAACACCTTTTGTGGTTGACCTTGTCTCCATTTTATGTTGTCAGCAGCCATCAAGGTGACTCTGACTGAAGACAATCTTCTCATGACAGAATGAAACGTTGTTCTGCCCTGAATCCCAGCTCTGCAGGCTGCCTTCCTTTGTGTCTCTGAGTCAGAGCAGACAATTGGTGTAGACTTACTCCATGGAGCAGGGATGATTTGGAGAGACAGAGTAAGAAACAAAGGTGCTTTAGTTCAATAGATAGATGGGTGGATGAATGGATGGATGGATGGACAGACAGATGTGGATAGGCAACTGCTGCTTTCTGCCTTTCAGTGAGCAGCCAAGCACTTAACTGTGTGCCACCAGGGTTCCTTCCGAGAAGCGCCAGAAACCTTGGCGAGAAAGGCAGATCCACATGCAGAAACCTTCACCCACCCAGAGGCAAGAGGCAAACCCAGCAGACCAGGGACAGAAATGGCACGGTGGGAGGTGGACACAGTGAGAGGGCAGGACAGGCAGGCAGAATGAGGAAGAGCAGAACGTGGCTGGTCAGGACGTGAGAGCACGGAGAGAGCTCGGGCTCGGAGAAGCAGAATATCCCCACCACGAAACCTTCTGATGCAGAAGTCGCAATCCACACGACACACTTTTTAAAAGCATTCTTTCCTGTGTGATGTCTTTTAAGGGTATTTTAAGAACACGTGATAAGTTAGACATCATTCAACTCTATTTAAAGAGATCTTGGCTAGTATGATTGAGATGTAGATGGCCAGGAAATTATAAGGGGAGGAATGTCACGTTTCCCCCTGAATTTCTCAAAAGTTTTATATCTGCTTTCTGTTGTGGTGGCAAAGAAAGGCGGGAACAGGAGACAGAACTCCTGTTTCTCCTCTTTTCCAGACAGTCAGGGTCAGCACGCAGCACCCTCCCGAGACACCTAGACACCACCCCGCTCTCTCAGGCTTCAAAGACCTATTTCCACCTCTCAGGGAGATCTCTACACAGGTCTGGAAATACAAAAAAAAAGGCCTCCGCCTGCCTCAACCACAAGGACATACCGCCACCTAACGGTTGTTATAGAGATCGCATCATAGAAAGAGGCCAGGTCATGAAAGCCGTGGTGAGTCCTGAGGAGTCTTTAGTGATACAGTCATATGGTTGCAGGTTCAAGCCCAACTTAAAGTGCCTTGGAAGAAAGGTCTGTATGAGATATCATCTCACCCCAGACAGAATAGCAAAATTTAACAGTACAGCAAGCAACAAATGCTGACGAGGTTGTGGGGAAACTGGAACTCTTATTCACTGCTGGTGGGAGTGTAAAATGGTGCAACCACTGTGGAGGGCGGTATGGCGCTTTCTCAAAAAGTTGCAAATAGAGATACCACTTGACCCAGCAATTCCACTACTGGGAATATACCCCAAAGAGACCATAACTGGCATCCAAGCAGATATATGCACACCCATGTTTATTGCAGCTTTCTTCACGATAGCAAGGAATTGAAAACAACCTAAGTGTCCATCAACAAACGAATGTGGTATATTCACACAATGGAATACTAAGCTGCATTGAAAAACAAGGAACTCATGCAATATTATTCAAAATGGTTGACCATGGAGGACATTATGCTGAGTGAAGTATCTCAGCACAAAAGGACAAATACTGCATGGTGCCACTGTTGTAAAACAGGACTAACTTTGCGGTCAGGGAGAGACTGAGAAAGATGGGTTCAATAATGTATACTGCATTGAAACAGATGAGGGAGAAAACTGTTTAAAAGGGATATGTGATTAGGTATTTTTGTCATGATGGGAGTCCAGAGCGAAGGCTGCATAGTGGAGTGGACCTGGGGGAGGGTTTGTGAAACAATGGAAGAATTTTTCTTTTACTTTTCCAAGAGGGTAGTATACTAGTGGGGGAGGGTTGGGAGGGGAGAGAAGGGCAACAATGAATGAATGGAAATTAAAAAAAAGAAGGTCTGGAGACATCCTTTCAAAATGGAAAAACTGAATCCAAAATCACTGCTGTCAAGCCAATTCTGACTCATGGTGAACCTCCATCGAGTCTGAGGTTAAATTATAGTGGAATGGACTTTCTCATTTTCCTTCCATCCAGAACCTCTGACCTTTTGGTTAGCAGTTCAACATGTAACCCCAAAATGCCAGGAGGAAATGAAACTAAACCATTTATTGTGGAGCATGCATAAAGTTTCATGCTATGTTGTTGTGTGCCATCAAGTCACCTGAGAATCATAGCAACTTTTATATGCAATAGCTCTGAACTCTGCCATATCCTGAGCCAGTATCACTGTTTCTGACACAACTACCCCATTACCTCAGATACTGTGTCAATCCATCTCATCCAGGATCTTCCTTTCCCAAGCTGTCCCTTCACCCTTCCAAGCATAATGTCCCTCACAAAGGACTTATCCCTCCAGGAACATGCCCAAAGTATGTGAGACAGAGCTTCAAAACCCTTGCCTCAAAGGATAAACTTGGTTTCACCCTCTCTACAACACACCCATTTGCTCTCTGAGCAGTCCATGGTATGTATGTTCAGTATTCTTTTCCAGCACCACAGCTCAAAGACGTCAGTCCTTCTCCTGCCATCTTTCCAAGCATCATGTCCCTCTCGAAGGAATAGCCTCTTCTTACAACATGCCTAGTAATGATGTCAATTTGACGACTAAAGTGTGCCTGATTCAGGGATGGTCTTTTCCGTCACTTGCTATGCATCTAAGAGCTGGACAAAGGCCCTCAACCAGGAGGCTTGACATGGTGACTGCAGCAATGGGCTTGAGTGTCCAAGATAATGAGGATGGCACAGGATAGGACAGTGTTCAGATCAGTTGTTTATAGGGTCACTATGAGTTGGACTTGACTCGACAGCACCTAACAACGACAACAACATGCCCAAAGTATGTGAGTTAAAGTTCCTCATTGGTGGTAGAGTGGTGAGCATAGCTCCCTTCCAAAGTATGTGAAGTGAAGCTTTGTCATCTTTGCCTCCAAGGAGCACTCCGGCTGCACTTTCTCTAAGACATCTATGCCTTTTGTCAGCCCATGGGATATTCAGTATTTTTCTGCAATAACTCAAAGACATCAATTCTTCTGACATTTTCATTCATTGTTCAGTGTTCAGCTGCATATGAAGTGATCGAAAAGACCATGACCCAAGATAGGCAGGCGCACCTTACTCTTAAACTGACATTGTTGATTCTCAGTAATTTTGAGGTCTCTGACTGTAGGCCTTCCCAGTGCAATATGTCTCTTGACTGCTGGTACCACGCGTATTGATTGTGGATGCAAATAAGACAAAATTGTTGACAGTTTCAACTATTGGTCCACAGTTTGTGCTTAATTAGTGTTTGTAGAGTTCATTTGTTGTCCTATAGAGTCATGCTCAAACTCCAGAGGAATCTGAATTTGAGGAGCCTAATGTGACTTTATGAGGAGGAATATAGCATCAGGATTGGAGGAAGACTTATCAGCAACCTGCATTATGCAGATGACACAGCCTTGCTTGCTTAAACTGAAGAAGAACTAAAGTGCTTGCTTCAGAAGGTCAAGGACTGTAGTCTTCAGTATGGATTAAAGTTCAGCAGCAAGAAGACAAAGATTCTCACCACTAGGCCAATTGGGAGCACCATGATATAGAGACAAGATTGAGGTTGTTATCAATTACAGCTTGCTTGGCTCCACAATCAACACTCTTAATACCAGCAGTCAGGAAATCAAAATATGAATTGCATTGGGAAAATCTTTTGTCAGGGACTTCTCCAGAGTTCTGAAAGCAACAATGTCAGTCCAGAGACTAAGGTACGCTTAATCCAGGCCATGGTTTTTGCAATTAGTTGTTTTGCTTTAGAGAGCTGGACAATGACTAAGGATGACAGAAGACGAATAGATGTCTTTGGGTCATAGTGCTGAAGAAGAGTCTTGGACGTACCATGGACTGCCAAGAAAACAAATTGGTCTGTCTTGGAGAGGGTGAAACCAAATTTCTTCTTGGAGGCTAGAATTTTGAAGCTCTGTCTCACATACTTTGGACATGTGGCCAGGAGGGATATGTCCTTGGAGAAGGACATCATGCTCGGAAGGGTGGACAGACAGCACAGGAGAGGAAGACCCGGATGAGATGGATTGATACAGTAGCTGGGGTAATGGGGGCTGGTGTGTCGGAACTAATAAGACTGGCTCAGGACAGGGCATGCTTTAGAGCTGCTAGGGTCACTATGGGTCGCAGGTGACTCAACAGCACGTAACAACAACAATGCCAACAATACAGCATGAGCTTTTGTGGTCTAGTGGTAAGAAGCTGTGCTGCAATTCTGAAGGCACACTGTTCAAATCTACCAGCTGCTCCATGGGAGAAAGATGGGCAATCTCCTTCCATGTGATTAGCTGCCTCTGAAAACCTACTGGAGGGTCAGCTATAGGTTGTTTCCCACTCAATGGTATATACAAAAACAACAATGTGATATGGTGTGGTGTGTTACATATATAGCACCATTAACCAAAAGATTCTGAATCTGAATTTGAGGGGCAGGTGAGAGTTATGCCCCTGCCAGCTGAGGGCCTGAGGTCAGTGGCCTGAGGGCCAAAAAAAAAGGGGGAGAAGTGGATCACCAATATGCAAGATCCTATCAAGGCATAAGCTTTACCTACTACAAGAGTGATGTCAAGGACCTGCCACTGAACCCTCACAGAGAGCAGAGATTGAGGATCCTGGCCACTCCACTCTGCAGACCCATAACAGTAGACCAAAGAAGCATTGCTTACACTGCTCCACTTCTGAGTCAAGGAGGACAACAGACCTCAGGAGAGAAGATGTCATCAGGAGGGGCAAGGAGAGGGAACTGAGCTGGAAGTTGGCAGAGCAGTGGTGGGGGTGGAGACAAGACACATACACCTAACGGGGTGGCAGGCCGGATCAATACCTGATATGTTATCTGAATAATGAGAAGGGTCTCTCATTGTCTCTTTTAGGCAAAATTCTTCTGTCAAATATTGCTTAAGACAGACTTGGGGGAAGGATTGGCCATCCACTCCCAAAATAACATGCCTCAGGAAACCCTATGTCCTATAGTGCACATTTAGAGTGGAATAGAAGATATGGTGTCAGAGGCAGAACCTTCTCACTGGGAATCACAGAGGAGGAGAAACAGTTGTAAACACACACTACTGGTTGGAATGTGGAATGTGAGAAGTATGAATGTAGGAAAATTGGAGATGGTTAAGGAAGAAATGTTGTTGTTGTTGTTGTTGTTGTTGTTGTTGTTGTTGTTGTTGTTAAGTGCCGTTGAGTCGCAGGCGACTCATAATAACCCTATGAAGGAGAGTCCTCCACGCTTGGGTGCCTTTCATCCTCTCAACAGGTTCATAGGGTTTCTGGAGGCAAGCTATTACGGAAGTGGATGCCATTCCTCCAAGGAAGAACTAGGATGCATTAATATTGACATTCTAAGTATTGGCAAAATGAAATGGGTTGGCATGGGACATTATTAATCAGATAATCACATGATTTGCTATGCTGGAGATGAAAAGGTGGGGGGAAATGGAGTTGCTTTCATAGTTAAAAAGATCACTCCTAGATCCATCTTGAAATACAATGTTGTGAGTGACTGGATAATATCCATATGCATACAAGGAAGACTTATTAATACCCCTATCATTCAAATATATACACCAACAACCAGGGCCAAAGAGGAGGAAATAGATGACTTCTACTAAATTTTGCAGTCAGAAATCTATTGAACATGGAACCAAAATACTTTGATAATAATGGGTGATTGGAATGCAGAAGTTGGGAACCAGGAAGAAGGCTCAGTAGTCAGAAAGCATGGACTTAATGAGAAATGAGGCTGGAGACAGAATGATAGAATTCTGTACAATCAATGACTTATTCATTGCAAACATCTTTTATAAGAAACATAATCAGTGACTGTACACATGTATTTCACCTGATAGTGAACACAGGAAACAGATTGACTACATCTGCAAAAGAAATTGCTGGAGAAGTTCAATATCATCTGTGAAAATTAGGGCAAGGTGCTGATTGTGAAACAGACCAAAAACTACTTATATGCAAGTTCAGACTGAAGCTAAAGAAAATCCAATCAAATCTACAAGAACCAAAGTTTGACCTCAAGTCTATGCCACCATAATTTAAAGGCCATCTCAGGAACAGGTTTGAAGCCTTGAGTACTAATGAGCTGTGGGAGGATATCAAGAATACCATTCATGAAAAATGGAAAGTCCCTTGAAAGACAGAGGAGAAAGACAGACCAAGATGGATGTCAGAAGAGACTGAATATTGCACTACAACACTAAGAAGCCAAAGCAAAGGGAAGAAATCAAGTAGTTAAGAACAGAAGATTTAAATAAACAGCACAGGAAAACAAAGCAATTAAAATGAAATGTGCAAGGAGCTTGGAGTCAGAAAATCAAAGGGCATGAACTCGCTTGGCATTTCTTAAGCTGAAGGAACTGAAGAACAAATTCAAGCCGCAAGCTGCAATACTTAAGGATGCTGAAGGCAGAATGTTGAATGGCGCAGGAAGCGTTAAAAGAAGATAGAAAGGGGGAAAAATTTTTTAAAAGAAGATGGAAGTTGAAAAACAAGTAACTCATGCAATATTATTCAAAATGGGTGACTCTGGAGGACATTATGCTGAGTGAAATATCTCAGTCGCAAAAGGACGAATACTGAATGGTGCCACTGCTGTAAAATGGGACTGATATCAGGGTTGGGGTAAGACCGAGAAAAACTGGATAAATTGCATATACTGTATTGAAACAGATGAGGGAAAAATAATTTAAAAGTGATGTATGATAGGGTGTTATGGTTATCACAAGAGTCCACAATTAAGGTTGCATAGTGGAGTGTACTTGGGGTGGTGGGAGGGGTGCGGGGGGATTGTATACCAAAGAAAGAATTTTTTTTTTTACTTTTCAAAGAGAAGAGCGAACTGGGGAGGGGGCAGGGGGCAGGGGAGAGGCCTGGGCAGGGAGAAAAGTGCAACAGTGAATGAATGGAAATCCAAAATCTCTGTGAATGTTCATTAAAATTATTAAAATAAAATCTAAAAAAACGAATAAAAAAAGAAGTTGGAACAAGTACACAGAGGCACAATACCATTGGCTGACACAGAAGAATTACATAAAACAACGTATGATCAAGAGATAGTGAAGAAGTTCAAGCTGCTCTGAAGGAACTGGCGAAAAACAAAGCCCCAGGAATTGATGAAATACCAACTGAAAAATTTCACCAAACAGATGCTGCCCTGGACATACTCACCAGGTTATGCCAAGAAATCTGGAGGATAATTACCTAGCTAACTGGAAGAAATCTGTATTTATTCCCATTCCAAAAAAAGATGGCTCAACAGAGTGTAGAAATTATTGAATAGTATCACTACTATCTCACACAAGCAAGATCTTGCTGAAGATTATTCAATAACGACTGGGACAGTACATCAGCAAAGAACTGCCAGATGTGCAGGCTGTGTTTAGAAGAGGCCGTGGCACTAGAGACACCACAGCCAATGTTAGATGGAGCTTGGCTGAAGGCAGAGAGTACCAGAGAAATATCTATTGGTGTTTTGTTGACTATGCAATGGCATTTGACTGTATGGATCCCAGAACACCTGACTGTGCTCATGCAAAACCTATTCTTGGAACAGGAGCGGTTGTCAGAATAGAGCAGGGAAACACAGCATGGTTCATGATAAGGAAAGAAGTGGATCAGGGATGTGTCTGATCTCTATCATTTTTTAATCTACATGCAGAATAAATCATTCATGAAGCTGGACTTTGTGAGGAGGAATGTGGCATCAGGATTGGAGGAAGACTCATCAATAATCTGTGTTATCCAGATGACACAGCCTACCTTGTTGAAAATGAAGAAGAAATGAGGCATTTGTTGCAGAAGGTCATGGACTTAGTCTTCAATATGGACTGAAGGTCAACATCAACAAAACGAAGATTCTCACCACTGAACCAACTAGCAGTTTTATGATGGACAGAGAAGAGATTGAGATTGTTAACAATTTAAGTTTGCTTATTTCCACAATCAACACTCTTGGCACCCGCAGTCAAGAAATCAAAAGACAAATTGCATTGGAAAAGTCTGCTGTCAGGGACCTCTCTAGAGTACTAAAGAGCAACTACGACAGCCTGGAGACTAAGGTGTGCCTGATCCAGGCCATGGTCTTCACAATTACTTGCTATAGATCTGAGAGCTGGACAATAACTAAGGATGATAGAAGAAGAATTGATGCCTTAGAGTTGTCATGCTAGAGAAAAAATGGAGAACATATAATGGATGCTAGGAGAACAAACAGGACTGTCTTAGAGTGAAACCAGGTTGCTCCCTGGACGCAAAGATTTTGAAGCTTGATCATACCTACTTTGGGCATGTGGCCAGGAGAGACCAGTCCTTGGAGAGGGACATCATGCTTGGGAGGGTGGAGGGACCACAAAGGAAAGAAGACCCAGGACGAGATTCAGAGATTGGAGAAATGGGATTACGTCTGTCAAGAGATGACGGTATTAGCTCAGGATATGGTAGGTTTCAGGGCTTAATGTATATAGGGTCACTATGAGTTGCAGGCAACTCCATGGCACATAACAACAACATTGTGGCTTGAAGGAAGCTCTGGTGACCTAGTAGTAAAAAGCTGTGCTACAATCCTGAAGGCACTCTGTTCAAATCCACTGGCTGCCCGGCGGGAGAAAGATGGCAACCTTATGTGATTAACTACTTGTGAAAGCCCACTGGAGGCTCAGCTATGGGTCATTTTCAACTCAATGATATTAAACAACCACCACCACAAAAAATATGAGATAGTTAGAATCCACCAGTTGCTCAGAGGGTAAAAGATGGGCAGTCTCTTGCTGTGAAGATTTCAATGTCACTACAAATCACAGTCAACTCAATGACAATGACTTTTAATGTTATGCAGGTGAGACTTTGGTGATTCAGTGGAGGAATTCCCATCTTCCACACAGGAGACTTAGGTTCAGTTCCTGACCAATACACCTCATGGTCAACCATCAGCTGCCAGTGGAGGCGTTCATGTTGCTATGATAAAAATCGGCAGGTTTCAGCAGATCTAGCAGTAAGGAGATCAGGAGACATATTGCACTGGAAAAATCTGTAGTCAAGAACGTCTCCAAATTATTGTGGAGCAATGATATCAGTTTGAGGACTAAGGTGCACCTGATTTAGGTCATCATCTTTTCAGTCACTTAGTATGTATCTGAAAGCTGGACAGAAGAAAAATTGATGACTTTGAATTGTAGTGTTGGATAAGAGTATTGGCTATCCCATAGACTGCCAAAACAACAAATAGATATATCATGGAGAAGGTGCAGCCAGAGTGCTCTTTGGGGGCAAAGATGATGAAGCATCATCTCTTATACTTTGTACATGTTGCTAGAAGAGGCTTTTCCCTGGGAAGGGACATCATGCTTGAGAAGGTAGAGGACAGTGAAGGAGAGGAAGACCCTCAACCAGATGGATTGACACAGTGACTGCAGCAATGGGCTTGAGTGTGTCAGAGATTGTGCAGATGGCACAGGATAGGCCAGGGTTCAGATCTGTTGTTTATGAATCATGCTCTGCTCCTCAGTACCTCACAACAATAAAACCAGACTAAAATGGTCTAGGAAGAAAGGTCTGCCAATCTACCTCTCAAAATAAGCCAGTGACAGCCCTATGGGACACAAAAGATACATCTACAACTGATCATGCAGATGGCCTTGGACCAAGTAACATTTCATTCCATTCCATTGTCACCACAAGCTGGGGGTTGACTAACAACCACAAACAGTAATGTGAGGCAGGTGCCCTAGTAACCTGAGAAGAAAAGGCCAGAAACAGAAGGACTAGGTTACTTCCCCAGGCAGGCCCTCATGCCGGCCTGATCGGCCCCCTCTGGCCAACACCAGTGTCACAGGCTTGGCCTCACGTGCCCCAGGCTCAGAGAAGGAAATGCCAGGTCCCTAGCTGGCATCTGGAGAACAATAAGGCAGCTGCAGGGGAAGTGACTAATGAGCACTTCGGGGAGAGATCTGGGACATCATGCCTAGAGACGTATCTCATTCAAAATTGATAAGTTAACGCTATCTAATTAGAGGGAAAATGTGCTCATCTCCCTGGCTTTCTGAGAATGTACCGCCTCGGCTGTGGTGACAGCTAACCTCAGAAATGAGGGACTGCATCTCATTTCTCAGACCAGCAGCACTGGAGTTGGAGAACACCACACACACACACACACACACACACACACACACACACACACACACACAGAGTCCCTCTTATAGATATGAAAGATGCCAGGGCTGAATGGAGCCTTGGAGGTCTTCTGATCCAACTGGCTTCTTCTTTTAGACAACTGAGTAAAGTACTGAGGTTCAATCGCTCTGCCAAGATGACACAGCACTAGAGAAGGTGAGGATCAGGAGAGAGTCAGCTCTGGGGCTCCCAGTCTACCCAGTTTACCATGTGATGACATTGCCCAGCCTTCCTGTTTGAGGTCCTTAATGCTTTGGCCAGGCCATCAACCTGGTGATCTTCCTTCACAGTTTATCTGTCTTGGCTTCCAAGTCCTAATAAAATTTCCCTTCACTCCTCATAATCAAGTTATGGCCCTTATCTCTGGTCCCCAAACCAATTCCCCTAGGCAGCCTTCCAAGACTGCTTCCCCCACAGCTTTTTCACTTATTCATCTACTCACTCATTCCACGTGTATTCTGTGCTTAAGAGCTTGGTTTCTGAAGTTAGATGGCCCAGGCTCTATTTCCCTCTCTCGTATGTGTCCTAGCTCATGACTATGGACAATAGACCTGATGCCTCTGAATTTCAGTTTCCCTCTCTGTCCAAAGGAAAAAAGAATACTACTACTAGTACACATTTTATGTAATAATGAAAAGAGAGTATGTAATACATTTGACAGGGTATTCAAAAGAAGGCAAACCCTATTAATTTACACACACACACAGACACACACACACCCCTGTTTTCACTGAGTCAAAATTTACTTTTAGAGACCCTACAAGACAATAGAGCTTCCCCCATGGAGTTTCCAAGGCTAAAATCTTTACAAAAGTAGACTGCACATCTTTTTCTCAAGGAGTGGTAAATGGGTTTGAACTACCAACCTTTTGGTTAGCAGACAAATATTTAACCACTGTGCTAACAGAGCTCCTTATTATAACCCAGTTAGCATAAACGTCATTGACTAATGACAGCCACTACTAGATGCTATGCTGCAGCTGTAAATCTTCACAGGAGACTGCCTATTTTCCTCCTGCTAAAAGGCTGGTGAATTAAAACTGCCAGCCTTTTGGCTCTGTGTGTGTGTGTGTGTGTGTGTGTGTGTGTGTGTAGTTGTTCTTGTTATGTGCTAGTGAGTCAGAACCAACCCATAGCTGACCCTCCAGTGGGTGTTTGGAGGCAGTTAATTGCACAGGAGGAAACTGTCCATCTTCTTTCTGTGGGGCAGCTAGCAGATTCAAACCACTTACCTTTGTGTTGGTAGTACAATTCCTTATTAAGACACTAGTCCTTGTTGTTAGGTTCCATCAAGTTGAGCATGACTCATAGCGATCGTATGAACAAAAGATCTGAACCCTGTTCTGTCCTGTGCCATCCTCACACTTCCTGATACACAAGAGCTCATTGCAGTAGTCACTGTGTCAATCCACATGGTTGAGGGGCTTCCTCTCCTTCATTGACCCTCCGCCCTTCCCAGCATCATGTCAATCTCCAAGGAATAGCACCTCCTAACAACATGCCCAAAATATGTGAGGTGAAGTTTCCTCATTCTTACCTCCAAAGAGCACTCGGGCTGCACGCTCTCCAAGACATATCTGTTCATTCTCTTGGCCATCCATGGGATGTTCAGTGCTCTTCTCCAGCACCACAGCTCACAGGTGCCAATTCTTTTCTGTAATCTTTATTCATTGTCCAGGTCTTGGATGCATAGCTAGTAATCAGAAAGCCTGAATCAGATGCACTTTAGTCATCAAACTGATAACACTACTCTTCAATAATTTGGAGAGGTTCCTACCTACAGACTTTCCCAGTGCAATATGTCTCCTTATTTCCTGGCTGCTTGTACCAAGGATATTAATTGTGGATCCAAGCAAGATGAAGCTGTTGACAGTTTCATTCTACTCTCCATCCATCATGACACTGCCTAGTGGTCCAGTGGTAAGAATCTTTGCTTTCTTTTTTTCCCCCCACTGATGAATAGTTTATCAAGGAAGTAACATGGTACAACTCAGGATCAGTACTAATACCTGAAACTCAGAAAGCATGCTGATAATGACTCTCCTTTGATATTGGAAAGTTCTCTTTAATCTTTGCTTTTTCTTGATATTGAGATGCAATCCATACTGAAGAACTGAGGCCACTAGAGCTCTGCATAAAGAGTATAGTCTAGGTAATCTGGAGTAATTCTACTCTGTCACATGGAGTTGCTGTGACTTGAAATTTATTAGATGACCCCTAAGAGTAACAGGCATTCACAAAGGAAGGGATCAAAATGAGAAAAGGTTAGGGGCAGGTAAAAGGGTGGTGGTTTTTTGTTGTTTTGTTTTTTAATTGTGTGTGTGTGTGTGTGTGTGTGTGTGTGTACCGTCAAATTGGATCTGACAGATACAGGAGGAGATTGTCCCCAAGGGGTGGTGTTTAAAGAGCCTCAGCAGCTTGATAATGCTGGAGTCACACGGCCAGAGTGACAAGAGTGAAACGGAGATGTGCATGGTGAGGAGCAGGGGCTGAATTATTCAGGGCTTCGTGTGCCGTGGAGGAGCCAGGTTCAGAGAGAACCAGTGGAAAGGATACAAGCAGAGAAGGGACACGGTCAGGGGGAAGTTTAAATGGATATTTTTAGGCACTCAGTTGTCTGAATATATCGAGGGATCTGTTGTTGTTGTGTGTCATCAAGGAGATTATGACTAACCCTCATGATCTCTGTCCTTAAGTCCGTTGTGGTCATCACTGTGCCAGTTCATCTTTTTGAGGGTCTTCCTCTCTTACTCTGTCCCTCTAACTTTCCCAGGATGGCATCTCTCTCCAAGGACAAGCTCCACCTGAAAATATGCCCAAAGTAAACAAGACAAAGTTTTACCATTCTTGCTGTGCACTTCTGTCAAGACAGATGATTTGGGGGGGGGGTGTTTATTGTTTTTCTTTTTATTTTTCTTTTTTTTCTCTTTTTTTTTCAGTCCATGGGATAAACAACCCATTTCACCAACACTACGAAACTCTGGTGACCTAGCAGTAAGAAGCTGCACTGCAATCCTGAAAGTACATGGTTCAAATCCACCAGCTTCTCCGTGGGAGAAAGATGGGCAATATCTTCCTGTGCGATTAACTGCCTCTGAAAACCTGCTGAAGGGTTCCCTAGAAGTTGGTTCTGACTTTGGCACACAACAACTTCACTAACACAATTCAAAGGCATTGGTTCTTTTCCTGTCATCCTCATTCATTGTTCAACTTTCAGATGCATAGAAGCAATTGAAAAGAGCATGATCTGATCAGACCTGACACCTTGCTCTCTAGAATTGTGGAGAGGTCCTTCACAGATTTTCCCAATGCAACACGTCATTTGATTTCTTGACACCACAATCATAGGTAAAGATTGTGGATCCAAGTAGAAGGAAGTCATTGACAATTTCAATCTTTTCTCCCTCTATCATGATTTTATCATCTATATTCTAGTGGCAAGGATTTTTGTTTTCTTGATGTTAAGATGTAACCCACAGTGAAGGGTGTAGTCTTTGATCTTGTGCAGTAAATGCCTCAAGTTCATGTCACGTTCTGCAAGCAAGGTTGTATCATTTGCATGATGCAGGTTATTGCTCCAATCCTGATGTCACATTCTTTTTTTTTTTTTACAATTTGACGACAATATTTATTAATTAAAACTACGTCTTATACTTTACAAGGAGGCTAGTTAACAACAAAAGTATAATTGACCTTAAAATTCTCAGCAAGGCTGAGGCTTCACATCTTCTTCAGTAGGCAGGGAGGCGGTGGGTATGGCACACAAGTTCACAGGTTCAGTATCTGAAAATTGCAAAACCTGAAACCAAAAGGTTCTAACAACAAAAGATTCTGATCTCCTTGGGAAAGTCTCTTTCCCAGCCCCCACTGCCCTTGCACTCCTGCCACCCTAAATTCCATCTCCCAGGCAAGTCCTCATTTATAGTTGGGAGAATCTGTTCTTGAAAACTTGAATCGTCTTGGCCATCATTGGGGCGATTTTTTTTACAGCCGGTTTCTTTGCATCATAGGAAACAGAGCTGCTGACCACAGGTGCCAAGTGGGCACTGCTGGTACTCGGGCCGTTGTAAGCCGATTCATCGGTGGAGGAGTGAAAGCTGCTGCTGCTGCCACTGCTGAAGGAAGTGTGGCTGCTTCCTGTGAGGTCCGGGGCAGGTTTGATCTTGATTCTCTCAGGGACAGCTGCTCCTCCTGTTCTAAACTTTTCCTGCCTCCTTCGGACATCATGAGGTGGCTTGGCCACAGAGTTGACAAAGGCCATCTTTGCTTGTCGGCCTTTGGGCTTGTTGGCATGTGCAGACTGGATGTTCTTCGTCAATAACCGTAACCGCTGCTCTCGGGCATTGTGAAGCCTCAGGTACATCTCTCGCCATGACTCATACTCTTCTGGCCTTTCTTCCTTAAAGTCTCGATGACAGTGAATTTTCTATAACTGATCTGTGTCCTCAATTAATATGTGATTGCACTCCTCAATGCGATACAGCTGACTAGGCGTACACCTCTCTAAGACAGGCTCAAGAAGATGATGTGGGACTCCTCCTACTTCAAAGATTGCTGCAGGGAATCAAAGGTGAAAGTGTTGAATAGTAGCCAAGCAGCACAGCAACAATGGTCTCAGTGCTACAGAGAGCTAGCGAGCAAGAGGGAAGCGTGTGACTTACAATCGATGTTCTTCAGCACTCTGATGCACTGCTGGTGCAAGGTCATCATTTTTGGGAGATAGGCACATTTGGAACCGGAATACACCTGCATCCTGGAATTGATTCTGCGTCCAGTAAACCCGGCTTCTTCCTCTTCCTGAGTTGATGTAAGTACTTTTCGCTTTGGTTGCAAGGAGGACATATATTCAGCAGAAGGAAGTGGACGGTAATTGGCTTGTATCATGGGTAATGGGAGGTCTGGCAACACTGGCAGTACATCAGTGGGAGTCTTTTGCAGCTTGGCTGAGTCGACTGCAGGTGATGGCCACTTCTCTGGTTTGTTTTCGTTCACCTTAGGTAACTTCGGGGCTGAGTTCAGGATTTTACTAGGGCTTTTAGAATCGCTTTGTTTAAGTACTTTCTCTCCCAGCACAGTGGCAGAAGTCTTCATGGTCTTTTTCTTTTTCTTCTGGGGCTGGTCATAACTGAGGTATGAGTCAAAAGACATGGTGGGCTGCTCAAATTCGTCCTTCATTTCGGCCTCCTCAGCTTTAGGGAGGGAGCTCCCTGGCTTTCTGTCCAGACTGGACGTTTTCAGTTTCCCTTCTTGCGTTTTTAGATTGTTGGAAGGCTTCTCTTTTACTTTGGGCAGTAAGTCTCCTGCCCCATTTCCAGTGTCTAAACTGTGTACACTTTGCTTATTTTTGTCTGATTTGGTTTTCTCCGAGTCCTTGTGCTTTGGCTTTTTTAGGTGGTTGTCTGAAGTGACCTCCAAAGGCGGTAAGAACTTCTTCTTCTCCTTCTCTCTCTCTCTTTCTTGGCACCAGCAGGGGGTGGCTTCCCCTTTGTGCTATCTCCCGAGAGAGTGGCCTTTGGTTTTCCTCTTTGGGAAGGGCCTTGTGTGATTTCTCTCTATTCAGAGCAGACGACTTCTCCTCTCCCTTGGCATCGGTCGAGCGTTTTTCCTTGTGGGAAGATTTGTGCTCCTTGCTTTGACTCACTCCTTTATTCTGGGGTTCATTCAGGTGTCGTTCCTGAATGAGTCCCAGTCTGTCCTGAAAAGTACTACTGTAGCCTTTTCCAGGCTTTTGGTGTGGAACAATGGGCTCGTGGTCCTCCTCTGAGGATCTGTAGTGGTCCCCACACGCCTGATAAGGACTGGTGTCCTTAGAAGATGGAGGGGACTGAACATGGCTGTAATCTGAAGATTCAGGGTCTGAAGGGTAAGGTGGGGAAACTCTGTGGCACGGCTTCCTGTCCTCTCGCCTCTCGTGACCATGAGAGACTCTGGGGGGGCCTCTCCAGCTCCGACAGGTTCCTGGGCTTCTTGTGTCTGTGGTCAGTGCTGGAGGCTTGGCTCCCAGAGGCCTTCCAGTTTTCTTGGTACTCCATCTCCATCTCCTCCTCCTTCTGGAGAACATCCCTGGGGCGCTTTCGGGAGTTACTCTTCTCAAAGTCCTGTTCTTCAGGTTCAGGGTTCCGTTCAACCCGAACCAGCTTCTTCCACTGGGCCACTAAATCTCTGCCAAAGTTTCCCACATGTTCATGTTTTCGAAAGCTATATACTGTCTTCCCAACTCCAGTCTCCACAAGAATGTCAACTGTAATAGGCAAAGTGGAGAGTTTCTTCAAATATTTCAATAACTTCTTGGGGTCTGGGTTCGTGGCCAGGTGCGCCTGCAGCTTCTCCACGACTGGAAGCGCCGACTCCACCGCCATCGCTGTCACTGGCGCGGCCTCCTGGCCGGTGATGTCACATTCTTCATAGAGTTCAGCTTCTCAAATGATTTGTTCAGCATACAGATGGAATAGGTATAGAGAAAGGATACAACCTATACACACACCTTTCTGATTTTAAACCTTGCAGTGTTCCCTTGTTCTATTTGGACAACTGCTTCAGAGTCTATGTATAGATTTCCCATATACACAATTAAATGTTCTGGAATTCCCATTCTTCTCCAAATAGCTATAATTTGTTAATGAGCTGCACAGTCAAATGCCATTGCATCATCAATAAAACACAAGTAAAGGTCTTTTTGGAATTCTCTGCTTTCATTCAAGATCCATCAAACATCAGTAACGATATCCCTTTGTCCCATGGCCTTTTCTGAATCCAGCTTGAATTTTTGACAGGAATGTGCCTATGCATTATTCCTTCCAGTTTTAAATCATCTTCAGCAAGATTTTTACTTGCTAGTTATATTAATGATACTCTGACAATTTTCACATTTGGTTGGATCACAATTTTGGGGAATAGAAACAAATATTCTTCCACTCAGCTGGCCAGGTAGCTTGCTTCCATATTTTTTGTAGAGACTGGTGAGTATGCCCAGGTTTGCTTTTGTTTCCTGAACTACTTCAACTGGTATTCCATCAACTTCTGGGGCCTTTTAAAAAAAATATTTTCAGTGCAGCTTGGGCTTCCTCCTTCTGTACTACTGGTTCTTGATCACACTCTACTTCCTGACACGGTGTGGTGTCAACCAGTCCTTTTAGGTACAGTGACTCTGTGTATTCTTCCCATCTTCTTTTAATGTTTCCTGTGTCATTCAAGAATTTGCCCATAGAAACTTTCAGTATTATAACTCAAGGCTTTAATTTTTCTTCAGTTCTCTCAGCCTAAAAAATGCCAAGAATGTTCTTCGCTTTTGGTTTTCTAATTCCAGTTCTTTGCACATTTCTTTAGAATAATTTGTCTTCTCAAGTTACCCTTTGAAATCTTCAGTTCTTAGTGAACAAGCCTTCACTATGTTTTGGCTTCTTTCCATTCCAGTGCAAGTTTCATAGTCTTTCTAAACATCCATTTTGGTCTTTTCTTTCTTTCTTCCCTGTCTTTGTAATGATCTTAAGCTGTCTTCATGAATAATGTCCTAGGTATTGTCCCACAACTTGTTTGGTCTTTGATCATTAGTGTTCCATGGGTCAAATCTATTCTTGAGATGGTTTTTAAATTCAGTTAGAATGTCCTCAAGGTCATATTTTGGGTCTTGTGGACGGTTTTCATTTTCTTAAACTTCAATTGGAAAGCATGCTTTCCTGGTCTGTTCCACAGATAGTTCCACAGATGGTCTGGTTTTGATTACTGATGAACTTCTCTAACATCTCTTTGCACAGGTGTAGTCAATCAGATTCCTGGGTAGCCCACTGAGTGAAGGTCAAGTATATAGTTGCAGGTTATGTTTTTATAAAAAGTATTTGCAATGAATAAAGCATTAATTGTGCAAAATTCTAATAGTGATTTGCAGTCTCATTTCGGCCACCAAGGCCATATTTACCAACTAGTACTCTTTCTTCCTTTTTAACTTTTGCATTCAGGTCAATAATTATTATTTTTTTTCAACAATTATTTCATCATTTTTTTCAACATGTATCTTGGGTTTTCTTTTTTTTTTTTTTTTGTATCTTGGTTTTTCAACGTGCATCTTGATTTCATGTTTGGTCCATTTCAGATAGCAGAAATCTTTAGTTTCTTCATCGTTGGTGCTAAATCTTGAAATGCTGTTTTTTAATATGAATGCCACTCCTCTTCAATTTGTCATTTCTGGCCCAGTATACCATGTGACAATCAGACTCAAAATGGCCATCACAGTCCATCTTAGCTCAGGAATATCTAGGATGTCAATCTTTATATATTCCATTTCATTTTTTACAACCTATGTTCCTAGAATCATTCTTTGTGCCTCCCATGTTCTATTTACTATGGGGTTTTTGCAGATTTTTCTCATTTTGAATCTTGCCACATCAGCAAATGAAAGTCCTTCATTAGGTGAAAGACTTCATCCGCATCATTAGAGTAGACTCTACTTTGAGGAGGGAGCTCTAGCCTAGTCGCATTTTGAGCACCTTCCAATCTCAGAGGCTCATCTTCTGGTATTATATTAAAAATATTCTTCAGTTGTGTAGAGTTTTTGAAGGCCTATTATTTCAGAAGTGGATGGTCAGTCCTGCTTTTTATCTTAGTCTGGAAGCTTCACTGAAACCTGTTTACCATGGGTAACCCTACTGGTATTTGAAACATCAGTGGCATAGCTTCCGCATTACAGCAACATCTAAGCTATCACAAGACAGCAAAGTGACAGATGGCATGACTGCTGAGGCCAGCAAGGCCCAGGTGCATGGCACCTATCTATGGAGGCTGACGAGAGACAACAAGGTATAAATCAGGAAAGGTGTCAAGGTTGTATCCTTTTCCACACCTCTTCAATCTGTATGCTGAGCAAATAATTGGGGAAGTTGGACTATATGAAGACTATTGCATCAAAATTGGAGGAAGATTCACCAACAACCTGCATTATGCAAAAACACAACTTTGCTTGCAGAAAGTGATGCAAACTTGAAGCACTTACTGAAGTAGATTAAAGACTGCAATAAGGATTCTATCTCAACATCGAGAAAACAAAAATCTTCACCACTGGACTGAGAGGCAACACCATGATAGATGGAGAGAAGACTGAAGTTGCCAACAACTTCATTTTGCTTAGATCCACCAACATCCATGGTGCAGCAGTTGTGAAATCAAAAGCCGTATTGTGCTGGGGAAATGTGCTGCCAAAGGCCTCTCCAAAGTGCTAAAGAAGAATGATGTCAGTTTAAAGACCAAGGCACACCTGATCCAGCCACAGTCTCTTCAATTGCTTCCTATGCATCTGAAAGTTGGACAAAAACCAAGGAAGACTAAAGAATTGATGACTTTGAATTATGGTATTGGAGAAAATTACTGAATAGCCTTGGACTGCCAAAAGAGCAAATAAATCTGACTTGTAGGAAGTGCAGCCGGGGCCCCCTTCAAGGTAACAAAGGTGAAACTTGGTCTTGTCTACTCTGGGCATGTAATCCAGATGAGTCAGGCTTTGGAAAAAAGGTATTATAGGAAAGACAGACTTGACTATGCAAAGGCATTTGACTGTGTAGATCATAACAAACTATGGCTGACTCTGAGAAGAATGGGAATCCCAGAACACTTGATTGTTCTAATGCG
>NW_006399778.1:11626520-11630569 GCF_000299155.1 Elephantulus edwardii | reverse complement strand
GCTGCATTGAAAAACAAGGAACTCATGCAATATTACTCAAAATGGGTGACCCTGGAGGACACTATGCTGAGTGAAGTATCTCTGTCACAAAAGGACAAATACTACATGGTACCACTGTTGTAGAATGGGACTGACCTTGAGGTTGGGGAGAGACTGAGAAAGATGGGTTCAATAATGTATACTGCATTGAAAACAGATGAGGGAGAAAACTGTTTAAAAGGGATATGTGAAGTCTAGAGCAAAGGCTACATGGTGGAGTGGACCTGGGTGAGGGTTTGTAAAAAAATGAAAGATTTTTTTCTTTCACTTTTCCAAGAGGGTAGCATACTGGGGGGTCGGGGGAGGTTTTGGAGGGGAGAAAAGTGCAACAACGAATGAATGGAAATCCAAAGTCTCTCTAAATTTTTACTGAAATTAATAATAAATTTAACTAAAACAAAAAAAAATGGGCTTGAGCATGTCCAAAATCATGAGGATGATGCAGGACAGAGCTAGGATCTGATAAGCTGCTCATAGTGTCACTATGAGTCATAGTTAAAGGATCCTAACAACAGACACTCAGTGAGTCAAGCCCGAAGGCACAAAATAACAGCAGTGACTCACACTTCTGAGTCATACTCGAAGGACTTAACAACAAAAGGTACCCAATAAGACAGGCTGATACGATGGCTGCAACACTGAGCACAGCAGAGACTGCACAAAGGATGGCACGAGAGTGGGCAGTGTTTCATTCCGCCACACAGAGTCGCTATGAGTAGCCCTCAATGTTACCCAACAATAACAGCCACTGTGAGGTGTGTTCTCTGTGCTTGGATCTGCTTCAATAACAACCTACTGACAACCCTGGTTAATGTCAATGCTCAAGAAATCCACTTCACCCAGGCCAATTCAAAAGGCCTCTTCCAGCAACAATATTCCGTGAACCCTAAATATTTCCAACAACTGAGTATCCATGAAGTGGTAAGAGAGGCTTACTCCTCGTAGTCAGGATACATTAAAGCACAATGCTGTCATTTTCGAACCTCGACCCAAAATGTATCTTCAGCAGATGTTAAGTAAATTCATGCGGGATATGCAACAGGACTGTCTCTTGCTCTCAACATTCTATTAGCCCTCTAGGCTCAGCAACATCCGAGACGGACTTTGGGAAAAGGGTATCATGCTGGAAAAGGTGAGGAGTCAGGAAAAGAAAGAAAAAACCTCAACTAGATGGAATGAGTGACTATACCTACAGATTGATCACGTGGGAGATTGTGAGGATGGACAAACCAGGGCAAGGGTCAGATCAGTCATTCATAGCGATGCTATGAGTTGTAATCAACTCAACAGCACCAAACAGGGCTGCCCTCAAGGTCTAAAGTGAATGAGAATTAGCACAAGAGTTGACTTCAGCAGAGAATCCTAATCCACGGTGTTGTGTCAGCCCCAGCTCCCCCTGCCACCCTTTCTTTATTCCCAGCCTCTTTCTCACCTATCCACTCAGGCCCCATTCTACCCTCCTGGAGATGAGGCTACTCAAACGGATAGTAGGAGCTGCCACAGGTAATGGCTCAAATACAAGCAGGGGATCATCTCAGCTTCAGATGGCCAACATCTAAGCCACCTGAGCCTGAAAGGATCTCATGTCCCTCTGTGCCTCTTCTCCCAGTCAAATCTTGAGGCAGGAGATGTGTGTTCTGACGTGGTAAGAGCTCAGCTCAGAGCAGCGCTTGGGGTGGAAGCATTACAGTCTGCACAGGATGTTTGCTGGCTGGACTAGGGCAGGCTGCCTTCTCACTTTTTAAATCTCTTGGATTAGACAGAGCCATCAAATCTTGTGCACATGCTGAATTATACCACACAAACATACCTTAGATGCTTAATTTATCCTCTGTCCAAACCTGAGGGAGCTCTGGTGACCAAGTGGTAAAAAAGCTGAGCTGCAATCCCAAAGGCACATGGTTTGAATCCACCAGCTGCTCTGAGGGAGAAGGATGAGCAATCTCCTCTCCTGGCTCTGAAAACCCAATGGGAGGTTATCTGTCAGTCAGTTCTGATTCAACAGCACACAACGAACAACACCCGAACCTGAGAGCTTCTTCTAAAACAACTGCTAAATGGCCAAAAGGGGCAGATTCTTTGCAGTGAGAGGAGTGATTATTTCTATAAGTCACCCTCTCACCTTGACCACCCACAGACAGTTAACACCAGGATCTAGACAGAAAGATGTTTGTGTTCTATCAACTATGCAAAAGCATTCAACTGTGTGGAACTAAATAAATTATGGGTAATATTGAGAAGAATGGGAATTCCAGAACACTTAATTGTGTGCCATCAAATCAGACCCAACTCAGAGCTGACCCTCCAGTGGGTTTTCAGAGGCAGTGTATCACATGAGAGGAGGCTGCCCATCTTTCTCCCACAGGGCAGCTGGTGGATTCAAACCATATGCCTTAGGATTGGAAATGCAAATTCTTGTTAGGCCACCAGAGCACCCTAGAACCCTTAATGAGGTGCATGCAAAACCTGTACATAAACCAAGAAGGAGTACCTTCAAAGAGAACAAATGCATACTGCATGGTTTAAAATCAAGAGCTATGTCAGGGTTGTACCCTTTCACCATACTCTGAGGATAAAAAATAATCCAAGAAGCTGGGTTAATATCAAGAATGTGGCATCAGAATTGGAGGGAGACTCATTAACAGCCTGCTATATGCTGTTGACATGACCTTGCTTGCCAAAAGTGAAGAGGACTTGAAACATTCACTGAAGATCAAAGCTGTCAGTATGGATTCTACCTTAACATAGAGAAAATAGAAGCCCACAACTGGGCCAAGACGCAACATCCTGATAAACAGAGACTGAAATTGTCAACATTTAATTTTACTTGGATCCACAATTATCACCCATGGTACAATGCTATCCATGGTAGCAAGAGTCAAGAAATCAAAAGACGTGTTACACTGGGGAAATCTGCTGTCAAAGAACTCTAATGTGCTAAAGAGCAAGGCTATCTACTTAAAGGCTAAGGTGTGCCAGATCCAAGCCATGGTATTTTAAACTGCTTCATATGCAGCTGAAAGTTGCACGATGAATAAGAAAACCAAAGAAATGACACCTTTGGGTTGTAGTAGTGGAGTAGAGTACTGAGTAGCTCATGAACTGCCAAAGGAATGAAGCAAACACTGTCTTGGAAGTGCTTCCCAAGAGCTCCTCATAGGCAAAGATGATAGACCTTCATCTCATATACTTTGGGCATGTTGTCAGGAGGGGCCGGTCACTGGAAAAAGACATCATGCCAGCAAAGATAAAGGGTCTGTGAAAGAAAGGAAGGCCCTTAGTAACTGCAACAGTGAGCAACACAGCAGACTGTGAAGATGGCACAAGGCTGGGTGTGGTTGTACACCAGTTGCTTTAAATTAATAGCACCTAATGCTATCATTGAAACACTGCATGGTTCAAAATTCGGAAGGGTGTGTGCCAGGGATGTGTCCTATCTCCATACCTTTTCAACCTATATGCAGAATCTGGGGGGATGGGCTCTATGAGGAGTAATGTGGCATCAGAATTGGTGGAAGACTCATAGACAATCTACATTATGCACATGACACAATCCTCCTTGCTGAAACTGAGGACCTGAAGTGCTTGCTGCAGAAAGTAAAGGACTGCAGCCTTCAATACAGACTGAAGCTCAACATCAAGAAAACAAAGATTCTCACCACCAGGTTGATTGGAAGCACCATGATAGTGAAGACATTAGATTCTTAAAAGCTTTAGTTTGCTTGGCTCCACAATCAACTCTTGGTACCAGCAGGCAGGAAATTAAAAGATACTGGGATAGCCGGCTGTCAGAGACCTCTCTGAAGAACAATGACGTCTGGAGACTTAAGATGCACCCAATTCAGGCCATAGTCTTTGCAATTAATTGCTATGCATCAGAAAGCTGGACAATGATTAGGGATGATCAAAGGATAATGCTGTTATGTGCCGTCGAGTCGCCTGCGACTCATAGCGACCCTATGTACAACAGCCCTAAACTCCGCTCTGTCCTGTGCCAATCGCACTGTCTC
>NW_006399778.1:11586466-11624536 GCF_000299155.1 Elephantulus edwardii | reverse complement strand
TTTCCTCAGCTTTAGCTTGAATTTGCATATGAGTAGTTGGTGGTCTGTTCCACAATCAGCTCCTGGCCTAGTTTTCACAGCCGATATTGAACTTCTCCAGCGATATGTAATCAGATCGATTACATCTGTGGAAAGGATAATGGATGCCTTTAAATTGTGGTGCTGGAAAAGAGTATTGAATAGACCATGGACTGCTAGAACAAACAGGTTCATCCTAGAAGAGGGGAAACCCGGCTGCTCCTTGGAGGCAAGGATTCTGAAGTTTCCTCTGACATACTTTGGACATGTTGCAAGGAGGAACCAGTTCTTACTTGTAAGTGTGGAGGGACAGCCTAAAAGAGGAAGATCCTTCATGAGATGGATTCACTGACTAGGGTAATGGGGTAGGTGTGGCAGAGACAATGAGATGGGCACAGGATAGCAGGGTTTAGGGCTGTTGTACATAGGGTCACTGAGTGGCAGGCAACTTAACAGCACATAGCAGCACTATATGAAGAAAAGCTTAATGGCCTACTTCTGAAGGATGGCAGCTACTGAAAACGTGATTACTCCCACTGTGAAACACAGGATCACCTTCCTTGGAAATATACTTGAACTGGTTTGGTTTACCAGGTCAATGGACAGGACTCGACCTAGTGGGTAAACCCAAGTGTTGTTTATTCTTTCAAAGTATGGCCCCAGTGCCCACCCACTTACCTGCGGACTGAGCCTTGTGTGGGTTATCCACTTCCCACAGGGGGACTCGTGAACAGGGAATGTGCAGCTTTGAAAGTGGTGTAGAGCTATGTCAGCCTAACTTACCCAGTCTTTCCTCCCCCATACCTGGAAACATGACTTGGCCCATAGGGTCCGCATGAGGACTGCCTCAAAATCTGAAATAACCGACCTGGTATGCAGCGGTACTCACTAGCTTTCCCTGTGTTGGTCCCTCATCCCACCTCATTCTCTCAACAGGTGAAATGTCACCACCCTGGGATTTAGGAATTCAGGACAGACTTCTTCAAAGATGACTACTAGAAGGCCAATCTCACATGGTGACGAGCCCCCCACCTCAGTTAAAATCTGAGGGAGAGCCAAAATGACTGAGTAGATGAGAAGTATAACAGCCCCCAGAGCACAAACCTTCACTCCATCATGTTTAGGGACTCGGTTCTGCCCAGAGGGCATAAGCCTAGCTATTTTAACTCTTGTTAACAAAGCGATAGGCCGACACTAGGTTTGGTGGAGTTTATTTGTGCTGTCCACACTGGACAGTTCATAGTTTTGGTGCAGTCCCGAGAGCACCCCATCTTCCCACACACAGAGGAGGACCATGGGATGAATATTTAAAGATGGGGATGGCAATAAAGGAACGGTGCACCGCGTGGCCTCTGACCACTTCGAGGTAGTGAGATTTCCCACCATGCAGGGATGTGAGGTCACACCCATGGGATGTTAACTCTGCAGTGAGGTGGGGCCAGTAGGAGCCTGGAGAAGGCTCTTAGGGCTGGCTACTTACTTTGGTGGTGGTGCTGGAAAGAAGTGGTGAAAAGCAACTGTGAGGGGAGCCACACCCAGACAGCTTCCTGTGGGTGGTAAGGTCTTTGTAGCTAATCCTCAGGCCAGTCCTTGGCACCCTAAAGCTCTAAGTAAATGCCAAATCCAGGTCAGAGATGTGTCTGAGGTCAGTCCCTTAGTCGGCAGACATCAAGAGGCTGCAGCCAAGCTGGCCTCTGGCGCCAGCATTGCTGACTATCTGTCCCAATGCCTCCTAGTGACTGCATCTCACCCTGCTGACTGGCCCGGCATCCCCTTGGGCAGAAGGCAGACGTGCTCTGTCTCACATTCTTTTTTTCCTCTACACACACAAGCACACGCTTAAGGGCAAGCAGGTGATGGGGAAGGGATGCAACTCATGTCTCACCAGGAAATTTGTGAAAAAAGGCTTTCTCCTTAGGCAAAACTAAGAAAAACTGAAGACAGAGTGTCTTCAGAGGCTGCTCCCAAGCACACACTACCCTGAGATGCCAAGTTCCCCTCCCTTCTGGGCCAAGTCATGCAAATCTGGGCCCAGCCTGAGTCCTACTCCACGAACACAGAGACAGTTCACCAGAAAGGACCAGACTCAGGACAAGGGATCTAAAGACCACTGGCTTCAGTATTTAAAAGCTGAGGCAATTCCAATCACAGGTGCGTTTACATGGTTTCTGGGAAGGGCACCAGGCCACCACACCCATCCAGCGTGGGTCTGCAGCTCCTATGCTTGTGTGGAAAGGTCCTCCCTCAGGATGGGAAAGGTCATTCCTATAGCTGGATGTGTGGAGTCTGGCAGTTTCCCTCCCTCTTTGCCTCCCTAGTCTCAGTCACTCCTTAAAGGTCTCCAGGTAAGAATTCCTGGAAGAGAGTTACTTCCAGATCTGACCATATGGCTTCAGGACACTTAGCTATTGTACAAAGGAACCACACGGGTGATCCTCTGTCTGCAAATGGGGCAGCTCTTGGGTTCAGGCAAAGCATGGTAGCACTCAGAGCAGGAACAGACATGCCCACACTCCAGGAAGACACAGGACTTGAAGTTGCTCAGACACACGACACAGGCACTCTTCAGACTCTCCCTGTCGTCGGGCATGGCCCCGCTCAGCAGCTGGGCCTCATGTTCTCGGAACTCCTCCTGCATCTGCTTGAGGCGCAGCCGTTCCTGCCGCTGCAGATACTGCTTGCGGAGAATGAAGAAGAGGGTGGCACAGGCGGCAAAGCCAAATACGAGCGTCAGGACCTTCCAGAGTCTGACACTCGACTCTTGCCTCTGCAGCAAGGTGTCAAAGTCCTGGTTGCTCAGGTAGTACTGCATGCCCTGCTTGGGGGGCTGGAGGCGAACTGAGTTGCTGTCCAGGACCAATTCCCCCACCCCTGTGAGGGTGGCCCCGACCTTCAACATTTCCTCTGTCTCCTGGATGCCTTTGGGCCGCTCACCACTGATGTAGTGGCCTATAACATCCGTGAAGGACTGGATCGAGGGGTGAAACTTCTCATACACAGTCTCCAGGCCCAGATCCACTGAATCCAGAGGCTTCAGCACTCGGACAGCCACGTCCACACCATCCTCGTGGGGCACTAGGTCAAATGGCACCGTGTTGGTTCTCTGATGGATGATCTTTGAATAATCATTCCTAATAGAATGACAGAGAAAGCGTAGATAAAACAAAAGACTGCAAACACCAAGCATCCAGGCAAAGATGAGATCACTTAGATGTCACTAGGACAAAATAAAGTTCAAATTAGTTAACATACACACACAAAATCATCATATGCCATGTAGGCAGTTATGATCCACAGGGACCCTGTGAACAACCCTGCCCCATCCTGCACCATCGTCACAGTTTCCAAAAGGCTGGACTCCACTGCTAAAGCCACTGTGTCCATCTCATTGAGAGTCTTCTTCTCTCTCCCTGAGCCTCTCTACCTTTCCCAGCAAGACACTGTGAGGACCCTATGAACAATATGACCAAAGAACGTATGACAAAGTTTCATCATTCTTGCCTCTGGTTGCATTTCCTCCAAGACAGATTTTTCTTTTGGCAGTTCATGGTCTATTCAATAGTCTTCACCAATACCACAGCACAGATTCTTCTTCCATTTTCCTTACTCATTGTTCAATTTTCAGATGCACAGGAAGAAACTGACAACATCACGACTTGGATCAGGTGCATCTTAATCTTTAAACAGACATCAATGGTGAGGTTCTTGACAGCAGATTTTCCCAATCCAACATGTGTTTTGATTTCTTGAATATTGTTATCTTGGGTGTTCATTAAAGTAAAATTAAACCCTTGACAATTTCAGTCTCTTTTCCATCTATCAGGATATTGCCTATTGGTTCAGTGGTAAGAATTTTTTTTTATTCTTGATATTGACGTGTAATCCACAGTGAAGGCTGTAATCTCTGATCTTCTGAAAGAAGAGTTTCAAGTTTTCACTTTCTCCAAGCAAGGCTCTCATGGGCGTAACACAGGTTGTTGATGAATCTTCCTCCAATCCTGGTGTCATAATCTTCTACATATAGTCTAGCTTCTCAAATGATTTGCTCAGCATACAGACTGAACAGGTATGGAAAAAGGATACAACCCTGACACACACCTTTCCTTCTTTCAAATCATACAAATGTTTCCAAACTGCTTCTTGGTCTACATAAAGGTTTTAACACAAGCACAATTAAGTGTTTTGGATTTCCCATTTCTTTAAATGTTAGCCATAATTTTTTTACGATCTACAGCTAAATGCCTTTGCATAATAATAAAAAAATCAGAAGTAACTATCGTTTTTGTATTCTCTGCTTTCAGTCAGGATCCATCGGAAATCAGCAAGAATATCCCTCAATTAAACGGCCTTTCCTGAATATAGCTTGAATTTCTAGCAGTTTACTGTATGTACTGTCATAGCTGTTTTTTAATAATCTTCAGCAAGATTTTAGTTTCATATGATATTAATGATTCAATAATTTCCATACTCTACTGGATCACTGTATTTTGGAATGGGAACAAATATGATTGTTTTCCAACTAGTTAGACAGGTAGCTGCCTTCAAAATTTCTTAGCACAGACTGGTGAGCTGCATCTATTTCCTAAAATACCTCAACTGGTAGTCCATGAATTTCTGGAGTCTTATTTTTTGCCACTGCCTTCAGTGTAGCCTGGACTTTTTCCTGCAGTATATTGGTTTGTGATCATACAGTACTTCCTGAAATGGTTCAGCATCAACAAATTCATTTTGGAATATTCTGTATATTCCCTCTATCTTCTTTTGACGCTTCTTTGCACCATTCAAGAGTTGCCCAGAGAATCCTTCAGTATTGCAACTTGAGGCTTGATTTTGTTCCTCAGTTCTATGAGCTTGAGAATTGCCGAGTGTGTTCTTCCATTTTGGTTTTATAACTCTAGCTCTTTGCACATTTCAGTATACTACTTTGCCTTATAATAGGGAATTTCAATGTTTTAGGACCTCAGATGTTATCAGTGAGACAAAAAATCCTATCATAAATGGCTTGTACATTTATTTCCCTTTCTGACTACAAAATAACCAACCAAAGCAAAACCATCAAGATCTGCTGGAAAAAATTTTACTTCCTGAAATAGCAGAAAATTATTCCAATCAAGCCAAAAAGTATGGTTCTCAAACTATGCCATGCATAATCAACAGACATTATTAAATATAGATGTTTGGTCCCCTATGCTAAAAATTTACAGATTCTGGCCTGGAGTCCAGTTACATGCATTTCAATGTAACACCTGGGTGATTCTGATACCGACCATACTCCAAGGATATTATCAGCAGGGTGGGACAGGTCTACAACCTGCATGAAGTTGAAGACCAAGAAACCAGCATTTGAACAGACAAGCTGTGAATTTTGTGGCCAGTGGAGAAAGAACACTTACCAAAGGTTGGTTGTTCGATTCCAAACCATCTTGTGCTCCTGAAGTGTCAGACGCTGAATTACCCCCTTGCAATTCTCCACAAACTGGCTGTTGAGTGTTTCTTTAACAGATCGCACAGCTCCTAAGTGGAAACAAACTGTCATTTCTGAAAAAGCCCTCTGCCTTTTTTTTTTTCACTTTTAAACTGGTTTATCTACAAAGTTTGCATACATTGTTTTTCACACCTGATCTTTCCCATTTTCCTTCACCCACCCTCCAACCCATCAAATTGTGCAAAACTAAGATTAACCACTCTCCATACTCACCATTCCCACCCTGGATCCTCATACTCATTCTACACTAATGGTATTAAACGGTTACTTGTCCTTATGGGACTGAAGTTAGTTCACTCAGCATAATGCTTTCCAGTCCCTTCCAAGTTAGGTACCAATTTACAAAATCACTGCTCCTGTGTGTATTCCATTGTCTGAATGTACCGTAATATCTCAATTTGATTGTGGTTGGACATTTGGGCTGTTTCCATGTTCTTGTGACGGCGAATAACACTACTACGAACACTGGTGTACAAGTGTCTGAAGTGTCTGTTTGTACCTCAATTCTCATTCTCTTGGGGTATATGCCAAGCAGTAGAATAGCTGGGTCATATGGAATTTCTATGTTCATCTTTTTGAGGAAGCACCAAATTGCTTTTGGAGTGGATGTACCATTTTATAATCCCACCAAGAGTATATTAAGAGTTCCTAACTCACCACATCCTTTCCAACATTTATTACTTACTGTCCCATTAAACTTTGCCACTGCTGCCCTCTCTTTAAGGCTACTTATATTTTTATTTTAGTAGGTAGGGAAGTGCACTCCCAACCCAAAGGCAGGTGGTTTGAATCCACCCGCTGTTCCTTCCCATGCAGTTTACAGTCTCTGAAAACCTGCGGGAGGGTCAGCTAAGAGTTGGATCTGACTCAAAAGCAATGAGTTAAATTAATAAAATGATGACATTTTTACCACCATAAGGTACATACAAAGGTGCACAATGCTGAGCACTTTACCTGGATCACAGCGTTTAAGACCTTACAACTCTGTAAGGAAGGTATTATGTATTATTTTAGCAACAGAATATGAGCAAATAAAAAAAGTTTGGTAATTTTTCTAAGACCATAGAGCAATACAGTCTTTCTGACCCCCAAAAGTCTATACATGCATGGATCACTGCCCTACTCTCACAAAAGACCCTTAATATCAGTCAAGTAGATCTTTATTTAACGTTTACAAAAAGATATAGGTTTTTATTTTGCCAACAAATAAACATACCTTCAATAACAGCATAAGGCACACATTTTCCCGGTGCTTCCAAAAGAATACTCTTCAGATCTTCACCTAAGTGGATTTTTTTAGCTCCCTAAATGCAAGCAGCATATTAAGTTAGCTAGTAAATACTGTCATACTCTATCAAACTTAAAAAGTAAAAAGAAAAAAAACTGCTGATTTTGTTGACGATGAGAAAAACTAAGAAACTGAGCAGGAAGGAGTCTCTAGAGACTGAGACTCCATATCTCTATCTACCAAGTGTTAAAGGGCAAACAGGCAGGTGGTAAGGACCCAGCTCTCTGGCATCCCAGGAGAATGACAGTGCATCCATCCTTTCTCCAGCTAACCAGTCTTAGAATCCTAACATTTTTTTTCCTAAGTGGCTATATGAAAGGTGTGAATCAATTCACACTACAGACTGAACCGCATTTCATCTCTTCTTGATAAGAAAGATCCAAAGGATTTATGAACAAAGCATCTAATTTAGCACACAGAACATGGCTGGAAATGAGAAAAGATAGTTATTATTATCCCACCACTTTTATGAGCAAATGTTCTGCAGAAGCACTAGTGGTACAGCGAGAAGCACAGTGCACTGTTAACCAAAAGACTGAAGATTTGAATCCACCAGCTGCCCCAAGGGAAAAAGAAAGGCATTCCTTTTCTTTTAAGATTTATAAGCTGAGACATCCAATGGAGGGTTGATATGAGTAGGAAGTGGCTCTACAGCACTGGGCTTATTATTACTAGAACGGTATCTCTGCTTTGATAAGTCCCTGTAACTGGCGCCTGACAAAATTCTTTGGCTGATAATGCAGAAGTTCATTTGTCTTTCTTCCTGCTTATAATCAACTGAATAAGGTTGACTGCTGCTGTTTTCTCTAACAAGCCTTCTTTCCCTACCCCTGATTATTCACATGAAGCTCTGGTGTTATAGTTTGTAGATAGGTGAGCTGTTAACCGAAAGGTAGTACCTCCCTGCAGGTTCAAATCCACCATCAGTTCTTCAAGAGAAAGATGGGCAATCTTTTCCTGTGCAATTTACAGCCTCCAGAAAATCCACTGAAGGGTCAGCTATGTGTCAGTTCCAACTCGAGGACAGTGAGCTGAGTGAATAATCTATAGTTTCCACTTTAGAAACAAGACAATCAAAGAATAAAATCAACACCTATTTCCTGAGCACCTATGACCTAGGGATTCAGGGACAAATAAAGGATAGAATGTCTTCCCCATCTTCTCATTTAAAAAGTCTAAGAAAGTTAGAGAAGAAACCTCTAAAAATGTGATGAGGCACTGAATACAAGCTTTAGGTTACTCTAATTTTAATGTCGGAGCCCTGGTGGAGCCCTGGGATCAGAGGTGCACTGCTAGCCAAAAGGTGGCGGATTTAAAAACACTAGCTGCTCTGTATGAGACAGGTGAGACAATTCACTGAATTCACCCTATGGGGCAGTTCTGCTCCATCCTACAGGGTCATTATGAGTCAGAACTGATGTGATAGTTTTTGTTTTTTAAAGTTAAGAGGCTTGGTGGGTAGTACAACAGTTAAGTGCTTGACTGCTAGTCAAAGGTTAGGGTCCAAACCTATCCACAGGAGGAAGGCCTAGTTTTGTTTCTATAAAGATTACACCCAAGAAAATAAAATGAAACTGTTCTACTTTGTTGCCTGGGTCTCTATGCATCTAAAGACATGTTACTGTTATACAGTAAATGACAGAAACAAAGCCAATAAAAAGATACTAACCAAAGAGGAAGCCTTTCAACAGATGAACTGATTATAACAAAGGGTTTGAGCATGTCAAAGGTGGCAAAGATGACACAGGATAGGGTAAGGTTCAGAGCTGCTGTTCATGAGGCCTATTAAGTCATAGGAGAGATTTGATGGCACCTAACAACAACATTAAAAGTTAACAACAATAACAGCAACTAACACAATTTATTATCTTCCTCCCTCCACTGAACTTAAGAGGGCTAGGTCTTTGTTTTACCGTGTTCATGGCATACTCTTTAGGCTGAGAACATGACCTCAGAGGATGATGACGTGGTCTGTCAGGCATCAAGTCAGCTTCTACACTTAGTGACCTGATATACTGCCCAATCCTGGGCCATCCTCACAATCTCTGCTGTACATACACACAGTGGGCAATTAATAAATGTTTGATAAATGTTATGGGGGGGAGCACTAAGATATACTATACATCTGGCAGTATACTAAGCACTTTAAATGCTTTCTTTGCTGCTAACATGTCTAAAGGTAGGAACTATGATCCCTAACATTCCTGTAAGTTAGGAAGTATGGTTATCTTAAACTGAGGAATAGTGATTAGCCCAGAGCCACACAGCTAGTAAAGTATTCACCAAGGGATTTCTAAAAAGAGGTAAAGATAATGTGGTTAGAAAGCCTTACTTTGAATCAAGCTTTGTGACTCAAGGCAACCTAATGAACCAGTCTGTTTGTAGAATTGTAAAAGAGGGAAACCAAGTTCTTATGGGGTTTTATGTAGATTATATGAGAGTTTGACCCAAAGGGTGGCACAAAAATAAATCTGCATCACTTCAGGAAATGTACAAGGATAAAACACAAATCTTTCTCCAGCAGTTCTGTGATTTGGTCAAGAAGATAAAATCCTAATTCTTTTTCCAAAAGAGGGCTAGTTCATCTTCATTTTGTTATTAACTGGCAAGATTTTTACAATTATCCAAAGATGAGCCCTGAAGAGTTCACCACTTCAAAGAATCTCATACTCAACCAACTTCATGGCAAACTGACTTCAGAGTTAGAAAATGAGTATCAGCTACATTCATAACCAGTCACTTCGTTATTTAATTTGGCAGGTGAGGGGGCAGTTGTAATCTCCCTCAGATGCCATCTGGACCATAAACCCAAAAGCCTGGGAACTTAGTTCATTCTTGATGGCTTCTAAAACTCCTCTCACATAAGGAACTTCATACATTTGTCCCTAAGTCCTTACTGAAAACAGTGTGATGGTAATAGAATTAGTTAGGTTTAGGACTTTACTGTTCATGTAAATATCAATTAGGTCCTTAATTTTTTTGTCCTGTGAAGATGTCAGCCAAAATGAATCCACAAACATTGTTGGAGCATCAATCACTTGTCAAGCACTACATTAGACTCTAGAAGAAGGACAAGTAAGATTCTGCCCCGATTTAAACAAGCCCCTTTCTCATGAATCAGTCATAAAGGATATGTACCACAGTAAGTACCATAGTCAATTAGGGGGTAAATTCTACATCTGGAATAAGATCTAAGTTTAAGTTGTCTTAAAAGTGTCATCAGAGGGCTCCTTAGGAATGAGGATGACAAGACTCTATCTCACACTTTAGACGAGTTATCAGGACGGGCCACTTCCTGTAGGCCATCATACTTTGAAAAGCAGAGGGTCAGACAAAGAGAGGAAGATCCTTCATGAGCTGGACTGACACAATGAGTCAAACCGTAGGCTTAAACACAGCAGGGACTGTGAAGACAGTGAAGAATGGGGCAGAGTTCACTGTGACATGGAAGTCAACCGCCTAACAAATTTCACTTCTAGGCTGACTAGCTCTAAGCCCTTTCCTCTGACCTTCGACTTGCAATCTGGAGAGGAGCGTCAGAGTATCTAACTCAAGGAATTACTCAATTAAAATCAAGAAGGAAATGTTTCATAAATTGTAAAATGTCATTGCAAGGCTATTACTTTAAAAAAAAAAACAAAAACAGCTATTAAGAGGAAAAATGTGAAGTAGTAAGGAGTTGAGGGGCTAAGTCCAAAAGTCTCTGCACACAGCCCACTCCTGTATCTTTTCCTGGATACTAGGCTAATGTAAACAACATTTTAAGTTGTAGTACTGGTGAAGAGTAGTGAATGTACGCCATAGACAGCCGAAACAACAGTCTATCTCTGAAGTAAGGATAGTGACTTCATCCTACACAAACTGTGAACATTAATTATACCATGGCGGCCAGTCCCTAAAGATGGACGTCATGCTTGGAAAAGCGCAGGGTCAAATGAGGAAGACCCTCAAGGAGATGAAATGACATAGTGACAGCAGTAGTAGCTTAAGTAGACCACCGATAGCGAGGACGGCACAGCCAAGGGCACGTTTCTGATCTGCTGTCGCTAAGTCAGAGGTCGCTGGACTAACACTCACTGCTATAGCCTAAAATCCCGGGAAATACTTGAGTATGAGACATTCAACAAATGTTTGCTGGATAAATTAAGGACGTCAAGATTAATAAAGTATTCATTCTAAGTAACGAGTAGAAACTTAAGAGGGCACGAAATAGTTCTCCCGAGACCTGAATTCCGATCCTAGCTTCTCCATTTACAGGCAGGTGACACCCTCGTAGAGTTTTTTTCCTCTCCCGTAACCTCTAGCTGCGGAGTGGCCCCCGGCGGACCGTAAGGTGATCATTACCGGGCGCAGGGAAGCCCTCGCTGAGGCCAGTCCGGCCCCAGCACTGACCTTGAGTTCTTGGGCGACCTGGGCCTTCTGCCGATATATGGAATACAGGACGGCGGTGACGACGGAGCTGGTGCCCAAGAGGATGAACTGGCACAGCGAGGGCCGCCCTCCGCTCTCCATGACTGCAAAGTCCCGGGTACAGCAGGCAACGCCGACCCAGCAAACCCCTCTCCACCCGACACCGGACTCGCCGCTCCCAGGGCCCTTCCCGGAAACCCATAACTCGTCGCCCAGCGATGAAGCAATCGAAACCGGAAGCGGGGGCGGGGAAACGGAAAGCGGAAGAGCCGGTTGCTCGGGTGACCGCGACTCTACATCCTCCTGGGTGCTGGGGTTTTCGCTGGATTTGTTGTTGTTTGCCATCGAGTCGGAATCGAACCTTACCTGACCCTCCAATGGGTTTTCAGAGGCAGTGAACCGCACGGAAGGAGACTGCCCATCCTTCTCCAGCAGAGCAGCTGGTGGATTCGAACTGTCTGCCTTTTAGATTGCAGCAGTTTCTTACAGCTAAGCCACCAGAGTTCAGAGTTCCCTAGCTAGATCTGTTAATTGTTGTATAAACAACAGATCTGAACCCTGAGCTGTCCTGTGCCATCCTCACCATCTCTGATACACTTGAGCCCATTGCTGCAATCACCGAGTCAATCCATCTCAATAGAAGTCTTCCTCTCTTTCGCTCATCTTGCACCCTCCCAACCATGATATCCTTTTCAAGAATAGTCTCTCATGGCAACATGTCCGAAGTATGAGAGATGAAGCTTGGCCATCTTTGCCTCCAAGGTGCACCCTAGCTACCACTTTTCCAAGACTTATCTGTTCCTTTTTCAGTCCATAGGATATTTCAGCACTCTTCTCCAGCACCACAATTCAAAGGCATCCATTCTTCTGTCATCCTTATTGATTGTCCAGCTCTCAGATGTGTGGCAAGTAATTGAAAAGACCATAGCCTGAATCAGTTCCTCCTTAGTCTTCATATTGACATCATTACTCTTTAGTATTTTGGAGAGGTCCCTAACAACAGACTTGCCCAAAGCAATGGATAGCCTGTCACTCAATGGCCCTTTCCTCTTCCTCTAGGCTCATCATCCAGAACTGACTCACAAGTGTTGCCAAGGCCTCCGTCTCTGTTTTCCTGGAATTACCGGACTGTTTGATAACTCATCTTTTTGTCATTAGTTTGGTAGGAAAGAACAGAATGAATGAGTATTAAACATGTTACTTAATGGTACACATTTAAACTCTAGGGGAAAATGTTGAGGCTTAGTTATAGTTTATTCCATACACTTTAAAAATTCTAAAACTAAGGTCAGAATAATTACAGATACACTTATTGAATGCCAACTATATTTCAAGTAGTGCACAAAAAAGAGTTGCACAGATATAATCCCAGTCCTTTCAACAACATTAAGAGGCAGATTTCAAAAACTAAGACTGAAGTTACATAATTAGCCTTGGATCAGATAACTAAAAGTGATATAGAGATAAGTTTCAAAGCCATATAGTCTGTCTCTAGAGATCAATTCTTTGACCTCTATATTGTGTGTCCTTCCTTATAGTTTGTTGCTGCTGTTATGTGTCATTGAGTTGAGTATGACTCACAGCGACCCTATAAACAACAGATTTGAACCCTGTCCTGTCCTGCGCCATCCTCATCATCTCAGGATAGATACTTGAGCTCTTTGCTTCAGTCATTGCGCCAATCCATGCCACTGAAGATCTTCCTCTCTTTTTCTGATCCTCCATCTTTGCAAACATGATACCACTTTCCAATTAAAACCCCTCCTAACAACATGCCCAAAGTATGTGAGCCGAAGTTTTTCCATTCTTGCAGGAGTACTCTGGCCACACTTTCTCCAAGACTGACTTACCTGTTTTTTCTTTTGGCAATCCATGGGATATATTCAGTACTCATAAATCCTACCCAAAACATCAAATCTGCAATACATGTTCATGAAGCTTTTGCTTATAGGCTAAACGTTAAATTTGTGAAAGCACAGGATGTATTCATTGACCAAAATCAGCATTATGTTTACAAGTATCTGAACACTGTAGACCACCCCATAAAAGAAAAATGTTATTAATCAATTAATGTAATTAATTAAGCAGCCAGATGCTATTTTTCTAACCTTTTCCTTAAATTTTCTTGGAGAGAAACAAAAATTACTTTCTATGACCTGACATTGTAAACATCCGAGGATACCAGCAATGATTTTCAACTCAGGAGACAATCATGATTTTGTTTAAAGACACACACACACACACACACACACACAGAGTTTAAAGCTAACATTTAAAGATCTAGCTTTATTAAATAGAGTTGTTATAAAGCTTGATAGCACATTGTCATGGCAGAAATGTGGGGAAATGTATTTTCATGCATTGCTTGTTGGTATAAAAGTGGACATTCTTTATGGGGAACAATTTGGCCATGAGTTCCAGTGGCCAAGTGGTAAGGAGCTGCACTACCAGCCTAAAGGCACTCAGTTCAGATCCATCAGCTGCTCCTCAGGGAACAGATGGGCTTACTTCCTCTGAAAACGCTGGAGGGTCAGCTATGAATTGGTTCTAACTCAACACTTAGTAACAAGATTTATAGTTCTCAAATCCATTGACGTTGCGGTCCACTTCTTGAAATTCTTCCTACATAAAAATAAAATAAAATAAATTCAGATGTACAAGGTGATGCATTGTGGATTGATTCTATTTTGTAACAAAAGAATAAAAACAACCTAAATGTATTGATAGCCATGGATTAATTAAACATTAAAAATATCTGTATGTGTGCATAGTAAGGGAGCTCTAGTGGCCTATTGTATAAGAAGTTGTACTGCAAACCCAAAGATGGGCAGTTTGATTCCACCAACTTCTCCCAAGAGGAAGATGGGCAATCTCCCTCCATTTAACTTGCTGACTCCGAAAAATCTTCTATAGAGTCAGTTTTTACTTATACTGACCCATGAACAATGGATTCGAACCTTGTCCAATCATCACCATCTCTGATACGCTTGAGCCCATTGTTACAGTCAGTGTCAGTCCATCTTGTTGAAGATTTTCCTGTCTTTTGCTGACAAATTAATACTAATTGGAGACTGGAATGCAAAAGTTGGAAACAAAGACTGGTAGTTGGAAAGTACAGACTTGGTGACAGAAACTAAGCTAGAGATTGAATGATTGAATTTTGTACAATTAATAATTTATTCATTCCAAATACCTTCTTTAAAACACCAAAAAGTGACTATACACATGGCCCTCTCCTGATGAACTACACAGGAATCAGATTGAATACATCTGTGAAAAAAAACCAAAACCAACCATTGGGGAAACTCAATTTCAGCAGTCAAAACCAGGCCAAGTGCTGATTGTGGCACAGACCATCAATACTCATGTGCAAATTTAATTGGAAGCTGAAGAAAAAACAAGTCCACAAGAAGCGAAGTATGACCTTGAGTCTCTCCCTCTGAAAATTAAAAGTCATCTCAGGAATAGGTTTGAGGTAGAGTAAGCATATCGACACCAATGATCAAAGACGAGGTGATCCATGGGATGTCACCAACGATATCATATGGAAGAAAACGAAAGGTCATTGCAAAGGCAGGGGAGAAAGAAAAGACAAAAAAATAAATGTCAGGAGAGATTTTGAAAATAGTACTAGAATGTCAAGAAGCAAAAATAAAAAAAAGAAGGGGGAAAAGGTGATGTAAAAGTGTTGAACAAAAGATTGAAAAGGATGCTCATGAAAACAAAGTAATGAAATACAAACGAGTTGGAATCAGAAAATGGAAAAAAAAGTCACTTGACATTTCTAAAGCTGTACAGAAATCCAAATTCAAGTCTTGGGTTGCAATACTGAAGGATGCTATAGGTAAAATATTGAATGATCCATGAAAAACCAAAAGAAGATGGAGAAATTAGAGTCACTGTATCCAAAAGGATTGGCTCACACAGAACCATTTCAGGAGGCCTATTATCAAGAAACAGTGGTGATGAAGGAAGAAGCTCAAGCTGTACTGAAGACAATGGCAAAAAAAAAAAATATTAGACCTTAAGAATTGATGTGATACCAATTAGTCTTTTAACACATAGATACAGCCCTGGATGTATTCACCAGTCTATGCCAAGAGAGTTGGAAGACAGCCACCTGCCAACTCAATGGAAGAAATTAATGCTTATTCCCACTCCAAAAAAAGGTGATCCAATATAATGTGGAAATTATTGAAAAATGTCATTAATAACATATATACGTAAAATCTTGCTGAAGACCATCCAAAAATGACTGGAAGAGTACATTGACAGAAAACTGCCAGAAGTTCAAGCAGGACTTAGAAGAGCCAGAGGCACTGCTGATGTCAGATGGATCCTGGTGAAAAGCAGAGAATTCCAGAAGGATATATATTTGTATTGTATTGACTATGCAAAGGCATTTGACTGTGTGGATTGTAACAAATTATGACTAACAGTGAGAAGAACGTGAATCCCAGAACACTCATAGCAACAGTGCTCATGTGAAACCTAGACCTAGACCAAGAAACAGTTGTCTGAACAGAGCAAAGGAACATTGCCTAGTTTAAAAATCAAGAAAGATGTGTGTGAAGACTGTATTCTTTCCACAAACCTATTCAATCTGTATGCCAAGCAAATCATTCGAGAGGACATCAACCCACATTATGCAAATGACACAATCTTGTTTGCTGAATGTGAGGAGGACATGAAATGCTTGCTCCAGAAGATCAAGGACTACAGCCTTCAATGTGCAATTCAATTCAAAATTGCATCTCAATATCAAGAAAACAAAAGTCCTTACCTCTGGGCCTATAGGCAACATTATAATAGATGGATAAAGAATTGAAAGGGTCAATGATTTCACCTTGATGAGGTCAACAGTGGACACCCTTGGTACCAGCAGTCAGGAGATCAAGAGATGTATTACATCAGGCAAGTCTGCTGTCGAGAATCTCTCTAAATTACTGAAAAGCAATGATGTTAATCTGAAGAGTAAAGGGCACCTGATTCAGGCCATTGTCTTTTCAATTATTTGCTATGCATTTGACAGACAGACAGTAAATAAGGATGATAGAAGAAGAATTGATGCCTTTGAGTTGTGGTGTTGGAGAAGAGTACTGAATATCTCATGGACTGCCAAAAGAACAAACACTATTCCTTGGACAGTGTGGAGACTGTGCAGCCCAAGAGCTCCTTGGAGTCAAAGATTGTGATGCTCCATCCCTCATCTTTTGGGCATGTTGCTAGGAGAGGTTATTCTTGGGAAAAGAATATCTTGCTTGAAAAGGTGGAGGTTCAGCAAAAGAGAGATGCCCAGAGAGATGGAGAGACACAGTGACTGCAGCAAGAGTCTTAAGTATGTCAGAGATGATGAAAATGGCACAGTATAGGACAGGGTTCAGGTCTGTTGCTTAAGGTCACTATGAGTTGTACTTGACAGGACCTAACAACAACAACCAACTAATTATGAGCTCTAGTTTTGTTCACTGGAGCCCTTTTACGGGATTCCTGGATGCTTGTTAAAGACCATCACTCTTAAATGAGACAGTTTGGCTTTAAATAGCAATATCTCCCCCACACAAACACCCGCCAAAGGCTGAAATGCTCTATTCGCCATGCAGAGTACAGTCCTTCCGGATAGAAATTTACATCATATGGACCTTGTTAGGAGCAATGAGCTTCAGGCAATTTCAGCTGCAGCCGATGTCTCTGGGGAAGCACTGCCCACTCAGAATGGCGTCCTCACCGATTCACAAGTGAAAGCAGAGCTTCTGACTTGCAAAAGTGAGGGGAATTCTAGATGATTCTAGAGGTTAGGGGAAAATCTAGGAGGGACAGGACTTCTGAGGACAATGCCATCACTGGAAGCACTGGGCTTGAGACTTGCGAGAGCCCCCTGGAAGTCCCGGGGTAAATGCCATCTACAGCTACACAGGCAGCGTGACACTGCTGACACAAGTCCACACAGGAGCTCCTGCACTGACAATACAGAAAACAGCAAAGATGTTACCTCCTGCACTGACTATATAGAAAACAGCAAAGGTGTTAACGGTGACATGAAGTTGTCACTCCATTTCCTTGCAGAACTTCCCTCAGGAAAGCCCTTAACATAAAAATTTAGATTAAAATTACTTCCAGTTAGTAGTCCAACACTAACCCATTCTGCCATTAGTTAAAGAGATCAACGATTTACTAGGAGAGGGAGAGACAGGGAGGGATGGAAGAAGGGAGGGAGAGAGAGAAGGAGAGAGAGAGAGAGAGAGAGAGAGAGAGAGAAATAGCAGACAGGTGGGCAGGTAAGCAAGTTGTTTTAAAACGGGCAGAGAAACCATTTTGACAATCTCATGGTGGAGTTTTTGATGTTTCTTTTTTTCTAATACGTTTTTTTAAAAATTTTCTTTCTTTTGGATTAGCTTAGCTTAGCTTTTTGAGTTTTTGTTTCTTTTCTTTCTAGTTTGTTTTTTTGTTTGTTTGTTTCATCTTACATGACATTCACAATCTAATGATAAAAGGATATATACTTGATTCTTTGAAGGCTATACAGTAACAAAGAGGAAACGTTCACACTGAATGCCTTAATCCTGGAGGTACGGTGTTGGTTAAGCATCTAGCCTCTGTTACTTCAAAGTTATTAAGGTCCTTAGGAAAATGAAGGGGTTCATGATATTGGTTTGCAGTGGGGTAAGGTGGCCAGAAACACTGAAACATTGTCTAGCCCTCTAGGAAGTTGTTTAACACACCACCACGTGTTTATCCACTCACCTATTGATGCTTATTTGGAGGTTTCATTGATGTTGCTGTTGTATGCTCTTAACTACTGCAATATAAATGGGGGAAATATTGAAGTTGGTAAGAAATTCATTTTAGGTGAATCTACCTCAACAATCAATGGCTACAGAAGCAGCTTCCAAGACATCAAATGATGTCTTATATTGGGGAAAGTATTGCAAAGATATCACTTTGAGAACTAAGGTGCATCTGACCCAAATGATGGTATTTTCAACCTCATATATTTGCAAAGACTAAACAATGAATTAGAAGATCAAGGAAGAACTGATGGTTTTAATTATAGTGTTGCAGAAGATTGCTGAATGTACTGTGAACTTTCAGAAAAAGGAACAAGTATGATGTCTTCAAAGAAGAACAACCAAATTCTTCTTAGGATCAAGGATGGTGAGACTTCATTTCACATACTTGAGATATGTCATCAGGAGAGACCAAACCCTGGAGAAGGATACCATGCTTGGTAACACAGAGAAAGGATCAACCAGAGACCCTCAGTAAGATGGACTGACGCAAGGGCAGGAACAAGCAATAGCATCAATTGTGAGGATGACACAGGACCTGGCAGTGTTTTGCTCTGTTGTACACAGGGTCACTATGTGGCCAAATGTACTGAATGCCTATTAATCATTACAGATAAAGTTGCTATAAAATGCCATGGACAAGTCTTTATGTGGATGTATGCTTTCATTTTTCTTAAAAAATTCTTAGGACTGAGACGGCTGGGTCACATGATAGAGGTATGTTAACTTTTTTTCCCCCCATGTTATTGTTGGGCTTATGCCCTTATTTCTTCCAGGCTTTCTTTTTTTTAACTTTTTTAATTAAATTTTATTAATTTTAATGAACGTTTACAGAGATTTTGGGTTTTCATTCATTCATTGTTGCACTATTTTCTCTACCCTCCTCCCCAGTTCATTCTTTCCCCCCCCTTGAAAGTCTGTTTTAATTGTCCAATTGCCACAGTGCTTGTCAAAGCCAGTTCTGATTAATCTCCTTTGTCAGTGTGTCCTTTGCCATTCCCTGTCACTCCTCCTTATGTTTTTAATTTTTTAAGAAACTGCCAAACCATTTCCTGAAATGGGTGGTCCATTTTATATTTCCACCAGAAAGGTATGAGCTTCCAGTATTTCCTCATTCTCACCAACACTCAGTAAAATAAATATTTTTATTTTATATATTCTAAATGGAATGTCTATCTGTGTTTCATTGACTATGCAAAGGCATTTGACTGTATGGATCACAACAAACTGTAGCAAACTCTGAGAAGAATGGGAATCCCAGAACACTTGATTGTACTAACGAGAAACCTATACTTGGCCCAGGAGGCAGTCATCAGTACAGAGCAAGGGAACACTGCATGGTTCAAAATTGGGAAGAGTGTATGCCAGGGACGTGTCGTATCTCCATACCTTTTCAATCCATGTGCAGAACATCCTGGAGGCTGAGCTGTATGAGGAGAAATGTGGCATCAGGATTGGAGGAACACTCACCAACAATCTGTGTTATGCAGATAACAACCCTACTTGCTGAAACTCAGGAGGACCTGAAGTGCTTCCTGCAGAAGAAGGTCAAGGACTGCAGCCTTCAATATGGATTGAAGCTCAATATCAAGAAAACAAAGATTCTCACCACTGGGCCAACTGGCAGCATCATGATAGACAGTGAAGAGATTAAGATTGTTAACAGCTTCAATTTAGCTCCACAATCAACACTCTTGGTACCAGCAACCAAGACATTAAAAGATTAATTGCATTAGGAAAGTGTGCTGTCAGAGACATCTACAAAGTACTGAAAAGCAATGATGTCGTCTGGAGATTAACGTGTGCCCGATTCAGGCCATGGTCTTTCCAGTTACTTGCTATGTGTCAGAAAGCCAAACAATGATAAGGGATGATAGAAGGAGAATTAGTACCTTTACACCATGGTGTTAGAGAAGAGTATTGAATATACTATGGACGATTAGGAGAGGTCCTAAAGAGGTTTGTCCTAGAGGGAGTGAAACCAGGCTGTTCTTTGGAAGTAAGAATTCTGAAGCTGCATCTGACATACTTTGGAGATGTTGTAAGGAGGGACCAATCCTGGGAGAAGGATGTCATGCTTGAGAGTGTGGAGGGACAGTGCACGAGAGGAAGACCTTCGATAAGATGGATTGATTCAGTGACTGGGGAAATGGGTGTAGGTGTGTCAGAGACAATAAGATTGGCACAAGATAGAAAAAGGTATAGGGCTATTGTACATAGGGTCACTGTAAGACACAAGCAACTCAATGGCACATAACAACACCTGTGACCTATAGTGATCCTATTACAGCAGCTCTGAAACCTGCCCTGTTCTGAGTCAGTTTTATTGATTCTGACACATCCACCCCCATTGCCCCAGTTAATGTATCAATCCATTTCATCTGGGGTCTTCCTCTCCTACACCGTCCCTCCACTCATCCAAGGATCAGTCACCATGTGGTCAAAGTACATAAGACAAAGCTTCAAAATCCTAGCCTACAAGGAGAAACTTGGTTTTGCCTTTTCCAAGACAGATCTGCTTGCTTTCTTGGCAGTTTGTGGTATGTTCAGAACTCTTCTCCAGCACCACAAATCGAAGGCATCGATTCTTATCTGTCATTCTTAGTCATTGTCCAGCTCTCTGATGCAAAGCAAGTAATTGTGAAGAACATGGCCTGGATTATATTGATATAGTAACTGCAACAATAAGCTCAAATATATTGGAGAGGATGAGGATGGCACAGGATAGCGTTGCTATGAATTATACTTGACTAGACAACACCTAACAACAACAACATACATTCACTGGTGAAGTATATGTTTATGGAATTTATCTTTCAATATGACTTTGCTAGCCCTTATTTAATGTTGCATACAGATGGGGTATGTCGGCATATCCACAAGGGAATTGGCTACCTACAACTCCAAAAGGAGATTGGCCAATCTCAACAATCTCCAAGGGGACTGGCTAGTCTTGTCAGTAAATTGAAGAGCTCGTAGCTGCAAAGACAGAAATTCTTCCCAGACCAAAAGAAATGAAATTCTTCACCTTTCCGGAGAAGAGATACCTGCTTTCCAACCCAGTGAAATGTGGGACACACTTTGGGATGGCAGCAGCAGCGGCCAAACTGGAGAACTGGATGTGAGATAGGACTTTGGTGGAGGGAGGGAAGCCAATAGTGGAAGGACTGAGAACTATGTTGAACAATTGTGGGGGAAGCCAATATTGGCAGGACTGAGAACTTTGTTAGACAGTTGGTGGTGAGGAAGTCAATACTGACAGAACTGAGAACTTAGGAACACTTAGAACCACGGGGCTTGAGGATGAGGTGCCTGCGTGCATGTTTTGGGAACTGTCTTGAATATATTTTTTATTAATCTTAATTATAACCTTTTTTCTCCCTCAATATAGTTCTGTTTGCTTTGTAAGATTGGTGTTGAGATGAGTAGAAGGAGGAACGGGAGCATGGTGGACATGTCTGACCTCATGGGAATTGGGTTTATGTTACTGATCCTGTGGACTTGGTAGTTTCTCCCTGTGAAGCTGGTAAAGGTTAGGTATGGTGCTCCCCACGAGGCTTTTGCTCTTTTGCAATGTTCAATATATTTCGTTCATACTTTTAATTGCATTGTTTTGTTTCCTGATTATTGAGATTTCTTTCTCCACTCTGGATAAAAGACATTTTTCAGATACGTGATCCAGATATATGAAGTCTGTGGCTTGATTTTTCATTCTCTTCACTGACTTTTGAAGAACAGTTCTTAATTTTATGAAGTCCAACTTTTCTTTTAAGGATAATGTATTTGATGTAGTTAAGAAATCTTTGCCTAACCTAAGATATGAAGATGTTCTTTTCTTTCAAAAGTTTTACAGTTTCAGCTCTTTTATGTACTTACACAATCCACTGTGACTTATTTTTTGTAAATGCCATACCAGACATTATACTTAACATGCATCATTCATTCCTTCCTCACATCCCTACAAAATAGTTTCATACCATTTACAGATGAGAAAACAGGCTTAGCAAAGAAGCACCAGAATTTATCCCAGTCCTTCTATCTTCAGGTCTATATACTTTAACATATGAGCTATTCCAACTCTTATTTAGTTCATGGTGTTCATCTTCACAACAATTTGTAGCTAATTAGGTTAATTCCCTAAACTGAACAGCACACTTTACTCCCACTCAAAGGTTTCCTCAATAGTAGTAATACATTGAAGAATTCGACTGAAACCAGGATTCCTGGATTCTAATCTAAATTCAAGTTTGTCTCACTAAAGGGAAAAGTGGAAATAATTTGGGAAATATCTCTATGCACTCAGAGGTTGGATCATTTTTCATACCTATCCAGTCTCTATGGTGAACAAATAATTCGTGAAACTTGTACTCTGTAAAGAGGAATGTGGCATCAACAACTTGCATTAGACACAACTTTCCTTCCTGAAAGCAAGGACAACATGAAACACTTGATGCAGAAAATCAAGGACTAAAGCCTTCAATATGAATCACATCTCAATATCAAGAAAATGAAGGTCCTCACCACAGGGCCAACAGTTAACATTCTAATAGATCGAGAAAGGATTAATGCTGTCAGTTATTTCATCTTGCTTGGATCAACAAACAATCCTCTTGGAACCAGCAGTCAAGAAACCAGGAGATATACTGTATTGGGCAAGTCTGCTGTCAGGGACCTCTCCAAAATGCTGAAGGCCAAGGATGTCAGTTTGAAGACTGAGGTGCACCTGATTCAGGCCATGGTCATCTCAATCATTTACTGGGCATCTGTGAGCTGGAATAATAATGAGAACAATGAATAAGGATGACAGAAAAATTGATACCTTTGAGTTGTAGTGAGAGAGAAGAACATTGACTATCGTCCCATTGACTGTCAAAAGTATAGATATGTCTTGTGAAAAGTGCAGCCAGAGTGCTCCCGGGAGGTAAAGATGGTGAAGCTGCATCTTTCATACTTTTGGCTTATATCTAGGCAAGGCTATCCTTGAAAAGGGATATTCCTTGGAACGATAGAGGGTCAGCAAAGGAAAGGAAGATTCCTAACAACATGGACTGACATGGTGACTTGAGCAATGGACATAACTGCATCAGAGATGATGAGGATCACACAGGATAGGGCAAGGTTCGTGCTGGCTGTTCACAGGGTCTCTATGAGTCATACTTGCACATAACAACAAACAACTATTTTGATCTTTGGAATTTTCCCAGGAACGTCTGACGCAGCCATTGTTGCAGTGGATTCTGTTAGCCGCACGGTGGCGCCAGAGGCACAAGACACAAGACTAAAAAGGGAACAGGGAGGGGTCTGAATATTAGGCAAAGAGATGGTGAAGGAGGGGCAAAGGTTCCCGTTTGAGAGGGATGCTGAAGTTAACTCGGACTCCATAACAGGCTGTGTCCAGGGATCTTAATCTTACTATTTACACACAGACTCCGTAACCTTTTTTCTTTTTTTTTTTCTATATTTTATTAATTTTCATAAACATTTACAGAGATTTTGGGTTTCCATTCATTCATTGTTGCACTATTCTCTCTACCCTCCTCCCAGTTTGTTCTTGTCCAAATGCCACAGTGCTTGTCAAAGCCAGTTCTGATTAATCTTCTTTGTCAGTGTGTCCTTTGCCATTCCCTATCACTCCTCCCTGAGAGAGACTTCACCCTGAGTCATAAAGAAAAGGGGATGGCATATTCTCTTAGCTACTTCCTGCTGAAAAGGGACGCTGTGGGTTTCAGGGAGAAGATCTTCTCTCACTACTCTAAAGGGCCCCTTTGGCAGTAGGAAACACATAGACTATTATGGAGATTGATTTTGGGATTTAGATGCACTCTTATTGATTGTGCTTGGCCGTACATGTTCATATCCTTGAAGATGTATCATGGGGGTGTTGCAACCTAGAACACACAAATTTGACTAACAAGTTATAAGTACATGAGTCCAAAAATTATGGAAAAGTAAAAGAAAAGATTCTTTCATTGTTTTACAAACCCTCCCCCAGGTCCCCTCCACCATGTAGCCCTCGCTCTAGTCTCCTGTGATGACAGAAATACCTAGTTATATATCTCTTTTAAACAGTTTTCTCCCTCCTCTGTTTCAGTGCAGTATACATTATTGAACCCATCTTACTCAGTCTCTCCCCAACCCCAAGGACAGTCCCATTCTACAACAGTGGCATCATGTAATATTTGTCCTTTTGTGACTGGGATATTTCACTCAGCATAATGTTCTCCAGAGTCAACCATTTTGAATAATATTGCATGAGTTCCTTGTTTTTTAATGCAGCATAGTATTCCATTGTGCGAATATACCACAGCTTCTCTAGCCATTCGTTTGTTGATGGGCACTTAGGTTGTTTCCAACTTCGTAACCTTTTTTCTACCTTTACTTTTTTGTTTCCCCCAAGAAGCACAGGAGACCTGAGGTTATCACAGGATGGCTGATGGAAGGGACAAGCAGCCCTCTTTCTAGGTGACAATGAGTTAATCCTGGCCTGAGAGTCAGACAATCTGAGTTCTGGACCAGTGTGCTATCTACTAGCCAGGCATCACCTCTCTGAGTCTCAGTTGTTCATCTACAAAGTGAGGAGATAGATGATGATTCCCTAGAGAGGGTTCTAGTCAAACCACCTGAAAACTGGAGAAACAAATACATCCTCCTCTTTAGGTACTGGGCAAATTATTTTACCTCTTTGCCTTGATTCCCTCAGCAGGAAAACTGAGGAAATATCACTGCCTTCTGCCCAGGAGTGCTGCAGAGTAGCTGGTGGGTTTGAACTCCCAATCTTTCGCTTATCAGTCAATCACTTAACCACCACATCACCTCACAGCCAAGAACCAAATGTAACAGTTCTTCTCATGGGATCTTCATGAGTCAGAATCAATGCTGTGGCAGCTAACAAGTATTGAACAGGAAGGATGAGGAATGCCTAAGTAATGCAAATGGTTAGATGCTTGACTCCTAGCTAAAAGGTTGGTGGTTTGAACCCACTCAGAGATGCCTCAGAAGACAGGACCCTGGGAATCCACTTACTACTGAGGAGTTCTAGTCTTCATACATGAAATCACCATGAGTTGGAGTCAATAAACTTCAACAAAATGATAATGAAATGAGATCAACGGAAAGCAAAGGTAAGAAGGCATGGAGGGGAAGGGAAGCTAGAGCCATGCAAACAGAACAACCAGAATGGGAGTAATGAGAATGCTGACACTTTGTGGCCCTTGTAACCAATGTCATGGAACAATTTGTCTAAAAATTGTTAAACAGGAACTACATTTACTATGTAAACTTTCACCTAAGACACAATAAAATACAAAATTTTACCTGGTTCTGCATCGTCCGTATAATCTCCCTGTGCTTAAAACATTGTTACAGCCACTGTGTTAGTCCATCCCTTTGAAGATCTTTCTTTCCTTCACTGACTTACTTTTCCAAGCATGAGATCCTGTTCTGAGGACTGACCTTTGCTGATAATATGCCCAAAGTAAGTGAGATAAAGTATCACCATCCTTGCCTCCAAACAGCACCCTGGATGCATATTATACATATTCTTGGTATGTGTCGTCAAGTTGACTATGACTCATAGTGACCCTGTGTACAATAGCTCTGAAGCCTGCCCTGTCCTGAGCCACCACCACCCTGTCCCTCCACCCTTCCAAGCATATAATACTTCCAAGTATTTTACATAGAGGCATACATTTTTCTTTAGGTGAGCTTGTGGAGTTGCCCTTCCATTCCTTTGTATTTTATTGTATCTTTGGTTAAAGTTAGGTGAAGAGATTGAAATTGTTAACAGCTTCAGTTTGCTCAGCTCCACAATCAACACTCTTGGTACCAGCAGCCAGAAAATTAAAAGATTAATTGTGCCGAGAAAGTCTGCTCTCAGGGACATCTCCAGAGTACTGATGAGCAATGATGCCAATCTGGAGACTAAGGTGCACCTGATCCAAGCCATAGTCTTTGCAATTACTTGCTATGCATCAGAAATCTGGGCAATGACTAGGGATGACAGAAGAAGAATTAATGCCTTTGCGCTGTAGTGCTGAAGAGTACTGAATATACCTTGGACTGCTAGGAGAACGAACACGCTCCTCCTGGAGAGAATGAAACGAAGCTGCTCTTTGGAGGCAAGGATTTTGACATAGTTTGGGCATGTTGCAAGGAGGGACTAGTCCTTGGAGAGAGACATCATGCTTGGGATGGTGGAGGGACAGTGCAAGAAAGGAAGACCCTGGATGAGACGGATTGATTCAGTGACTGGGGTGATTGAGGTAGATGTGTCAGAGACAGTAAGGTTGACACAGGTTAGAGCAGGATTTAGGGCTGTTGTATATAGGGTCGCTATGAGTCGCAAGAGACTCAATAGCACATAAAAAAATAACAACAGGTGAAAGTTTACGTAGTAAATGAAGTTCCTGTTTAACAATTTTTAGACAAATTGTTCCATGACATTGGTTACAAGGGCCACAAAGTGTCAGCATTCTCATTACTCCCATTCTGGTTGTTCTGTTTGCATGGCTCTAGCTTCCCTTCCCCTCCATGCCTTCTTACCTTTGCTTTCCGTTGGTCTCATTTCATTATCATTTTGTTGAAGTTTATTGACTCCAACTCATGGTGATTTCATGTATGAAGACTAGAACTCCTCAGTAGTAAGTGGATTCCCAGGGTCCTGTCTTCTGAGGCATCTCTGAGTGGGTTCAAACCACCAACCTTTTAGCTAGGAGTCAAGCATCTAACCATTTGCATTACTTAGGCATTCCTCATCCTTCCTGTTCAATACTTGTTAGCTGCCACAGCATTGATTCTGACTTATGAAGATCCCATGAGAAGAACTGTTACATTTGGTTCTTGGCTGTGAGGTGATGTGGTGGTTAAGTGATTGACTGATAAGCGAAAGATTGGGAGTTCAAACCCAGCTGCTGCTGCATGGGAGAAAGATGCAGTAGTCAGGTTCCACAAAAGTTGCTATTACAGGTTATTGAGGTGCTCTAATTCCTAGCAACCGCATACGCAGTATAACAAAACTCCACTTGATCCTTTACCATTCTTGTAATCTATTCTGTGATTAAATGCATTGTTGCAGTCACGCAGTCAATCCACCTCATTGAGGGTCTTCCTCTCTCACTGACTTTACCAAGCATAATGTCTTTCTCTAGGGACTGGCCTCTCCTGATAACATGTCCAAAGTATATGAGATAATGTCTCCTTATCCTTCATCCAAAGAATCACCCTGACTTCACTTTGTCTGAGACAAATTTGTTTTGGTTTTTTTGATAGTCCATGGTGTTTTCAATATTCTTCGACAATACTACCATTCAAAGGCATTCATTCCCCTTTGATCTTGCTTACTCATTGTCTAGCTTTCACAGGCATATGGAGCAGTTAAAGGTATCATAGCTTGGGTCAGGCACACTGTAGTCTTTAAAGTGATATCCTTGCTCTTTAGCACTTTCTCCCCCCCCCCCTTTTTTTTCCTCTCTCTTTTTTTTTTCTCTCTCTTTTTTTTTCTCTTAGCACTTTCAAGTTGTTCGGGGCAGTAAATTTGCCCTTTACAATCCTTTGAAACTGCAGCTTCATGGTTATTGATTCAAGTGAAACCATTATCAGCTTCAATCTTGTCTCTGTTGATCATGCTATTGTTTGTGGTTCAATTGTGGGAATTTTCTATTTCTTTATATTGAAGCACAATCCATACTGAAGGCTATACAGTCTTTGAGCTTAATCAGCAAGTACTTCAAGTATGCCTTTCTGCAAGCAAGGTTGTATCATCCATAATGCAGCTATTGATTACTATTCCTCCACTCCTGATGCCACATTCTTCACACTCCAATTGATTATGCAACCAGCATGCAGACCAAATAGCTAGAGTGAAAGGATAAACACTGACACATATCATTCCTGATTTTTAAACCACATGTTGGAGTTGTTGTGTACCTTTGAACCGAAACCAACCCATAGCTAATCCTCCAGCAAGTTTTATGAGGTAGTTAATTGCATGGGAGGAGATTATCCACCCTTCTACAGAGCAGCTGGTGGATTTGAACCATGTGCCTTTAGGATCGCAGTGCAGCGTCTTACCACTAGGCCCCCTTTTTCTGGTATCCCCTTTTTCTGTTCAAATGATTCTTTCTTGGTCTATATACAGATTTTGCATGTGCATGATTATTGTTGTTGTTGTGTGCTGTGGAGTTGGAACCGACTCATAGGTAACTCTCCAGCAGGTTTTGAAAGGTAGTAAACTGCAGGAGAGGAGATTGTCCATCTGTCTACTGTGGAGCAGCTGGTGGATTCAAACCGTGTACCTTTGGGATTGCAGTGCAGGTTCTTACCGGCAGGCCACCAGAGCTCCCCTACTGAGCTGTTAGGTGTAATCAATCCCACTGCTTCTCATAACAGCCCTGTGAACAACAGTTCTGAACCTTGCCTGATCCTGTGCCATCTTCACGATCTCTGATATGCTCCAGCCCATTGTTACAATCACTGTGTCAGGCAACTAGAGACCAATTTCTGTGGATGGGACACAATGGGTGAAGCAACATGCTTCCTGCCCATCTCTCCGAGGGGCTGAGCCAGGACTTCAACCTCAACCCTCCCAAGGCACAAATCCAACATCAAGTGGAAAGCACCTGCATTCAAAGCCCTGGGTCAGGCACTTGAGGAGGAAGATCCATGAAATCAAAGTTACAACGATATTTTTAAGGTGTTTATACATCAAAAGCCTTACAATGCATTGGATAAGCTTGGTGAGAACAATTACATATTTTCCCTGGAGGTCTACCTTTACAAGAGACCAGATAGCTTCCAGGTGCTGGATGGTGAGGCTTGAATCTGATGTTACCAAGAAGTTAGGCAATCTGAAAAAAATAAATAAAAAGGAAACATCAACACAACATATACAAATGAAGCACAATGTAAATGAATGTATGAAAACCAATTTTAAAATATATATGTATCCATTCTCAAAATGATACCTAAATAAAATGGTGTACCAAACATTACCAAAAAAAAGTCCTTCTACCACACTAGTCCTTGGAAAAAGACATGCTAGGAAAGGTGGAGGAAGACCCTCCACAAGACGGACTGATACAGTGACGATAACCACGGGCTTGAGCATATCGGGGACCATGCGGATGATGCAGGATGGGGCAAAGTTCAGATCTTCTGTTCACAGTGTGTCTATGAGTAGTAATCAATTTGATGGCACCTAACAACCATGCAGCATCAGGATGGATGGTGAAGAGATTGAGATTGTTCACAGCTTTAGTTTGCTTGTCTCCACAGTCAACACTCTTGGTACCTGCAGCCAGGAAACTAAAAGCTTAATTGCATTGAGAAAGTCTGCTGTCAGAGGTCTCTCCAAAGTACTGGAGAGCAACAATGTTAATCTGGGGACTAAGATGCGCCTGATCCAGGGCAGGATCTTTGCAATTATTTGTTATGCATTGGAAAGCTGGACAATAACTAGGAACGAAAGAGGGAAAATTGATGTCTTTGAGCTGTATCACGGACTGCTAGGAGAACAAACAAGTTCATCCTGGAGTGGGTGAGACCAGGCTGCTCCTTGGAGGCAAAAATTCTGATGCTTCGTCTGACATACTTTGGACATGTTGCAAGGAAGGGCCAGTCCTTGGAGAGGGACATTGTTCTTGGGAAAGTGGAGGGACAGTACAAGAGAGGAAGGCCCTGGATGAGAATGATTGATCTGGTGACTGGGGTAATGAGGGTAGATGTGTCAGAGACAATAAGCTTGGCACAGGATAGAGCAGGGTTTAGGGCTGCTGTGCATAGGGTCACTATGAGTCACATGTGACTCGACGGCACATAACCACAACCACCACCACCACCATTAATTTTCTTAGCATGATGTATTTTTCAAAGAATTAGCTCCTCCTGTCAATATGCCCAAAATATGTGAGACAAAGTTTCACGATCCTTGACTCTAAAAGTGTACCTTGGTTGCACTTCCTCCAAGACAGATTCACTTGTTTTTTTGGCAATCCATTTTGTAGACTAAGGTGCATCTGGTACAGGCCATGGTCTTTGCAATCACTTGTTATGTGTCAGAGAGCTGGACAATGACCAGGGAGGATAGAAGGAGAATTGATGCTTTTGAGCTTTGGTGTTGGAGAAGAGTGTTGAGGGTACCATGGACTGCTAAGAAAACAAACAGATTCATCCTGGAGAGAGTTAAACCAGGCTGCTCCTTGGAGGCAAGGATTCTGAGACTTCGTCTGACATATTTTGGACATGTTGTAAGGAGAGACCAGTCCTTGGAGAAGTACATCATGCTTGGGAGAGTGGAGGGCAGGTGCAGGAGGGAAAGGCCCTCTGGGAGGTGGATTGATTCGGTGACTGGGGTAATCGAGATGAGTGTGTCAGAGACAATGAGATTGGCACAGGACAGAGCAGAGGTTAGAGCTGTTGTACATAGGGTCGCTATGAGTCGCAAGTGACTTGACGGCACATAACAACAACAACCATTTAAATTAATAAATGGAGTGCAAAGTGAATGAACAAATTAACTAAGCCACTTTAAATTCACTCCTAATGTTGTTGTTGTTGTTGTGCACCATCAAGTAAGAACTGACCCCTAGCTGACCCTCCAGCGGTTTTCAGAGGCAATTTTAACCTGTAAAAGGAGACTGCCCATCTTTCTCCCACAGAGTGTCTATCTGGCGCTTTTGAACTGCATGCCTTCAGAACTGCAGCACAGTTCCTTTCCTCTAAGCCACCAGAGATCCCTAATAAGTCTTTCTATGGCGACTGAGACAGAGGGATCCAGCCTTTGCTTGTACAATTCTCTCAGTGGCAAACTCCTGGTCTCACAAGGCAGTCTATTGTTAGAAGGTTTGTATCCCAGCACTTCACCTCCTTGGTCCTGAGCTTTTGTACATCCCGAGAAAAAGACTGAATATGAAACTCTTCTGTGCAGCTCAGTAACATTCTTTGAATTCTTTGAGCCATCAGTCCACTGAATTCTAACGAAAAGAAAAACATGATAGCTAAAAGGTTGCAAACAAAGAGCTTTAACTTCAACATGGAAGTTAAAGCTGCTTGAGTTTGAAGTAGACGGAATTTAATCAGAAGAGAAGATAAACTATAGATGAGCTGTACAGGAAGGGGCAAATTCAGAGGTCTCTGTGGGGCTTCGCACAGCAGGGAAGTGGATCTCAGCCTTTGCCCTTTCTGGGGTCACTGTTTTGTGTCTAGGGGATTGATTTAGAGATGGGGACATGATCTGGTCAAAGAGATGAGAGGGATGATGTGTTGAAGGACTTCTGGGAAAGGTTTTTTCTTCTAAGAAGCACAGACTTGAAGAGATGACCCCTCTTCTGTCTCTTGCTGATGCATCTGGATGTAGCAGAGCTGTTGAATCCATCTGGCTGCCTACCGCCTGAGGGGAAAGAGCAAGACATAGAGAGGAGCAAAGCTGAAGGAATCACAGATAAATGGAACCAAGAGTCTGATCAACCTGCGCCTTCCTTAGCCTCCACTTTTCTCATCTCATATGTTCACTCTCCTTCACCTGGTGCTCCTAGCAGCCTCCAGCACATGAATTTCCTCTCCTTGAAATACTATTCCTCTTTCTAATCCTATGGACACTACCCCAAAAGTCACCCCATAGCTAAATACCCAGATGGTCTGCTGCTGCCACCTCCCCTGTTCATACATCTGGTCTACCCCTTATCCTGTCTCTGTATTTTGCAACACACAACAACAATGAGATATTTTTCACCCCTCAAATGTAAACCACTTTCTTTGCTTTATATTTGAAGACCTAGCAACCAGTACAGGAAATATGCACTAAGTGACTGATGGATGAATTAACAAAGATGCCACCTAAACTCTGTGGAGAGCACGCATCTCTAGTTCGATGCCTGCAGCAGGTCACTGACAGGGCTCCCTGGCTCTATTCTTGACCCTGTGAATCTCACTTGTGCTTGGCACATAGGAGGCAGGTGCTCAATATTTGTTGAGAGGATAAATTGGAGGATAACCAATTAGGTAACATTATGAGTTTAAAGATGAAGATGCTGAGGTTGAAGGAGAACCATATGGCTAGAAAGTGGCGAAGCCTGGATGTGAACTCAGGTCCTCTTACTCCATAACTCATGATCTAAAGCATCAACTGCAACTGTCATTCAATGTTAAGAATGCCCCCCTCCTCCCAAGATCTTCTTCTAATGGGAATTATATCCTGTCTCCAGTAAGGCCGACTGTATTTCTCATGGAGGAGATGAGATCAGACTCAGGCTTGACTACAAAATGAGGTGTCATGGGTTTATTGCTCAAAATTCTTTTCCTGCCCATCAGCTTGGATTTTTACCCCAGGACTGAGTGGGAGCCTGAAATAGGATGTGTATAAACTAATAATTGTGGGGTTGGGAATATACCCCAAACAAAATAGAATCGAGATTTTACAAACGGAGATTTTACACCCCAAACAAAAACAAAACAATATTCATAGCAGATCATTCACAATAGCAAGAAAAAAGAAACAGCTCCAATGTCATCAATTTAATTGAGGGTAGAGAAAGAAACACTTCATTAAATAGAAAGGTTGTTGCTGTGGCTAGTTGCTTGGTGCTGTCCAGTGGATTCCAACTCATGGTGACCACATCTGTATACTGCACTCCCAGGGTACTCAAAGCTGTGAGCTTGCAGAAGCAGGTCACCAGGCTTTGCTTCCCAGGTGCCTCTGCATGGAGTTGAACCACTAAACCTTCAGTTAGTTGCCCACTGCTTAATCACTGTGTCACTCAAAGACTCCTTCAGCAACATTAATGTAAAGATGACAGGAAGCTTCATGGAGGGAAGGGAGAGGCCAAAGATGCCTTTGAGGAACTGGTAGCCTCTTAAAACTCAAGTGACTAACCAAACCTTTCCTTAACAGAACCACAACCAAGACTGGGTTCTCTGATCTGCACTCTTCACCCATATTTCCCCCAGAATGAAATCACTCCCTTCTTTGCTGAGCCTTATACAGATGCCCCTTTCTCTGAAGCTGCAGAGAATGTACATGCTTACTTCTCTCTGTAAGGTAAGTTTGCTTAAGCTCTGGGCTGGTGCTGGCTGTGCTAGGATTCCATCCGAGGCCCCAGCACTGTGCTTGGAAGGCAGTAGCCACTTCGTGAATGTTCGCTCAGGGATGATTGGGGAATAAATGGATGAGGAGGGGACAGATGGTGGTAATTACACCGGCAGCTCCTTAGCCCACAGGTGTGTTTGAATCTGCTCCTAGTCGTGCCTCTCAAAGCAGCCAAGCACCTCTCCGAGGAGTCAGGAAGCTTCAGGGGAGGGAGGGGCAGATCACAGACCTTCCCTGTGACGTGGGTGGGGCACTGGGTCCATGGCTTTGTAAAGAATGGTTTTTACACTGGGGGAGGGGCCGCTGCTAACCCTACCACTGCCAAAGACAATCAGTGTCATCAGTTCTTAACAGAACCTGATGCAGCCAATCTCACCTCCCCCCTCCCCGCTCACAGGCAGGAAGAAGGCAAGACACATTTTCTCCCCAAAATATGCAGGATGGCGGTTGCCATGAGCACTGGGATCCGCGTGTTCCTTGACATTCTTTTTTTTTTTTTAGAAGTTCGGTTTCCATGGTAACAAAATACGGTTTGTGAGCTTGAAGATGAATCTCCGGTTCAAGTCTGAGGGGGATGAGACTCTTTCTAGACATCTCCTGTTGCGATGGGGCAGGACCCAGCTTTCAATCTCAGGGGTTTAAAACATAGTGAGAATTAAAGGGAACAGCACTGGAGCAGGCTAGGAAGAAAGGGCTGGTGGAAGTGGCTTACAGCTCTTAGTCAGGGTGCCCAGCCACCCCCTCAAAGCCATCCAGACATAGACACTGCTGACCCTGCCCAGCAAGAAGGTGGCTCAGAAAAACCCTCCCAACGCCGTCGAATCCATTCTGACTCCTTAAGACCTTGTAAGACAGAGCAGAACTGCCCCATCAGGTTTTAGAGGCTGTCCATTTTAGCACAGTGGCTGGTGCTGTTAATCTTTCAGCACCTACCCCACTGTGCTACCAGTGCTTCTTACAAAGAAGGCAGGTGCTTTCAAACAGCAGCTGCTGTTGCTGGGAGCTCATGTCAGAAACAAGCAGAGGCAGCCAGTCAAAGAAATTGTTGTTAAATTTTTTAAAAGTATGTATTAATTGAGCAACTACTATATGTATGCATTAATTGAGCAACTACTATTAGCCATGCATTATCCTATTGTTGTTGTTGATTGCCTTAGAGTTGAGAATGACAAAAATACCCATTATCTGGTCTAAATCCTACTCTCAAGAAGAGAGATGAAATACAAAGAAACAAAATATGGTTTTATAAGAAGATGCAGCGGACTTAAAAATGATTCCTCCAGACATACCCATGTCTTGTTGTCATCCATGATAAAAAGGACTTTCCAGACATGACTAAATTAAGGATCCTAAAACGGTGAGATTATTTTGGATTATCTGAGTAGTCCAAATATCACAACAAAGGTCCTTCTAATAAAAGGGAAGCAGATCAAGGAGAGAAGATGCTATGCTACTTGGCTTTGATGATGAAGGAAGGAGTTAAGAATCTAGAAATGTAGAGGGCCTTTCTAGAAGAAAAGAACCCAAAGTGCCTCAGGAGGATCCTGGCTCTACAGATCTGTTTTTGCTTTCTAACTTCCAGAATTGTTGGCTAATAAATGTGTGTATTTTGAGCCACTATGTGGTAATTTATTGGACTGCAATAGGAAGTTGATATGGATGGTAACAGATGTTAGGGAGAAAAATGAGGCAGATGAGGGTACAGAGAGCTGGTCCACAAAAATGAGGTGGCCAGGAAGCAGCTCTCAGAAGTAACAGTTTGAGCAAAGGTGTGAAAGAAGCAGCAAGTGAAACTGGTGGGATGTGTCTGAAAAATGTTCCTTCCTGGGGAAGGACAGTGCAAAGACTCCTGGGCAGGAGTGTGGCTGTTATGTCAGAAAAACAGGAAGGAAGTTGGTGGAGAGAGACTGAGAGTAAGGGGAGCAGGGAAGGAGAGAGCAAGAAACTCAAATGAGGAGTGATGAGCTTCAGCAAGTGCTATGGAGAACTAGGTTAAGGTGAGGACCAAGAACACAGACACTATTCAGCAACATGGTAGTTGTCCTTGACCATGAGGAGAGCAATGGGCACCGAAGATTCCAGAAGGTGAGGGAAGAGTCAGACTCAAAAAGCCAAGAGCCCGCATTCATGTTTTGCTGGTTTGGTTGTTGTTGTTGTTGTTGTTTTAAAAAAAGGAGTGAGGGCAGAGCAATAGGGTCTTGGCTGCAGAGGAGAGGCCAGATCAAGACAGGGGTTTCTTTTACTTTGTTATTTGTATGAGGTTGTTGTATGCTGTCGAGTCGGAATCAACCCAGAAGAAATTAAAGCATACATGTATGCTGGTCTGGTGGCACAGTGGTTTTATTAAACACTCAGATGCTAATGAAAGGTTGAGGGTTCAAATCTACCATGAGCTCCTCGGGAGGAAGACCTGGTGATCTGCTCCCATATCATCTATAAAACCCTATGGGACTTCTCTGCTCCACTGCATAGAGTCACTATGGGTCACAATCTGCTCAGCAACAAGAAGAGAGGAGAAGGGAAAGCAGATAACACAGATGGAAGAGCAGGGGCTCTCTGGGGGATGTGTGGGGAAAGGGAGCAGTGGAGGGCTGCCTTCATGCACAGTGACGGGAAAGAGGGACTGCAGTGGGCAGGAGCACAGATGCAGGTGGGCGGGTGGCGCTGAGTCTGGGGAAGTTCTTTTCCTGATTGTCTGCTTCTCTCTGGGAAGTAGAGAGCACCAGCCGGGAGTAAGGCCAGTGAAGGAGCTCTGGGGACTGAATAGGGTGAAGGTGTGAAACCCCCCCCACACCCCAGGACAGAGAGAGCGTCTGTGTACTTACTGGTCCAGAGTAGGAAAATTAGAACAGTCTCAGATCAGTAACATAAATGGAAAGGAGATAAAGCACGTGAGGGGTTTATTACAGGAAGAAGATATTCTCAAAAATATTCACATCCTAATGCCCCGAGCCTGTGAATGTGTTACCTTATACAGCAAAGGGAAATGATAATTAAGGTTACAGAATTATAGTGGTGGCTTAGTGGTAAGGAGCTGCACTGTCAGCCCAAAGTCTCACAGTTTGAATCTATCACCAACTTCTCCAAAAGAGAAAGATGGGTAATCTCCGCTTAAGAGATTTACTGCCTCTGAAAACCTGCTGGAGAGTCAGCTATGAGTTGGTCCCGACTCGACAGTACCTAATAACAACAATTATAGTAGTAAGGAATTGTGTTGCCAACTCAAAGGTACAGGGTTTGAGTCCACCAGCTTCTTTGCAGAAGAAAGATAGACAACCTTCTGTATGATTTACTGCCCCTGAAAACCTGCTGTCAGCTATTGGTCAGTTCTGACCCCAAAGTACACAAGAACAACAATAATTTTCGAGATGGGAATCAGGTGGATCAGATGGGGATCCATCAGCCTGGATCAGGTTGATCCATTGTTGTCAAAAGAAACTTTATATGCGGAAGAAGGAAACTGCATCAGAGAAATAATAGTGAGAAAGATACAGTTAAGATTGGCTAACTCTGAAGATGAAAGGATAGAAGCACAAGTCAAAGAATGCGGGTGTGGTCTCTAGACCAAAGCAGAACTAAATTCATTGCCATCAAATTGGTTATGGCCTCTATCAGATCTCTGAGGCCGTAAATCTTCATGGGAGGAAACTTCCCATCTTTCACCAGCAGAGCAGCTGGTGGATTCAGATCACTGGCATAGGGTTAGCACCCCAAAATGTGACACACATAGTCCTTACGAGTGGCCTCAAGAAGCTGGAAAAGGCAGAAAAAAACAGCCTCCTAAAGCAACACAGCCCTGCCAGTATTTCTGGTGGTGTCCACTGCTGTCAAATCGATTCCAACTCATAGCAACCCTGTAAGACAGAGTAGAATTGCTCCATTGGGCTTCCAAGGCTGTAATCTTTACATAAGCAGACTGACACATCTGTCTGCCAAGGAGTAGATAGCTGATTTGAACAGCTGACCTTTTGAATAGCAGCCAAGTTCTTTAACCACTGTGTCTTTAGGCTCTTCTTGTGAGCAAATAATTTGAGAAGCTGGATTATATAAAGAATAATGTGGCATCAGGATGGGAGTAAGACTCATTAATAACCTGTTATGAAGATGACATAACCTTGTTTGCAGAAAGAAGAAGATTTGAAACACTTGCTTCAGAAGATGAGAGAGTATAGCCTTCAATGTGGATTACAACTCAACATCAAGAAAACAAAAATTCTCACCACTGGACCAATAACCTACACCATGATAAGTGGAGAAAAGACTTAAGTTGTCAATTATTTCCTTTTACATGGATCCACAATCACTACCCATGGTAACAACAGCGAAGAGATCAAAAGACAAGTTACACTGAGAAAATATGCTGTCAAGGACCTCACCAAGTACTACAGAACAAGGATTTCAGTGTCAAGACTAAGGTGCATCTGATCCAACCTATGGTTTTTTCAACTGCTCTCTATGCATCAGAAAATTTGACAGTGAACAACATTGTTTGCGGAAAGTGAGAAAGATATGAAACATCAGCTGCAGAAAATCAAGGACTATATCTTTTTGTTTGTATGAGGATAAGACACATCCCTAGCTCACACCCTTCCCAATTTTGAACCATGCAATATTTTCTTGCTCTGTTCTGATGACTGCCTCCTGGTCCAAGCAGAGGTTTTGTAAAAGCATGGTCGAGTGTTCTGGGATTCCCATTCTTCTCAGAGATATCCACAGTTTGTTGTGATCCACACAGTAAAATGTCTCTGCATAGTCAGTGAAACACAGATAGACATTCCTTTGGTATTCCCTCCTTTCAGCCAAGAACCATTTAACAAAGCTTCATATATAAGTTATTAGATGGAGGGCTGGTGAAAGGGAGATAGATGTGAAGGGAGGGGGTAGAAGTGGATGGATATCCTGTGAGATGGTGAAGCAGGAAATAAGTGCATAAAGATGCATGTGAGAAAGGCAGGGACAACACTGACACTAAAGTTAACTCCGCAAGAAGGGATATACCTTT
>NW_006399778.1:11580261-11582664 GCF_000299155.1 Elephantulus edwardii | reverse complement strand
TCCTAAGGAATGCCCCACTGTCACAAGGTGACCTTCAGCTTGTATTAAGCCTCCCTCATTTCCCGATACAGCATTTGGTCTACTATTATTAAATTTGATATTCGGCTTCCCTCATTTGTCCTCCAGATTTCTTGGCACAACTTGGTGAGCACATCCATCCAGGGTAGCCCCTGTTTGTTAAAATATATCCATTAGTATGCATCAGTTTCCGGAAGCTTGTTTTTTGCCAGTTTTTTCAGAGCAGCTTGAACTTCTTCCTTCATCACCACAGAATCTTGCTCATATATTGTTTCATGAAATTCTTCTGTGTCCACCAATTCCTTTTAGTAGAATGACTCTGTATACACTTTCCATCTTCTTTTGTTTTTCTTTTCATCTTCTTTTAATGCTTCCTGGATCATTTAATATTCTGCCTAAAGCATCTTTATTGCAACTGGAGGCTTGAATTTGTTCTTCAGTTCCTTGAGTTTAAGAAATGCTGAACGAGTTCAGCCCCTTTGATTTTCTGACTCCATCTCTTTGCATCTTTAATTATAATACTTTACTTTGTTTTTCAACCTATATGTAAAACAGATTATTTGGGAGTCTGTGCTCTATGAGGAGAAATGTGGCATCAGGATTAGAGCAAGATTCATCAATAATCTGTGTTATGTAGATGACACAACCTGCTTGCTGAAACTAAGGAGGACCTGAAGGACTTGCTGCAGAAGGTCAAGGACTGCAGCCTTCAGTATGGATTGAAGCTCAAAATCAAGAAAACAAAGATTCTCACTACTGGGCCGACTGGCAGCATCATGACAGATGATGAAGAGCCTGAGATTGTTAACAGCTTTTGTTTACTCAGCTCCACAATCAATACTTTTGGTATTAGCAGCCAGAAAATCAAAAGATGAATTGGGAACGTCTGCTCTCAGGGACATGTTTAGAGTACTGAAAAACATTGATGTCAGTCTGGAGACTAAGGTGTACCTGATCCAGGATATAGTCTTTGCAATTACTTGCTATGCATCAGAGAGCTGGACAATGATTAGGGATGATAGAAGGAGAACCTTTGAGCTGTGGTTCTGGAAAAGAGTACTGAATATACCATGAACTGCTAGGAGAACAAACAGGTTCGTCCTAGAGAGAGTGAAACCAGGCTGCTCCTTGGCGGCAAGGTTTCTGAAGCTTCATCTGACATACTATGGATATGTTGTAAGGAGGGACCAGTCCTTGGAGAGGGATGTCAGGGTGGAGGGACAGCGCAAGAGAGAAATACCCTCCATGAGATGAATTGCTTCTTGGCTGGGGTAATGGAAGTTGATGTGTCAGAGACAATGAGATTGGCACAGGATAGAGCAGGGTTTAGGGCTGTTGTACATAGGGTCACTATAGTCACAGGTGATTTGATGGCACATAACAGCAACAACAATAGCCTTTAGTATATATATTACATCTCAACATCAGGAAGACAAAGCTCCACACCACAAGCCCAATAGGCAATATTAAGATAGCTGGATAAAAGAGTGAAGCTCTCAATGATTTCATCTTGTTTGGATAAACATCAAAACCCTTGGTACCAGAAGTCAGGAAATTAGAAGGTATGTTGCATTGGGCAAGTCTGCTGTCTCCAAATTACTAAAAAGCAATGATGTCAGCTTGAAGACTAGTCTTTGGAAAATGATATGGTAGTAAAGGTGAAGGATCAGAGGAAAAGAGTAAGACCCTTAAAAACATGGATTGACATCATGACTACAGTAATAGGCTCAAGCATATCAGAGATTGTGAAGATGGCTTATGATAAGGCAAAGTTCAGGTCTGTTGTTCTTAAGGTCGCTATAAGTAGTAAACTTGATGGCACCTAACAACATCAATAACAATGACTCTTTGGGAGAAAGATGAATCAGTTGCCTTCAGTAAAGATTGTTGTTGCTATTGCTGTTGTTGTTATGTGCTATCAAGTCGCCTGTGACTCATAGCGACCATATGTACAACAGCTCTGAACCCTGCTCTACCCTGATTATGCTATTCTGTAAGTTTCACTTTTTGTAGAAAGTCATTTAAATAAAATTATACTTTTTAATCTTTTTTAAACTACTAGTTTCATTACTTTAACTAATTTGTTATAAAAAAGATTTGTGGCAAAATTTAATATAGAGAATCATGAGAATTCTTATTTTTCCACATCCTTATAAAATTTTTTTGTTTTGTTTCTTTTTTTTATTAATTTTAATGAAAGTTTACAGAGACTTTGGATTTCCATTCATTCATTGTTGCACTTTTTTCCCTGCCCAACCTGCCCCGAAACTGGAATCCTTATTCACTGATGGTGAGAGTGTAAAATGGTGCAACCACTATGGAAGGCTATATGTCACTTTCTCAAACAGTTGTAAATAGAAATACCATTTGACCCAGCTGGGTCAA
>NW_006399778.1:11574520-11577046 GCF_000299155.1 Elephantulus edwardii | reverse complement strand
GGCGCAGGAGGGGAAGACCCTCTATGAGATGGATTGATTCCGTGACTGGGGTGATCAGGATGGGTGTGTCAGAGGCAGTGCGGTTGGCGCAGGATAGAGCAAGGTTTAGGGCTGTTGTTCATAGGGTCGCTATGAGTCGAAAACGACTCGACGGCACATTACAACAACAACAGTTTTAACAGGTATGGTGAGTGGATATAGCTCTGATGCATGCCTTTCTTTATTTTAAACCATGCAGTGTTTCCTTGTTCTGTTCAAGCAACACATTTAAGCACATTACATAATAATAATTCACCCCCCCTTCTCCATGCTATTGTAACAGATAATAAAGTTTCATCTTGATCAATTTGCCTATTCTAGATAATCCTGTTTTATGAAATTTTTATTAACTTTAATGATAATTTACAGAGACTTTGGATTTCCTTTCATTCATTGTTGCACTTTTCTCCCTGCTCTCTCTGCTTTCCCCCTCCCCAGTACACTCTTCTCTTTGAAAAGTAAAAGTTCCCCATTGTTTTACAATCCCTCCCCCCAGGTCCAACTCCACTATTCATCCTTCATTCTGGACTCCTGTCATGACAATAATACCTAATCACATATCCCTTTTAAACAGTTTTCTCCCTCATCTGTTTCAACGCAGTAGACATAATCTATCCCATCTTTCGCAGTCTCCCCCAACTCCGATGTCAGTCCTGTTTTACAACAGTGGCACTATGCAGTATTTATCCCTTTGTGACTGAGATATTTCACTCAGCATAGTGTCCCCCAGGGTCACCCATTTTGTATACTATTTCATGAGTTCCTTTTTATTTCATTCAGCATAGTATTCCATTGTATTAATATACCATAGCTCTCTATCCATTCGTTTGTTGATGGACACTTAGGTTGTTTCTAACTCCTTGCTATCGTGAACAAAGCTTCGATAAACATGGGTGTGCATATATTTGCTTGGGTGGCAGTTATGGTCTCTTTGGGTTATTTTCCCAGTAGTTAAATTGCTGGGTCAAATGGTATTTCTATTTGCAACTTTTTGAGAAAACGCCACACCGCTTTCCACAGTGGTTTCACCATTTTACACTTCCACCAACAGTGAATAAGGGTTCCAGTTTCTCCACAACTTTGCCAGCATTTGTTGCTTGTTGTTCTGTTACATTTTGCTATTATTCTAGATAATTCTTATATGTGAGATCATATAATCTTTTCCATTTTTTTCTCACTTATTTTATTCAACAAAATATGTTCAACATTCATCCATGCCATAGCATTTTCCAGAACACATTTTGTTGATCCTTTCATCTGTTGAACACTTGGGTTGTTTCTGTCATTTTGGTGAGTATGACTAATTCTTGATCTACCAATTCTTAACCAGCTTCCAATATGGCTGCCAGTAATGGTTTATCCTCCTAGTATATGCGCACTCCTTTTTATCATGATTCAGTGTGGTATTTATGTAAATGTGTAATATAGCAGAGTCACAGTGTGACATATGAGACTAGTCAATAGGCTTTCTAGCTTCTTGGATCCTTTGCTCTAGGGAAAACTGGCTACCACTCTGTAAGGAAACTCAAGCACCCCATAAAAATCAGCTGAGACCTTAGCCAAGAGCCATCACTGACTTGCCAACCATGCAAATGAGCCATATTGAAGTGGCTCTTCTAACTCCAATTGACTTCTAATGGTCGCAACTCCAGCCTATATCTGACTGAAATCCTATGAGGCACTCTGAGCCACAATCACCCAGTTGAACTGCTCTGAAATTGCTATCTGTGGAGTTTTTCTTTCAACATGGCTTTTCTTTTAATTATTATTATTATTATTCATTTTAATGACAATTTATAGAGACATCGATTTCCATTCATTCTTTGTTTCACTTTTCTTTCTGCCCACCTCTCCCCCTCAGTTCGCTCTTCTCTTTGAAAAGTAAAAGAAAAATTCTTTCATTGTTATACAGTCCCTCCCCCCAGGTTCACTCCACTATGCAGCCTTCATTCTGGACTCTTGTCATGACAATAATACCCAAGAGGCAGTCATCAGAACAAAGCAAGGAGACACTACATGGTTCAAAATCAAGAAGGGGTCCGTCAGGGGTGGATTTTGTCTCCATATCTTTTCAATCTGTATGCAGAACAGATCATCTGTGGCATCAGGATTAGTGGAAGAGTCAGCAACAACCTGTGTTTTGCAGATGACACAACCCTGATTGCTATAACTGAGGAGGACCTGGAGCGCTTGCTGCGGAAGGTCAAGGACTGAAGCCTTCAATATGGATTGAAGCTCAACATCAAGAAAACAAAGATTCTCACCGCTGGGTCAATTGGCAGCATCAGTATGGATGGTGAAGAGATTGAGATAGTTAACAATTTTAGTTTACATGGTTCCACAGTCAACACTCTTGGTAACAGCAGCCAGGAAATCAAGAGATTAATTTCACTGGGAAAGTCAGCTGTGAGGGACCTCTCAAGAGTACTGAAGAGCAATGACATCAGGCTGGAGACTAAGGTGCGCCTGATCCAGGCTATAGTCTTC
>NW_006399778.1:11554584-11574215 GCF_000299155.1 Elephantulus edwardii | reverse complement strand
TTTAGGGCTCTTGTACATAGGGTCGCTATGAGTCACAAGCAACTCGATGGCACATAACAATAACAACAACAATATCCCTTTTAAATAGTTCTCTCCCTCACCTGTTTCAATGCAGTATACATAATTTACCCCATCTCTTTCAGTCTCTCCCCAACCTCTATGTCAGTCCTGTTTTACAACAATGGCACCATGCAGTATGTGTCCTTTTGAGACTGAGATATTTCACTCAGCAGAATGTCCTCCAGGGTTACCCATTTTTATACTATTTCATGAGTTCCTTGTTTTTCAAAGCAGCATAGTATTCCATTGTGTGAATATACCACAGCTTCTCTATCCATTTGTTTGGTGATGAGTGCTTAGGTTTTTCTAATGTGGATGACTGACTACAGGGAGGAAAGTGAGGCATGTTGGTTTATCCACAAAGGGATTGGTTATCTACCATTCCACAAAAGGATCAGCCAGTCTCAACAATCTACAAGAGGATTGGCTCATCTTGCTAATAAACTGAAAAGCTCTAGCTGCAGAGGGGGGGAAAATTCCTCCCACTAGAAGAGTCAGTATTCTTCCCTAGCCAGAGAAGAGAGACCTTCCCCAACCTGCTGAAATGTAGGATATGCTTAAGGATGGCAGCAGGAGCCAATTGATGTGAGATGAGATGAGATCTTGGGGGTGGGAAATCAATATTAGCAAGACTGAGAACTTTGTAAGACAATTGGGAAGAAGAGTCAATATTGGCAGGAATGAGAACTTGGGAACACAAAACCATGAATTTTGAGGCTGTGGTACCTGTGTGCACATTTCAGGAGCTGTCTTGACTATATTCTTTTAAAAAAATTATTTTATTAATTTTAATGAACATTTACAGAGATTTTGGATTTCCTTTCATTCACTGTTGCACTTTTCCCCCTGCTTGACTATATTCTGTTATTAATCTGAAGTAGAATCTTTTGACTTCTCTAATATGGTATTGCATTGTCTGTGAGCTATCGCATCGGATTTTGGACCCAGTAAATCAGTAAGATTCTTACTAAGTAGGAAGAGGCATGAGAGCACAGGGGACATGTCTGACCTCATGGGAATTGGTTTTGTGTTACTGATGCTGTGGATGGGGACAGCTCTCCCTTGTGAAGTTGGTAAAGGTCTGATATGATGTTCCTCACGTGGTCCTTGGACTTTTTACACTGCCTCATAGAAATCTTGCTCTTATATGCCATTGTTGTTGTTATGTGCCATCAAGTCAAGTACAACTCATAGTGACCCTGTGTACAAGAGATCTGAACCTTATCCTACCTATCTTGTTTCATCTTTAACATCCATGATACACCTGAGTCCTTTGCCATAGACACTGTAGCAATCCATATTGCTAAGAGTCTTCCTCTCTTTCATTGATCCTCCACCTTTTCAAGCATCATCTCTCTCTCCAAGGATTAGTCTATCTTAACAATATGTCCAATAAATAAGGATAACAGAAAAAGAATTGATGTCTTTGAACTGTGGTGCTGGACAAGAGCACTGGAAATACAATGGACTACCAAAAGAACAAACTGTCTTGGAGAAGGTGCAGCCAGAGTGCTCCTTGGAGGCAAAGATGACAAAACTTCATCTCACATTCATTGGGTATATTGCTAGGAGAGGCTACTCCTTGTAGAGGGACATCATGCTTGGAAAGTTGGAAGATTGGTGAAAGAGAGGAAGACCCTCACCAGGTGAATTGACCGAGTGACTTTAACAAGTGTCAGAGATTATGAGCATGGCACAGGATAGAATAGGGGTCAAATCTGTTATTCTTAGGGCTCTAAGTCATACTCATCTTGATGATACCTAACAAGAACAACACGTCCAGACTGAGACAAAGCTTTGCCTCCAAGGAGCACTCTGGTTGTACCTTCTCCAAGACATATATGTTTGTTCTTTTGGCAGTCCATGAGATATTCAGCATTCTTCTCCAACACCACAACTCCTCTTCTCTTGTCATCTTTATTCATTTTCCATCTCTCAGATGCATAACAGATGACTAGAAAGACTATGGCTTGAATCTCGTAAACGTTAGTCTTTAATCTGACATCCTTACGCTTTAGCACTTTAAAGAGATCCTTGACAGCAGATTTGCCCAACAAAACTATGAGAGGTAATGAAATGATCTTTTTTGTTTTAAGTTACTAAGTTCTGGGAGTGATTTGTTACCCATATATAACTAATACACAAGTTAGTTTGTCTTCTAATACCTCCTTCCTGGAAACACTTCAAAGTGTCACATGAAATGATGTCCTCAACTAAGTTGCTTCTTAGTGCCCTTGACAAAATCAGAAGCTCTTCTATTGCCATGTAACTACATAATTATGTGTATAATAGTCATGTAGGATTAGGACCTATCCTACTCTGCTATCTTCTTAGTTACCTAGTACTACTATAACAGAGACACCATAAGTGGCTTTAACAAATAAATTTATTTTCTCACTGTTTAGGAGGCTAGCTCAGAAGAAAGGTCTTCTCTCTTTCTGTTGGTTCAAAAGGAAGATTCTGTGCTCACTTCTGCAGCACATATACCAAAACTGGAACGATACAGAGAAGATTAGCATGGCCCTGCGCAAGGATGACACGAAAATTCTTGAAGCGTTCCATATTTTTTATATGATTAAGTATTATTGTCATGACAGGAGTCCAGAATGAAGGCTGCACAGTGCAGTGGACTTGGGGGGAGGGATTGCACAGCAATGAAAGAGTTTTTCTTTTACTCATCAAGGAGAAAAATGTACTGGGGAGAAGGGGGTAGGCAGGGAGAAAAATGCAACAATGAATGACTGGAAACTCTAAGTCTCTGTAAACTTTCATTAAATTCAAATTTTTTTCTTTAAAAAAAAAGGAAGATTCTTTATTTCTTCCAGCATCTTAGGCCCAACATTCCTTGGAGATATGCATGAATCATGCCTTTCCCTACTATCAAAGAGCTTTCTAGCAAAGGAACTAGGGTCCCATTCTTGTGCTTCCTCTCGTCCATCTTTGACCCGATATGTGGTTTCAGGACTTGGGGACAGCAGATGTCTCTAAGTCACCTGCATTCCTGAGATCAGCTGTATTCCAGCACTAGCCTTTGTTTAAGCCATTCTGTTGTTTATTGTGCAGACATGATTTTTCCCCCCTGTAATTTGACAGATGTTCCAAGAGCTTATCTTGTAAGTGCAGGTGTGCTGCAGGTAATATCTGCATCGATCAGCTCTGCTAATCCTCTGCCTCCACATCATTCAGCATTTGGTTGTAGAGTAATGCTATTCTGAAGATTCTCCAATAATTAAAATTCTTCAGAATGAGTAGTTATTTATCTTAAACCTCACTTTTTCCTTATTTTCTAAATCACAAATACATATAATTTTACCAAAGTTTAGGAACAAGCCAAACAGATTTAAGCTGTTGCCCTGTCACTTATTAACTGTGTAGCCATTGTTTTTACTCTAGTTGTTAGGTGCCAGTGAGTTGACAACTGACTGAAACTTTACCTGAACCTGTATTATCTTCATAAATTCCATTATATACAAGGCCGTTGTTTCAGTCACAGTGCCAATCCATCTCATTGAAAGTCTTTTTCTTCTCTGCAGATCTTCTATTTTTCCAATATGGCCGCTTCTAACAACCCACCCAAAGTATAGGTGAGGCAAACAAAGTCTGGGCAAATTACTATTTTTTTCCTTTTAAATTTTTTTCTTATACATTTTCTCATATTTTTCTTCATTGACATTATGTTTCATACAATCATTCCTACACATTGTGTTTTATAAAATTAATCACCATTGAACTATGCCCACCATCACCCTATATTTTCAGGACCCTCTCGGATCTTTCCCATTTCCTGTACTTACTCCCTCCACCCACCAAATTATGCAACCTGCGATTCCCTCCATCCATTCTCCCCCCCACCCCACCCCCTCTCTCACACCTTCCCTCCTTGGGCCCCATACATGTTTTACTAGTTAGCTTTCTTTTTTTACAAAAATGGTCTTGTGCAATGTTTGTCCTCATAAGACTGAGTTAGTTCATTCAGCATAATGCTATCCAGTCTCTCTCAAGTTACATAGTATTTTTCAAAATTGTTTCTCCTGAGTGCTGCGTAATATTCCATCATGTGAATGTACCACAATTTCTCAATCTATTCAGTCACAGTTGGACATCTGGGCTGTTTCCATGTTCTTGCAAGGGTGAATAATGCTGCTATAAACACTAGTGTACAAATTTCTGGTTTTTTCTCAGTTCTAATTTCCTTGGGGTACATTCCTAGTAGTGGAATAGTTCAGTCATACAGAGTTTCTATGTTCACCTTTTTTTAGGAAACACCACACTAAACTGTCTTCCAGAGTAGTTATGCCATTTTTTCAATCCCAACAGTGTATGAGCATTTCAATCTCTCCACATCTTCTCCAACATTTATCACTCATTATCATGTTAAACTTTGCCACTACTACTGGGATAAAATAGTATCTCATTGGACTTTTGATTCATACTCTCTTATTGCCCATGATTTTGACCTTTTCTTCATGTGTCTGTTGGCCATCCTAATGTCTTCCTTTGTAAAAAGTTATTCTGTATCTTTTTGCCCATTTTGTAAAAAGGTTATAAGTCTTTTACTTGTGGAAGCTCCACAGTAGTCTGTAAACTTTTATTATGAGACCCTTATCTGAGATGGTATTGCCAAATGTTTTTTCTCCAGCAGGTTGTTTGTTGTTGTTGTTGTTGTTATTGTTGTTCTTATGTGCCGTAGAGTCGCTTGCAACTCATAGCGACCCTATGTACAACAGCCCTAAACTCCGCTCTGTCCTGTGCCAATCGCACTGTCTCTGACACTCCCATCCCAATTATTCCAGTCACTGAATCAATCCACCTCATAGAGGGCCTTCCTCTCCTGCGCCGTCCCTCCACCCTCCCAAGCATGATGTCCCTCTCCAGGGACCGGTCCCTCCTTACAACATGTCCAAAGTATGTTAGATGGAGCCTCAGAATCCTTGCCTCCAAGGAGCCACCCGGTAGGGTTTTTTATTACCCTGTTGGAAAAATTTTTTACACGCACGGGTATTTAATCTTGAGAAAGTCCGATTCATCAATTTTATCTTCTCCTGATTGTGCATTTCTGGCTGTATTTGTCAGGCTCTTTATACCACAGCCTAGGCTTTTAAGCTTTGTCCCATTTTGTCTTTTATATTCTTTATGTTTTTAGGCTTTACTCCCAAGTCTCTGATCCATCTTGAGTTGATTTTTGTGTATGCTGTGAGATGTGGATCGGCTCCTGTTGCAGCTTTCTGCAGGTAGCAGTCTAGTTTAGCCAGCATCATTTCTTGAAGAGGTTGTCATTTCCCCATTTGATAGGTTTCGTTTCCCTGTCAAATATCAGTTGACCATAGATAGATGGGTTCGTTTCTGGGTTCTCAATTCTGTTCCATTGGTTATGTGTTTGTCATTGCACTAGTACCATGCTGCTTTTATTATTACAGCTATGTAGTAGGTTTTGGGATCAGGGAGTACTATGCTTCCCACTTCATTCTTGTTTTTCAGAGGTGCTTTGCTTATGTGGGGTCTCTTTCCTCTCCAATGAACTTGACAATTCTGGGCAAGTTATTTAACTGCAAGTTAATAGGAAGATTGTTATTGTTATGAACCATCAAGTCAAAACCAACTCATAGCTGACTCTCCCGTGAGTTTTCAAAGGCAATAAACTGCACAGGAGAGACTGCCCATCTTGCTCCCACAGATGTGCCTTTGGGTTGGCAGCACAGTTCTTTACCACTGAGCCACCAGAGCTCCCTGATGTAAAGACTGATTATAGTAAAGGAAATGCTTTTCATAATACCAAGCACATGTTGTTGTTTGTTCTTGTTGTTATGTGCCGTCGAGTCGCTTGCGACTCATAGCGACCCTATGTACAACAGCCCTAAACTGCTCTGTCCTGTGCCAGTCGCACTGTCTCCAATACACCCATCCCAATTACCCCAGTCACTGAATCAATCCACCTCATAGAGGGCCTTCCTCTCCTGCGCTGTCCCTCCACCCTACCAAGGATGATGTCCCTCTCCAAGGACCGGTTTCTCCTTACAACATGTCCAGAGTATGTTAGATGGAGCCTCAGAATCCTTGCCTCCAAGGAGCCACCCGGTTTAACCCTTTCCAGGATGAATCTGTTTGTTTTCCTAGCAGTCCCTGGTACTCTCAATACTCTTCTCCAGCACCACAGCTCAAAGGCATCAACTCTCCTTCTATCCTCCTTAGTCACTGTCCAACTCTCTGATGCATAATAAGTGATAGCAAAGAGCATTGCCTGTATCAGACCAAGCACATAGTAAGCTTTAAAGTAAATATTAGTTTGTTATCATTAGACATGAATGCAGCTTAATTAATTAGAAATGAACATAGCTTCAGACTATTACAGTCTCAAACAGGCCTGCAGCAGAATTTAGGCTGTGCATAAGTGTTCCAGAGAAAACACAGATGCTTCTTTTAAAAACATGCACACCAAAGTATACAGCTATCTAGCACCCATGGCAGAGATACACACACTCATCTATAACTGAGGTATACTGAACAATAAATCATAGCTCATTTCTATTCATCACTTATACAATCACTCACAACCACCTGGATACTAAGAAAATTGTATTTTAAAAGCATTGAAAACCCTGCCAAAACCTTTCTAAATGAAAGAGCTCCAGCCTTGCAAAGAAGCATCGTACCAACTGCTATCTGCCTTTTTCAGAGATGGAGGGCAAGGAGCCCAAGGTCACAAAATGAGTCATTTTTGGAAATGTATTTTTTTAAGCAAATAAATAAAGATGTCTGTGCTGTCCTTTAAGAATAATGTGCTGACCTGCTACTAATTAGAGAATTACTCTAAGCTGTTTTCCTTATAGTGAAGATGATTAAAATTGAGTTAGAAGGCGGGAGCATGTCTCATTCAGTTCTTCAATAATTAACTTTCGAGTACCTACTATGCCCCAGATGTTGTCCATGGTGGTATGCATTTGCTGTATATAAAACAGAAGTCCTCTGAAGGATTGGAGTCTTGGAAGTAAGAGGATACAAACATTATATAAGTAATTATACAAGTAATTAATTGATTGCCATTCCAAGCAATGCTTTCCAGAGTACTTTGAGAGGAAAGACCAAGGAAAGTCAGATAATGATAAATCAGTAACATTTAGCATTGGCTGGAAGGACAAGTATGCTGGAAGAGGAAGGAGGAGGGACAGGTCCAAGAGAGGACAGCACGTGGGAAGGCAAGAAGACACTCAGTGGTTAGGGGTCTTGGAGGAGGCTGGGACAGAGGTGGACACAGAAGAATTCAAATGGCAGTTAGGATGAAGGGTCTCAAAGAGGACTTTGGGGGCCAGTGTTGCAGATTAAGGACTGTATTTGCTCTTTTTTCTGCAAAACAAATGACCCTAAAGTTTAGCAACATAAAACAACACTAAGCATTTATTCCTCATAGCCCAGCCTCTCGAATAATATGTTCTACATACAGGTTGAAAAGGTATGGAGATAGGACACATCCCTGGCGTATGCCCTTCCCAATTTTGAACCATGCAGTGTTTCCCTGTTCTGCTCTGGCAACTGGCTCTTGGTCCAAGTATAGGTTTCACATCAGAACGATAAAGTGTTCTGGGATTCCCATTCTTCTCAGAGTCAGCCACAGTTTGTTATGATCCATACAGTCAAACATGTGAAATGCTTGCTGCAGAGGGTCAAGGAGTGCAGCCTTCAGTATGGATTGAAGCTCAATGTCAAGAAGACAAAGATTCTCACCACTGGACCAATTAGCAGCATCAGGATGGATGGTGAAGAGATTGAGATTGTTAGCAACTTTAGTCTGCTTGGCTCCACAGTCAACACTCTTGGCACCAGTAGCCAGGAAATCAAAAACCGTATTGTGATGGGAAAGTCTGCTGTTAGGGACGTCTCCAGGGTACTGAAGAGCAATGGTGTCACTCTGGAGACTAAAGTGTGTCTGATACAGGCTATGGTCTTTGCAATCACTTGTTATGCATCAGAGAGTTGGACAATGACTAGGGAGGATAGAAGGAGAACTGATGCCTTGAGCTGTGGTGCTGGAAAAGAGTATTGAGGGTACCATGGACTGCCAAGAAAACAGATTCATCCTGGAGAGGGTTAAACCAGGCTACTCCTTGGAAGCAAGAATTCTGGGGCTTCATCTGACATACTTTGGACATGTTGTAAGGAGAGACATGTCCTTGGAGAGGGACATCATGCTTGGGAGGGTGGAGAGACAGTGCAGGAGGGGAAGACCCTCTAGGAGGTGGATTGATTCAGTGACTGGGGTAATCAGGATGAGTGTATCAGAGACAGTGCGATTGGCACAGGACAGAGCAGAGTTTAGGGCTGTTGTACATAGGGTCACTATGAGTCGCAAGCAACTCGACGGCACATAACAACAACATCAAGCATTTATTAGTCCACCACTTCTGTGGGTCAGAAATTTGGGAGGTGCCCCACAGGATCTCTCATGAAACTGCAGTCAAGTTTGAAATAGGCTTGCGTAGGACTTAAGGATCCACTACCTAGATGACTCATTCACTTGGACGGTGGATTGATGCTGGTTGTTAGGAGAACTCAGTTTCCTGCCACATGGATTTCTCCACTGAGCTGCTTGAGTATCTTCATAACATGGTAGCTGGTTTCTGCCATAGTGAATGATCTAAGAAGGACGAGGTTAAAACCCCCAATGCCCTTTGTGTGCTACCCTTACAAAAACATACAGAATATCACTGGTCAGCTCTTTTTCATATGGGAGAGGTCTATACACAGGCATGTCTACTAGGAGACAAGGATCACAGGGAGCCCTCATGGAGATTGGCTACATATCTCTGAATGTCCCCACAGAGCCTTGTTATGAACTCAGTACCGACATGATAAGATAATTCTAAAAGTCGTAGAAAGTCCATCCACAGACAAGACTATGGCAATTAGTCCAGTTTCCTCATTTAAAAGGAAAAAAACCATAACTGAATTAATACATCAATAGTCATTATGAATACTGACTGAATTATTATTAATAGTCACCTAATTCAAACAACTTGATGGCACAAAACAACAATTCATCTAATTAATAAGAATTCATCAACTGCTGTGAACTGAGGCACTTTCATGCTCCTAGGAACAAATTATAACGGAACCTAGTTATTATAATATATGTATCTTCAGCACAATTATGAACTAACACAAGATAAATGAGGAGAGCTTTCCTGCCATATCATAATGCATGGCAGATTGAGATAAACTTTTCACTTCCTCCCTAAGTCCCACTAAACTGACAATAAAGGAATAAAAATGGCATAAACTGATAGAACAAGAGAGAAGATGAGAACAACTGAGAAATATAAACAAAAATTTGGAGACTAGAAGGCACATGGACCAGGGTTAATGGGCTCAGAGGAGTGAAGATGGAAACCCAGCTATCTACAAGGAGGAGGACCACAAGGAATCAAGCCACATCGTGCTGCAAACCCAGAAAGTCCAAATGCCAGACATCTCGAGCCGCAAACAGAATAAAGGCTCAACTGCAATCCTGCAGCAATTCCCAGATGCCCCCTCTTATCCTGGAAGTTTGGAGGCCCCCGCCCGACTCCTCCACCAGAAGACTGGAACTTTACTTTCATTGGGACAGAGCCAAAGAGGCTCTGAACTGAGGGGTTCAGGCACAGATGACGGTTTGGGTGGCACCAGGCTGAACTCAGAGGATTAACTATAAATCGACATACTGACAAGTAGAATCTCCTGGCCTGTCTGTCACTCACCCTAGAAGAGTGGCAACAGTCAAATTTATACGCCTTCTCTCCCAATGATGGTAGGCATTAAGAGACAGTGTAAACTCTGACCAGCGCCAAAGAAAATAGTAATGCACATTTGAAGGTTATAAAATATCTGAGCTTCTTACTGGATAATGAAATCCACATGACAAGGCATATTCACACACACCCTGTCAGTCACACACAAAGAGCTTGCAATCAGCTTTTATGCCTTGAGGACAGAGAATAAGACTGGGTAACAGTGATCCCCAGATATTAGAGTGCAGTTGCTAACATAAGAGCCAGAGATACTTTTAAAAGGCAAAAAGGAACTCAGAGGGAGCAGAAGGAAATAAAAGATCATTTTCAAGAAATGACTATAATATTGTAACACTGAAATAAGAATAGGATTACATGGAGAGATATTAAAGAGAAAGAAAGTGCTCTTATAAATGAAAGATAGGAGAGGAGGTAATATATTTAAAAAATCATAATACTGTGCACCCAAAGACCTCACTGGAAAAAAAAATCATAATAGAAAGTTTGGGGGACCAGAATATATAAAGTTAAAATAATGTCCTGGAAGCAAAGAAGACATAAAAAGATGGAAACTTGAAAACAACCCTTTAAAAAATTTACAAATTCATCTAAGAAGTTGAAGATGTATCCAAAACAGATTTTGGGGAGGAAGAGAAATAACAATAGAAAAAATGGAAGGAAGGAATTTAAAAAAGACATTTCCCTGAAATTGAAAAGATTAGTTTTCAGAGGAAAGGATGCACCAATTGTCCACTGTGACACACATCATTGCAATCCCAAAATCATATCCTAAATAGAACAACTGGAAGATCCTAAAAAATTTCATAGTCTTCTGTGATCAGGTTTCAGAATGTAATCTGACTTTTTAACAACACTGGCTGCTACTGCTGTTGTTGTTATGTGCCATTGAGGCATCTACATACAACTCACAGTGACCCTGTGTACAGCAGTCCTGAACCCTGTTCTATCTTGTGCCAATCTTATTGCCTCTGACTCACCTATTCCCATTACCCCAGTACTGAATCAATCTATCTGATTGAGGGTCTTCTTCTCTTGTGCTGTCCCTGCACCCTCCTAAGCATGGTGTCCCTCTCTAAGGACTAATCCCACCTTGCAACATGTCCAAAGTATGTGAGGCAAAGCTTCAGAATCCTTGCCTTCAAGGAGCAGCCTGGTCTCATCCTCTCTAGGACAAACACGTTTGTTCTCCTAGCAGTCCATGGTCTATTCAATACTCTTCTCTAGCACCACACCTCAGAGGCATCAATTTTCCTTCTAACATCTCTAGTCATTTTCCAGCTTTCTGATGCACAGCAAGTAAATTACAAAGATGATGGCCTGGATCAGGTGCACGTTAGTCTCCAGACTGACAATGTTGCTCTTCAGTACTTTGGAGAGGTCTCTGTCAGCAGACTTTCCCAATGCAATTTGTCTTTTAATATCCTCGCTGCTGGTACCAAGAGTGTTGGTTGTGGAGCCCAGTAAACTAAAGCTGTTAACAATCTCAATGTCTTTACCATCTATCTTGATGCTGCCAGTCGGCCCAGTGGTGAGAATCTTTGTTTTCTTAATGTTGAGCTTCACTCCATATTGAAGGCTGCAGTACTTGACCTTCTGCAGCAAGCATTTCAGGTCCTCCTCAGTTTCAGCAAGCATGGTTGTATTATTTGCATAACACAGATTGTTGATGAGTCTTCCTCCAATTCTGATACCACTTTTCAACTCATAGAGCCCAGCCTCCCAGATGATCTGTTCTGCATATAGACTGAAAAGGTATGGACACAGGACACATCCCTGACACACACCCTTCCCAGTTTTGAACCATGAAGTGTTGCCTTGCTCTGTACTGATGACTATATCCTGGTCCAAGTATAGGTTTTACATAAGCACAATCAAGCATTCTTAGATGTCACTGGATAATGTCTTCAACATCCCAGGATAAATGAATGTCTAATTAAGAATTTTCTACCTCACCAAACGATCTAAGACAAAGCTAGTAGAGTAGCTTTATTCTGACCAAAGACATAAATCAAAGAAAAGAAAAGGCAAGGGATACAGACAGGAGGATCCAATACTGGAGATCTGTAAAGGAAATATCCTGGATGACAGCAGAACAGAGTTTGAGGACAATACATATGCACTTTTGTAGAGTAACCAGCCCATAACTGGAGGCAAGCAAAAAGGCTCCAGGAAAGGTATCTCAAAGAAAAATACAGAACGGAAAGATCACCTAGTGTGTTTTCTTACATCATACTGGGACTTTTACAATCAGGAAAGGTGTATGCCAGTGATGCTTCTTCTCTCAATACATTTTCAATCTATATACAGAACAAATCGTCCAGGAGGTTGGGCTCTATGAGGAGGACTCAAGACTGGAGGAAGTCAACAACCTACAATACACAGATGATACAACCCTTCTTGCTGAAACTCAGGAGGACCTGAGGCACTTGCTGCAAAAGTTCAAGGACGAAAGCTCAACATCAAGAAAACAAAGATTCTCACCACTGGGCCAACTAGCAGCTTTATGATGGTCAGAGAAGAGACTGAATTGTTAACAATTTCAGCTTGCTTGGTTCCACAATCAATACTCTTGGTATCAGCAGTGAGGAAATAAAAAGAATTGCATTGGTAAAATCTGCTGTCAGGGATCTCTCTTGCAACAATGTCTGTATATTCAGACTAACGTGCACCTGATCCAGGCCATAATGTTCACAATTACTTGCTCTGCACCAAAAAGCTGGACAGTGACTAAGGATGACAGAAGAATTGATGCCTTTGAGTTATGGTGTTGGAGAAGAGTATTGAATATACCATGGACTGCTAAGAGAACAAACAAGTTTATCCAGGATAGGGTGAAACCAGACTTTCCTTTTGTAGGCAAAGATTTTGAAGCTCTATCTCACATACTTTGGGCATACTGAAAGGAGGGACCAGTCCTTAGAGAGGGACATCATGCTTGGAAGGGTAGAGAGACAGCACAAGAGAGGGAGACCCTCGATGAGATGGATTGATTCAGTGACTAGGGTAATAAGAGTAGGTGTATCAGAGACAATAAGGTTAGCTCAAGATAGAGCTGTTGTAGATAGGGTCGCTATGAGTAGCAAGAAACTTGATGGCACATAACATCATCGAGACTTTTACATTATATTGAAACTTGTTTTACCATTCTGTTGTAATCGCTGAGCGGCCCAAATGATTAAGCACTGAACTCTAGCCAAAATGTTGGCAATTCACATTCATCCAGAGAAGAAAACTCTACTTCTACTTTTGATAGCAGATAGGCTTGAAAACCATTTGCAGCAGTTTTACACTGTACATGAGGTCCCCTTGAACCATAATAGATTCAATAGTAACTAACGACAACATGAAGGACCTCAATACCACTAAGAAACACTCACTGTGAGTGGAATGAGCCCCTGCGCTATGAAACTCCTGGACACCAGAGAAGGCCAAGGCACAAAGAGACCTCAAAGGAATGCTGGACCTACATCTATGGAAGGAAACACGGACTTCCTTCTAGAACTGACAGAAAGTAAGGCTAGTTCCCTAGAGTTAGAATCGTGAATTTGATCTTGGTCTTCTAGACTCCTAAACTCTAAGAGAATATACATTGGTATTCTCTTTGTTAACCCCATCTACTTCTGGTTTCTCTGTTATAGCAGCACTGGATAACTAAGACAGAATCTGACACCAAGAAAATGAATGTGACTCTGACAAATACCTAAAGTGTGGATACAGTTTTAGAATTGAATAATGAATAGTCTAGGAATTTTTGAGTACTTTAAGCACGTGGCCTGGAGGAACCGATCCTTGGAGAAGGATATCATGCTCAGAAGGGTGGAGGGACAGTGCAGGAGAGGAAGACCCCCGATGAGATGGATTGATATAGTAATTGGGGTAATGGGACTAGGTGTGTCAGAGTCAGTGAGACAGGCTCAGGACAGAGCAGGCTTCAGAGCTATTGTACACAAGGGCCACTATGAGTCACAGGCGACTTAATGGCCCAAAACAACAACAATAACAAGAGTAAAAACATTATGCTAGATGGAGAAAGGATTGATGTTACCAATTATTTCATCTTGCTTGGATCAACAATCAATACCCTTGGTACCAGCAGACAGGAAATCAGGAAGCCTATTGCATTGGGCAACTCTTCTGTCAGAGACCTCTCCAAAATGCTGAGGAACAATTATGGCAATGTGAAGACTAAGATGTGCCTGATCCAGGCCATCGTCTTCTCAGTCACCTGAGTCAGAGAGCTGAGTAATGAATAAGGATGACAGAGAAGTACTGCTGCCTTTGAGTTGTGATGTTGGAGAAAAGTACTGACTATCCCATGGCCGGCCAAAAGAACAGATTGTCTTCACAAAAATGCAGCCAGAGTGCTCCTTGGAGGCAAAGATGGCAAAGTTTTGTCTTTCATACTTATGACATGTAGCTAGGTGAGGCTACTCCTTGTAAGGAGACATCATGCTTGAAAACATGGAGGGTCAGCAAAGGACCCCCAAGGAGAGGGACTTATGTGGAGACTTCAGCAAGGGGTTCTAGTGTGTCAGAGATGAGGAGGAAGGTACAGTAGGGGGGGGAGGCAGGGTTGGGTTCAGTTTAGCTGTTCGCAGGGTCACTATGAATTGTGCATACCTCTATGGCACCTAACAACAAGAATAAAAGCCCAGATTAACTTGAAGAGGCTGTTGGTGGAATTATAGTTGTTAAAGGCAATCCTGGTAAGGCTCAAAAGGAAAGGAAGAGAAATTTTGCATCACAGATAACACAGATGATTTCAAGCGGTGGCAGAGAAATGACAGCAGCAGCAGGAGATATGCCTACAGATGGAGGCCAACAAAACAGCACGGAAGCTGATCTACAGAGCCAAGTATCTTCAGTCAGGAGGCTTCCTGGCAAACGTGTGCAATTCAGCATCTGTTGGTGGAGCTAGACTGGCCAGTCCACAAAGCTAGAAAGCTTTGGATTGAAGCTTCCTGATGGTGTAGGGCACCTCTGGACATTTATTGGTAGAGTTAAAGATATGTGTATTATCTGCTGGAGCAGGACAGAGATCAGGCTGACCTCTTCAAGAGATTAAGGGATATAGAAAAGAGAGCTGCTCCAGTCACAAAAGGTAAGACCACAACGTTTTGTTTTGTTTTGTTTTTATGGTGGCATATTATGTCTTTATTGAACTTATTATGGAAAATTAGATTTACCAATTATGAAGGTATATTGTAATATTTTTCAAGTAATAGTATATCATGAATATTTTAAAAAGACAATTTATGTATATTCTTCACATACAGAAACAATAACAAAGATGTACAAAAAAAATGAACTAAATTTACTCTCTAGCCATGGTAAATTAGGTAGAATATTAACAGTGTCTTTATATATTTCTTTTTTTTTTTTAGTTTAAGACCACAACTTTTGAGATGTCAAAGCGTGGGGACCATGATTTCTGAGTTCCTAAGGATGGGATCAGTTGTATCTTTGCCAACTCAATTCTGGAGTGTGGGGCTGCCGGAGAGCTACCCAGGGCTGAGAGGCAGGGCTGCCACATCTGAGGTAGCTTAAGAATGGGACCTCACCGAGAAGGTAAGGTCACCACACCTCTAGAAAAGAAGAACAGGGTGCCCAAAGCCAAGGGAGCAGAGTTGCTCTTCCAGGGACCTGGAAGACAGAACTGAACCCCAGAGCCAAGGAGCCTCCACCCTGAGTACAGACAGCCTGGACAACAGAGGGCTACTTTCAAGCCTTGAGAGCTCATGTAAACTGCTGTCCTGAAAGTTTACCTACTTGGTGTCTGTTATCCATCCTTTCCCTTCAATTTCTCTCACCTACAATGGAAGTTCTATTGTGTGTCTTTCCACTATTGTATTTTGGAAGCAGGTCACTTGCATTCTAGATTCTGGATGAAGAGGAGTTTTGTCCCACCATAAAAATTGGACATGATTTACTTTGGTAAGAACATGATAGAATAAAACTAATTTGTAGGTCACAAGGACATGAGTAGGAAGGGACCCAAAGGGTATATTGTCACAGATTGAATTGTATCCCCACAAAATATATGACAAAAAGTGGAAGCTATGTGGATTGACATGGTAACTGTAGCAATGGGCTTGTGTGTGTCAGATGGTGAGGATGCACAGGATACGGCAGAGTTCAGATCTGCTATTCAGAGCGTCACTATGAGATGCAGTTAACTTGCACAAAACAACAATGTGGTCACCTCATGATATGAAAAACCAGATACCTGCAAGGGAATTAAGGGTGGGATGTAGCACAACCCTGATCCTGTGTAAAGGAAGTTTCCCTAATGTACGGCCTATAACATCTTTTATCTCACAAGAGACAAAAGGGAAAGGAAGAAAGACAAGCAGGGCTGGGAGGGAACAGCCTCAGTATTACCAAGAACTGACCAGAAGCAGAGAATATCCTTTCTGGGCTCAAGCACTTGAAGAAGCTTCTTGACACAAGAGGAGGCCAAAACTCAAGGAGGTTGTCAATGAATGCTAGGCCTACAGATGCTGAAGGAAACTTGGGGACTTCTGCATCTCCAGAACTTTTGTCCAGAACCGACAGAGAGAGAGGGTCTTCCCCTGGAGCTGGATTCTTGAATTTGGACTTCTAGTCTCTGAAACTGTAAGAGCCGGGGAGTTGTGGTGGTTTAGTCAGTTATAAGGCAGTTCCAACTTGATGACAATGAGTGGAGTTGAGTAGGAGAATAAATTTCTATTTGTTAAATTAAAAAACCAACACCAAACCCTAATGACAGTTCTGTTGAAGGGTTTGGGGATGGATTAGTGACAGGTACACAAGGAAGTTTTTAAAAACAGAGCAATTACTAACTAAGGGACATGAGGTCATAACACACTTCTGGGCTCAGCTTTGGATAATATTTGCATAGTCATAATAATTAAACATTAAATAGTGCAACAACCACAAAATGTTCTATCTAAACTGGAGAAAGGGTGGAGGAACATTAGAAAGGCATTAAATATTCATCTCCCCTAGTAGTGAGGCAATAAAGTTTTCAAAAACTGAAAAATCTGCATTAGAAGTATAAACATGAAATAAGAGAAAACATAAAATGATCATTTGCTGCTGTCAAGTTGGAAACAACTAACAGCTGACCTTCCAGCAGGTTTTTAGATGCCTTAAAGCTCACAGGAGGAGATTACCCATCTTTCTCCTGCAGAGATTCAAACGCTCACCTTTGGATTGGAACCTTTTAAGATGCAGATGTCGTTAGGCTAAGACTGATACTGGGGAAGGAGTGGGTAGAGATCTATTTTTTAATTCTTATTTTAAACTTATAAGGGAGCTCTGGTGACCTAGTGGCAAGAAGCTGAGCTGAAGTCCTGAAGGCACGTAGTTCGAATCCACTAGCTGCTCTGCGAGAGAAGGCTAGATAATCTCTTCCTCTGCTATTAATTAATTGCCTCTGAAAACCCGCTGGAGGGTCAGCTATGGGTCGGCTGTGACTAGAAGGTACACAACAATATTATAAACGTATAGTAAGTTAACTTTTTATTTTTTCAATGAATGGATATTAATATATTAATGATTTTTAAAACAAAATTAATTCACACAATGGAATACTATGCAACATGCAGGAGCAATGATTTTGTAAATTATTACCTAATTTGGGAAGGACTAGACAGCATTATGTTGAGTGAATTAACTCAGTACCATAAGGACAAATATTGTATAAAACCATTATTGTAGAATGAGTATAAGGGGACGGGGAGGGTGGAAGCAGAGAGATGAGGATGTGCATGGGGGAGGGGGGATTAATCATGGAGTTGTACAATTTGATGGGTGGGTGAGTGAGGGAAGTTGGAAGAAACTGTTCTGGAAAACATTATATTTGAATTTTGTAAATAAACTAGTATAAAAAATAATGTTTTTAAAAAGGTGTTTACAATGAATAAAGCATTGATTGTACAAAAGGGAAGGAAGGAAGGAAAGTAGGGAGGGAGGGAGGGAGGCAAGCATGCCGGTCTACGAAAAGGGATGACAGGTATTATGGAGTGGCTTGGGGCAGGGATGGCTCACTGGTAGAATTGCATGCAAGGAACCAGGGTTCAGTTGCAGGCCAGTGCTTCATGTGACCATCCACCATGAAACTGTCAGTGAAAGCCTCCACATTGCTACAATTCTGAACAACGCTTAGTGGAGCTCCCCGACTAAGGCAGACCAGGAAAAAGGGCCTAGCAATCTACTTCTGAAAATCAGCCAAAACAAGCCATATAAATGACTATGATTTTATTTTCAAATGATCAGAGGGCTGGTGAAGCACTGGGCAGTGCTTAGTTCTATTATGCATGGGGTCACCATGAATCTGGGTATGAACAGACAGTAGCTAATACTATCACCACCATGGACTAGAGTCAGGGGAGAGCTTAATGGAGATGATCGCCTTGAATTCTGCCTGGGAGGATGCAACTAGGACTGGGTTCTACCCAACTGAATAGAAAGAATGGTGGTAGCTGTGAGGGTGACAGAGTTTAGAACAAGAGGAGAAGGTCCAGGACTAAGTGAGGGGGTATAAGGAGGAGCAAGTGAGGGGAACAGAGTAGTGGTCACAGATGGAGAAGAGTCAAAAGCTGCATTAAGGCAAGGGACTGTAACATAAAAACAGGCTACTGCAATGATTATAGGTGAATGAGGTGCACATTACATGACTAATGTAATTGTTACTGTTCCACGCCACAGAATCAGCTCTGACTCACAGAAACCCGGTGCACAATGGAACAAAATGCTGCCTGGTCCTGCACCATCCTCACAGATGTTGCTATGTTTGAATCCATCGTAACAACCACTGTGTCAACCCATCTTACTGAGGCCCTTCCTCCTTTTGGATGTCCCTCTACCAAGCATGATGTCCTTTCCTGGGACCAGTCCCTTCTGATAATATATTTCAAGTATGTGAGACAAAGTCAATCTGCATCGTCACTTCTTTGGAGGAAGGTAATAAATGTTATCAAATTGTACACATGAAAAGTGTTGGATTGACAAACACGTTTTATATGGTTTCACAGATTTTTTTTTAAAAAGTCTGAAAACAAAATATCCCACATTGTTGCATGCTTTGTTCTTGTGGGCCTGCGAGAGGGTTTTTAGAAAGAAAATAGGAGCTGAAACCACACTGCTAAGATTAGGGCCAGGGAGCGATCTAGGACGGGAGTGGAGGCACACACCTGCCCACCACCACCTCATCTCTAAAGTCTCCCTTAGCCAAAAGGCTTAAAGATATCTGAAAATATGCCTGCGATATTTTGTGACATTCTTAAGCAAAAAGACTGTTCATTGTCTCTCTGAAACTAACATTTAACTATATATCTTATATTCATTAACTTTGTCAACCTTAAAGGGACTGAACCTTGGGACAAAAGTTGGAGTTCTATTTCAGCCTTGCAAACTAAGCCTATGCCTCAGTCACTCCCACCAAACTCCAATCACTCGGAGGGAGGAGAACCCCATTACAGCAAGGTCTAGAGGGTGGATGCTCTTTGGGTCAAAGCCAAATGAAGTCCTTTCCATAAAAGAACTTGGTTGATTGTCTCCATTGACCCAAGAGGCAAATCTGGCACCATGAAAAGCCCTAGAATGATCACTTTGCTTCCTAGGGCCAGTTTGCTCATCTGGCAACGAGGATGCATATCTATGGGGCAGGGACAGTGGGAGACTGCTGCAGCTTCCTCGTGTGGTTTTTTTACCACAAACATGTGTTACTTTTTTTAAATTTTTTTTTTATTGGGAAAAACATATTGGGGGTACAAGGAGGTGAGGGTTGGGGGCAGAAGGGTGAGGATG
>NW_006399778.1:11544567-11553993 GCF_000299155.1 Elephantulus edwardii | reverse complement strand
CCCCCCCAGGTGCCTGTCGGGGCCTGGGTTTCAGCTGTCCACACCACAGCAGTGGGCAACGAGCTTAAAGCCCCTGGTGGCTCTGGGCGCTGACTCTCACCAGTGGCTATGGATGAAGTCACAGGCGATTTTCAGCCAGCGCCCCAAACATGTGTTACTTTTATAATCAGCAAAAGGCCTTTCCATTTGGCTGCAGTGGACGAGATAATCTGCGAGGCCTCCTCCAGAGCTAAAATTCTGCAACTCCAAGTAATTTCCTGCTCTTTATTTGCACATCATTTTAAGAGCATTCAGTGACACAGCATTATTGTGGTTTGTTGTTTTACTTTTATTCCCCGGAGGATTCTGAACCCAGCACTCACCACCGCTCCTGCTGGCTGGCTCTGAATGTAATCTAGTGGGCGGCAGAGCACACCATCTTCCCACTGCCCCCCTCTCAGAGGTCAGATGGTTTGGGCTGGGCTGGCCCAAGTCTCAGGGCTGTTAATTTAGTCCCAGCCCAGACCTAGGTTCATTTCTGATCAGGAGTCCTCAGAAGACCTGTTCAGAAGCCAAAGAACGAGTCTGAGTGTTGGCTCTGGTTCTCCCAAGGCTCTGAGGCACTTAGATCCAAACCAGTGCAGTCCCAGATGTCTGTGGAACTTGTGGCTTTACAAAGTGTGGCACAGTGGGTTAAGTGCTGCACATCTACCAGCCTCTCTGTTACAGAAAGTGGCAGTGTGTGTCCATATAGATTTATAGCCTTGGAAAACCTACAGGGCTGTTATGAATTGGAATTCACTCAATGGCACCAAGGGGAGGTCTGGTGGCTTAGTGGTAAGAAGTTGTGCTGCAATCCTGAAGCCTCTTGGTTCAAATCCACCTCCTGCTCCAAGGTAGAAAGATGGGCAATCTCCTCCAGTATGATCAATTGCCTCTGAAACCCCACTGGAGGGGCAACTCCAATTTAAAGGTACAAATCAACAGCAGTACTAAGCTGGGTTTGGCTTGAGTGGCTTGATAAATCCTGAGAGGTAGAGATGTGCCCTGACACTTAGGGACAAGTGTCTTGCCCACTATACTATATCCTTTCCCTGGTAAGGGCCATCCATGTTCCTCTCCAACAGGATGGGGGGCCCAGGGGAGTGTGGACACCCCATCCAAATGTAGCATGCTATTTACTGGTAAGGGTCCCCAGAACCCATGAGTCATTCAGGCTGAGTGGAGCCAGTCCTGTGACCTTGGGCAAGTCGTTTAAGCCTGGGCTACATTGAGGATTAAATGAGATAATGAGTGCAAAATGCTTGGGGTACATCAAGAAACAGAAGTTTTATCATTTAATCCTCAAAGCGTCCAGAGGCTGCCCGTTGGCCAATAGTTGCTTCCCACTCACTGCAGCTCTCACAGACCCAGGACTGTTCTAGAAGACTCCCCCATTCTCAAAGAGTTCCCTGCTTCAGTCTGGGCAAGGGGCACGGCCAGCAGCTGGAGCAGTGGTTGGTCTCCCAGCTCTGGAGCAGCCGGCTAGCCCACGACCTTGGAGAACCTGGGAGAAGCTTCACTAGGCGACAGTACTTTTCCACTGCACTGCTCAGGCCACCTCAGCTGGCTTTCTGCTGTGCAGACAGGAGGCAAAACCGGCCAGGCTGGCCCCTAAAGCCTCAAACTTGCCCGTCCCATCAGGCGTCCACCCAAAATCATTCTCAGAAGCAGGGGTAGGGGCATATTGTGTGGGTGCCAGGCAGCAAGAATTTTAGACATAGAGAGAGAGATCCTGAGTGCGCTAAGGGGAAGTGGGAGACCCCATGTAAGGCTGAAGAAATCTGCATTGGAAATGCCTTCCAGAATATGCCCAAAGATTCCTAGGCCCTTAAAGCCCACCCCACCTCACCCCCCAATCATAATGATGAAGCCCATTCCACCGCGCCTGTGCTGGTCTCCAGTGGAGAGAGGTTCAAGCCTGCGCGGGGGGAGGGGACAGAAGAGGCGAGGGGAGGGGACAAGAGAGCTTGCGGTCCCGCCCGGTGATGTAGCAGCCCGGGGAGGTGGAGCCGCGACGCCTGAAGGAGTCCCCACCGCAGCCGCGCTCTCAGTCCACCCCACCGAGCAGCCACCAGCCCCGGCGCCCGCCCTGCCGCCGCAATCCGGGCGGCGGGGACTGCTGGAAGCCCCGTTCGGACCTAGGGGTACCTCCACTCCCCCCAAACCCTGCCCCGCCTGGCTTTCCAAACGGCTGTAGCGACTCCTGGGGAAAGCTGTTGCCAGTCGAGCAGCCGCCGCCCGGATATCTCGGCTTCCAGCCCAGCTGGGCACTGGGCATCTGTGAAGCCAGCCCCGCCTGGCACTGAGCATCTCCGGGCACTGAGAGTCTAGCGACCCCGGGGCCACGGACTTCGCGCTCTCCCCTCGCCGAAGCACGACGTCCGTAAGCTCCTGGAGCCTCCAACCCTTCCAGCCGACCCCGCCGCTATGCTGCCCTGGAGACGTAACAAATTTGTGCTTGTGGAGGACGAGGCCAAGTGCAAGGCGAAGAGCCTGAGCCCCGGGCTCGCCTACACGTCGCTGCTCTCCAGTTTCCTGCGCTCCTGCCCGGACCTGCTGCCGGACTGGCCGCTGGAGCGCCTGGGCCGTGTGTTCCGCAGCCGGCGCCAGAAAGTGGAGCTCAACAAGGAGGACCCGACCTACACCGTGTGGTACCTCGGCAACGCCGTCACTCTGCACGCCAAGGGCGAGGGCTGCACCGACGACGCTGTGGGCAAGATCTGGGCGCGCTGCGGGCCCGGCGGAGGCACCAAGATGAAGCTGACGCTGGGGCCGCACGGCATCCGCATGCAGCCATGCGAGCGCAGCTCCACTGGGGGTTCGGGGACCCGGAGACCCGCACACACCTACCTGCTGCCGCGCATTACCTACTGCACGGCTGACGGGCGCCACCCGCGCGTCTTCGCCTGGGTCTATCGCCACCAGGCGCGCCACAAGGCTGTGGTGCTGCGCTGCCACGCCGTGCTGCTGGCGCGGGCGCACAAGGCGCGCACCCTGGCCCGCCTGCTCCGCCAGACCGCGCTGGCGGCCTTCAGCGACTTCAAGCGCCTGCAGCGCCAGAGCGACGCGCGCCACGTGCGCCAGCAGCACCTCCGCGCGGGGGGCGCTGCTGCTTCGGTGCCCCGAGCCCCGCTGCGCCGCCTGCTTAACGCCAAGTGCGCCTACCGGCCGCCGCCCAACGAGCGAGGCCGCGGGGCACCGCGCCTGAGCAGCATCCAGGAGGAGGACGAGGAAGAGGACAGAGAGGCAGAGGAGCGCGAGGCAGGAGCCCCCCAGCGCGAGCGGCCGGAGGTGCTCAGCCTGGCCCGGGAGCTGAGGACGTGCAGCCTGCGGGGTGCCCCGGCTCCTCTGCCTCCCGCACAGCCCCGCCGCTGGAAGGCTGGCCCCAGAGAACGGTCGGGCCAGGCGCGTTGAGAACTGAAGGGGCAGGACGCGAGGCCCCGGACTCAGCCGTCTAGACTTTCAGCCTCCAACTCTGGCCCCGCTTCGGCTCCCCCTGGCCCCCAGCAGCCCTCTCCTCCCTCCTGGTCTCTGTTGTCCTGCCGGCGCCCCTCTTGGTAGGACTCCTGGCTGCCCCACCTTATCCTGAATCAGGGTGGGCATGTTCTACGTCCTTGGTTATTATGGGTTGGGGTAGAAGGGCCCAGAGTTCAGGGTTCAAGCCTCTCCCTGTCCAGGATTACCTGGGGCCCTCCAACATGGGCCTTTCCTCCTAGCTTTACACCAAGTCTCTGTCCAGAGACGACCCCACTAACTCCCAAAACATCCTCTCACTGAAGAGATGAGAACTTACCAGAAATCCAGGAGGGTGGGTTTGGACATTGGCCAAGATGGAGTCAGTGACCTGCCCTTGGTCCCCCAGCCTTCTTTACTAGGATGAGAGTGACCTTCCCTGGGATGAAAGGCATTTTTGAAGGTAATGATCAAATGATCCTGAAGAACTGAAGTCTTAATGGGGGCCATAGAGTCTCCCACAGTATGGACAGGAATGCAGAAGGCCGTAAGTCTGGCCTCTCTACCCCTTGGAGGACTTCCGTGACTTTACTGCTCAGTGTCTGGAGGTCCTACCATGGTTTAGAAGAACAGGTTGAGCCAGGTAACAGCTTTTCGCACCAGGTAACTGCCTGTACCCCCTGCCATCCCACTGGCCCTTTGCACCCTCTTTGCCAGACTTCTCACCCCCTCCATCTCTCTGCAAACCCATGTGTGTGTGGTCCCCTACTGAGTGCAGCATAACCAGCACCAAGACATGGCCTCTTAAGGAGGTAGGAGTATACCTCTGGCAGGTGTGTGGGTTATTGACTACCAGGGAAGACAGCAGCCCCAAAGTCAGAGCTGGAGGGCCCCATCGTCTGGATTCTCAGAAGAGGAGAAAGGAGGATGTGTTAACAGAGGAAGGGGGCCCCTGTCCAGGAGTCTTTCCACAAGGCCACCAAAGTCCCAAAGATGTGTGTCATCAACTGATCATTGTAAATAAAGTGGACCTGCCTTTTCAATGCTGTCACCATTCCTGTGTGGTGTTTGATGCCAGGCTTCCAGGCCTGGGTGGAAGCCAAGCCCATCTGGGAGTGCAAAACTTGTCCTCAGAACTTGAAAGGGCAGAAGTCCCCCAAAAATGGCCCTTTTAAACAGCTGGAGGCAGCTGTTAGGATGAGGAGTAAGTAGCGCCAGGAAGCCAGCCTTGAATGTGAGAAGAGACAGCATAACCTATCTATGCTTCATCTAGAATTGTGCCGTGCCAAGCCCCAGAGAGAGGGGTTGGCTCTCTGCCTCACCTGTCTTGGCCTTCCAGAATTTCTCTGCACCAGGACACTCAGATGTAAGTGTCTTGGGGACCTTTGGACAGGGAGGATATAACCGGGCTGGGGGTTTCTCAGGAAGCCATGCATCTTTGAATAGCTCATGGGTGTATCAAAGCATATGGTGTAGACTCTGTCTCCTCAGGGATGGAAAGGGGAGACAGGTTATACAGGCAAAGGCTGAGCAGTCCAGTTATATTTCAAAGGAAGACCTGGAAAAATCGGTGCAGACCTCTGTGACAGTCAGAGTCTGGGGCTCCGATATCTTCTGTATTCCTTTGCTGAGCTGGGCGCTGATCCCAGAGTTATCCAGACGCACAGCCTCTGCAATCACCAGTGATCAGATCTGGTCTGTTCCCTGGAGCTGTCAGAGCAGAGGATGCCACTTGCTATCAACCTGGGGAACACTGGCAGGGTCAAGGGAATCTTGGAGGGGAAAGCAGGGGTTAATACCACATGTCATGTGTAGAATGATGAGGAGCCAGAGAGCGAGAGAAGTCTGCATTACGGGGAGTTTTGTTGGTGTTTATCCCCTTTCACAGATGGAGAAGTGGGAAGATGTCAGACCTGGGGGAGGAGGATTGGCTGTGAAACAGTGTCTAAGGTGTTTGGATGAGACATCCTCACCCAGAACTAAGATTGTAGGCATACCCCTTTGATTCACACAGTAAATGTTTACAAAATTCTTGCCATTTTACAAGCACTATCCTAAGCAATAAAGGTACAAGAGTCCCTCTCTTGTGGTTCTTACATTCAAATGAGATGTATTTAAGTAAAGGAAGAGTCAGATCATTTACAAGCACACTCCCAATTTCAACCTTGATCTTCCTCTGGCAGCTTCGTAAAATGTAGACATAAGAACGTGTGCTTGTGTGTGCATACACGCATACACACACACGAACACACAAACATGTGTACATATGTACAAACAAACACACAGCTTCCTCCTTAGTTCACCCGCACTACTATGCCTCTCGACCTGAAAGTCCTGGCTGAGAGGAGTGCCTCTGCCTCCGACAATCGTGTGACGTGGAGGAAGCCACTTAGCCTCTTGGAGTCTCACTTGTATGAACACCAAGATAGGAATAATACTAGCCACCTCATGGAGAGATTTTCCTTCTTTTTGTGAAGAACACTTTGGTAACTAGTAAAATTCCCACCATCTATGCGAAAAATGGCCATTTTTCTAAAGGCCTGGAGAAAGTCTAGCTGTTAGGGGAGGATTTCTGTCCTCCTTCCAATCCTCTACTCTCCCTAGAAGAATGGGGCTGGCCCACTGCTGATCATAAGCCGTTTACTGTCCTCATCTTCATTTTGTATGTGTATGGTGAAAGGAAGACTCCTCCAGTAGACTGGGGTGAGCTAAACACAGGCAAGCCAGCCCAGCATCAACTGCCAGGAGGCCCTGAGGTGTGGAATACTGAATCTCTTCCAGCCACCACATCCCAGACACATTGCTACACCAAGGTAGGAGAGGTGTGTTCTGGGAAAGTATACTGTTCTCTCAAATCCTTACACACAAGGTAAAGCCCCGATTCAGTGTTCAGGTAGACTGGCCACTCCTACATCTCTTCCTTGGGCTTCAGATTCCTCATCACTAAAATGAGAAAGAGCAAGAGGTAGGTCAGAGATTCAAACCATGTTCCTCTAAGTCCTAGATTTTCAAAATGCCTGGAAACTACAGGGGAGAATAATGGGGAGATGGACCCATTTTGCTTTACCTGAAGCAGCTTTTCGGTTTAAGGTGATGGTGATTCCATTTGAATGAGATTTATCATGGATTTAACTGTGTCCTCCCAAAATGGGTCTAAACTTGGCTGGACCTTGATTCTCAGTGATCTGGAAGATGTAATTTGGTGGTTATGTGATAATGTAATCAATCACCCTCCATGAGATGATCTGATGTGATCAGCCAGTCATTCAAGGGGAATTAGAGTGAGGTACAATATCCTTACTCGGACCATTGGTGGTGGTGGTGGTAGGCACCATCAAGTCAACTACAACTCATAGCAACCCTGTGAACAACAGACCTGAACCCTGCCCTGCCCTTTGCCATCTTTAGGATCTCTGTCCTGCACACGCCCATTGTAGTAGTCATTGTATCAATATGTTTTATTGAAGGTCTTCCACTCTTTCATTGACCTTTCATCTTGTCAAGCATGATATCCCTCTCCAAAGACTGTTTCCTCCTCAACATAGACCCAAAATGAAGTGAAGTTTCACCATCCTTGCCTCTAAGGAGCACTCTGGTTCTACTTCCTTCAAGAAAGATTTGTTTGCTCTTGCGGCAGTCCATGGTATATTCAGCACTCTTCCCCAACACCACAATTCAATTTCTTCTTCTGTCATTCTTATTCATTGTCTAACTTTCAGGTGTATCGGAAGTAGTGGAAAAGACTATGGCTTGGATCAGATGCACCTTAGCCTTAGTCTGACATCCTTGCTCTTTGAAGGCATCCTTGACAGCATATTTTCTCAGTTGATTGCTCTTTAGAACTTTGAAGAGGTCCTTGACAGCACACGTCTTTTGATTTCTTGACTGCTGTTCCCATGGATATGATTGTGGATCCAAGAAAAATTAAATCATTGACAACATCAATCTTTTCTCCGTCTAACATGGGAGAATCTCCAGGAATTCTCCAAGGACCATTATGCCTTCAGGTGTAGAAAAAGCACAAGGACCTTCTTCCAGAGATGACAGAAATAGAAAACCTTCCCCTAGAGTCAGTGCTCTAATTCAGACGTCTAGCCAAGCCCCAGTAGATAACTAAGCCAGAGTTTGGTACTAAGAAGTGAGGTGCTCTTCCAATAGTTACCCAAAATGTGGAAGCAGTTTTGGGATTGGATAACAAGTATAAGTTGGAAAAGTTTTAAGATGAATAACAGTAAAAGCTTTTATTGTCTTGAAGAGATAGTTGGTAATGTTATGGACATCAAAGCCAATTCTGGTGAGGACTCAGAAGTGAAATGGAGAGGACTGTAATGATGGAGATGGTGCAGATGATGAGAAACAGAGATAAGGTGGTAGTTGAACCAGGAGGTTGGATTATACAGCATAGGAGCTAATCCACGAAGAAAGGGCACTAACTCTGTCTTCAGCTAAGAGGCTTTCTAGTGGAGTGGATGCATCTAGGCATTTGTCAACAGGGATAAAGCTGCTTCTCAGAACTTATTAGTAAGGCAAAAGAACATTGTAATACCAGGCCAAGCATAAAAGAGGTAAAAGCCCAAGAAGCCCAAGGGGCAAAGGGCCTAGAGACCAAAGAACCAGAAAACAAAAGCTGAAGAAACAAGGAGTATGGGAAGCAGAGCCGCCTCAGTCTCAAAGGATAAGGTCATGACCTTTAGGGTCTCAGAGGGTGGAACTATAGTTTTCTGGGTCTCCCAACGGTGGGCCAGTGGCCTCCTAGTTTTCAAAGAATCAAATTATCACCACCCTAATTGTGGAATGTGAGGCTTCCATTCACAAGTGCCAAGGAGGACTGGGCCAGAGCCACTACCTAAAGCTGAGAAGGAAGGGCTACCATGGCAAGGGGTTTGGGTCAGCATTCAGGTGGATTAGGAAAATGAGTTTTCCAAAGACTACGGAACAGAACTGAAGCCCAAAGAAAAGGGCCTTCCACCTAGAATCCAAAAGCATAGCCAACACCCAGAGTCTGGAGACAAGGCCACTGACTAGAGAGTGCAAAAGAAAAGAGGATTCTTTTCAACCCTCGAGAGTTAATGTAAATGTTCTGTTGGGTTTTTTCGTTACTGAGGAGGAGAAGGAGGAGACCCATGTTTGTTCCCATTCCCAAGAAAGGTAGTCCAACAGAATGGGGAAATTATCAAGTAATATCAATATCACATGCAAGCAAAATGATGCTGAAGATCATTCAGAAATGGCTAGAAAAGTACTTAGAGAACTGCCAGAAAGACGCCCAAGCTGGATTTAGAGAGGCTGTGGAACTAGGAATGAAATTGCTGCTATCAGATGGATCTTGGCTGAAAGTAGAGAATACCAGAAGAATGACTACTTCTGTTTTATTGACTATGCAAAGTCATTTGACTCTATGAGTCATGGCTACAATTGAGAAGAATGAAAATCCTAGAACACTTAATTGTGCTCATACAAAACCTATACATTTAAAAACCCCACACAACTCTACCTGTTGTGGAAACATAAGAAAGGAAAAATACATATTTAAAACAAATTTATTTAAAATAAAGAAAGTTGTGCATCAGTGTTGTAGTCTTCCTCCATACCTATTCAATCTGTATGCTGAAGAAATTCAAGATGTCAGACTTTACAAAGAAGAATGTGGCATCAGAACTTTTGGTATCCAAATGAGGCAACCTTGCTTGCTGAAAGTGAGGCAGACTTAAAGCACTTGCTGCAGAAAATCAAACACTGCAGTCTTCAATATGGATTGCATCTCAACATCAAGAAAACAAAGTTTCATCACTGGACCAATAAGTAACATCATGTTATTGTTATTATTGGTGTTTTTTTTTTTCAGGGGCATAAATTTTTATTTTACTCTCCACAAACCCAGGAAAAAGTAGTAGAACAAGGTAGCTGCTGGTTGATTGGTTCGTATCAGTCAACATTTCTCAGCAGAGGCCC
>NW_006399778.1:11514331-11543151 GCF_000299155.1 Elephantulus edwardii | reverse complement strand
AGGGTTCCAGTTTCTCCACAACCTCGCCAGCATTTATTGCTTGCTGTTCTGTTAAATTTTGCCACTTTGACTGGGGTGAGATGATATCTCATAGTTGTTTTAATACTGTTATTATTGTTATTGTCATCGTTGTTCTTATGTGTCATCGAGTTGCTTTCGACTCATGGCAACCCTAAGTACAACAGCCCTGAATCTTGCTCTGTCCTATGTCAACCTTATTGTCTCTTACACACTTAACCTCATTACTCCAGTCACTGAATCAATCCATCTCCTCAAGGGTATTCCTCTCTTGTGCTGTCCCTCCAGCATTCCAGGCGTGATGTCCCTCTCTAAGGACTGGCATCTCCTTGCAACATGCCCAAAGTATGTCAGACGGAGCCTCAAAATCCTTGCCTTCAAAGAGCAGCCTGGTTTCACCTTCTTTAGGATGAACTTGTTTGTTCTCCTGGCAGTCCCTGGTATATTCAATACTCTAGCACCACGGCTCAAAGGCCTAAATTCTCTGTCATCCATAGTCATTGTCCTGCTTTCTGATGCATATAGCAAGTAATTACGAAGACTATGTCCTGAATCAGGAGCACCTTTATCTCCAGACTGACATCATTGCTCTTCAGTACTCTGGAGAGGTCCCTGACAGCAGACTTTCCCAGTGCAATTTATCTTTTTATTTCCTGGCTGCTGGTGCCAAGAGTGTTGATAGTGGAGCTAAGCAAACAGAAGCTGTTAACAATCTCAGTCTCTTCACTGTCTATCATGATGCTGCCAATTGGCCCAGTGGTGAGAATCTTTGTTTTCTTGATGTTGAGCTTCAATCAATCAGTCCTTGAACTTCTGCAAAAAGCACTTCATGTCCTCATCAGTTTCAGCAAGCAAGGTTGTGTGTCATCTGCATAACACAGGTTGTTGATGAGTCTTCCTTTGATCCTGATGCCACATTCTTCCTCTTAGAGCCCAGCCTTTCAGATGATCTATTCTGTATATAGATTCAAAAGATATGGAGATAGGACACATCCCTGGCATACACCTTTCCTGAATTTGAACCATGTAGAGTTTCCCTGCTCTGTTCTGAAGACTGCCTCCTGGTCCAAGTATAGGTTTTGCATAAACACAATCAAGTGTTCTGGGATTCCCATTCTTCTCAAAGTTAGCCACAGTTTGTTGTGATCCCACAGTCAAATCCCTTTGCATAGTCAATGAAACACAGATAGATATTCCTCTAGTACTCTCTGCTTTTAGCCAAGATACATATGACATTGACAATACTGTCCCTAGTGCCATCGCCTCTTCTAAATGCAGGTTGTATTTCTGGTAGTTCTCTGTCACTGTAGTGTTCCAGTTTTTTTATTTTTATAATCTTCAGCAGGATTTTGCTTGCATATGATATTAGAACTTGGATCCACATCAATACGCTTAATACACTTGGTACCAGCAGTGAGGATATCAGAAGACATACTGCTTTGGACAAGTCTGCAGTCAGGGACCTCTCCAAATTACTGAGAAGCAAGGACATTAGTTTGAGACATAAGATACATCTGATTCAGGCAATAGTCTTTTCAATCACTTGCTATGCTGCTGAGAGTTGGACAATGAATAATGTTGACAGAAGAAAAATGGATACCTTTGAAATATGGTCTTGGAGAAGAATACTGAATATCCCGCAGACTTCCATAAGAACAAACAAATATGTCTTGGAGAAGGTGCAGCCAAGATGCTCCTTGGAGATAAGGATGTCAAAGCTTTATCTCACATACTTTGGGCATGTTGCTAGGAAAGGCTATTCCTTGGAGAAGGATCTCATGCTTGAGAAGGTGCAGGGAAAGTGGAGGAAAGAAAGGCCCTCAATAGGTGGATTGACACAGTGACTGCCACAATGGACTCAAGTGTGTCAGGAAGTGTGAAGACAGCACAGGACAGGAAAGGGTTCAGATTTGTTGTTCTTAGAGTTGCTACAAGTCATACTCTATTTGATGGCACCTAACAGCAACCACAATAATGCCTGTTATCCCTTCTTTCCTTCAGTCTCTCTCATTTGTGATGAAACCATCTGTCTTGTGTCTATTCCAACACCATGATGTTGTTGTTGTTATTGTTGATTGCCATCAAGTCTAGCACAACTCATAGTGATCCCATGAACAAAAGGCCTAAAGCACTTCCACAGCCATCTCCATTTATCAAAGTTCACTGAGTTTCCAGAGGCATGCTATTTAGGAAGTGGATGTCACTCTTGTTTCCATGGCACCAATGATATTATTGTTGATTTCAGATGGGTATTAGCTAAGAATAGAAGGATGCCTACTTGTGTTTCATCAACTATGCAAAGACATTTGACTGTGTAGATCACAACAAGTTGTGGCTAACATTGAGGAAAATGGAAATCCTGGAACACTTAATTATATTCATGTGAAGCTGAAGAGCAAAGACACCAGTTTAGAGACTACAGTGGCCCTGATCTAAGCCATGGTCTTTTCAATTACTTGCGAAGTATCTGAGAATTAGTGAATAAAGATGACAGAAGAAGGATCGATGCCTTTGAGTTGTGGTGCTGGAGAAGAGTACTGACTGTTCTGTGGACTGCCAAGAGAACAAACAGATATGTCTTGGAAAGAGTGAAACCCGGGTGCTCCTTAGAGGGAAAGATGATGAGACTTCATCTCACATACTTCGGACATGTCTCTAGAAGGGGTCAGTCTTTGGAAGAGAACTTAATACTTACAAAAGCAGAGGGTCAGCAAAGAAGGGAAAGCCTTTCGATGAGATGTATTGACACAGCGACCTTAACAATGGACCCAATTTTGACAGATGATGAGAATGGCACAGGATAGAGCAAAGTCCAGATCTGTCATTCATAGGTTCACTGAGTCATAGTCAATTCGATGTCACTGAACAACAACAACACAATCTGATAGTCTAGATTCACAGGTGAAGAGGAATTTTGCCCCAGGATGAAATTTAGTCTTGGAGTTAATTTTAGACTTTGGAGAAGATATGATGAGGTCAAAGTGTTTTGCATGTGACAAGAATATGAATAACGGGGAGCCAAAGAGTAGAATGCCATAGATTTAATGCTTCCCCCAAAATATGTGCTGACTTTGCTGGGCCATGGTGCTCATTGACTTGACAGTCATATAGTGATGTAATTGTTTTCCATTATGAGATCTGCTAGCATTAGTCAACTTGTTTTAAGGGGTTAGTGTGGGGTGAAATACCCTTACTCAGATCAGAGCTCTAATCGGTTGTAAGGGGACATTCACTGGAGTGTAATCTGATTCATTCTTTATCTTACAAGAAATAAAAGAAGAGCAAATTGAGCGGAACAAGAAGGACCTAAGTACTATGAAGAGCTGGAAGCAGACTGAATTCTTTGGACCAAAAGTCCTACGCTCAAACCTTCCACTAGAGCCAGAACTCCAAATTTGGGCATCTAGCCTCCTAAATAGTGAGGAAAGCAATTTATTAAAGTCATCCCCTTGTGGTATTTCTAGTACATTACAACTACAAGACCAACACGGGATTCTACAGGTTGGGGGTGGTGTATGTGTGTTTAAAAATTTGAAATTACTAGATGAAATAGACACCAAAGTCCCTATCAATCTTGGTATTAACTGTATCAAAGGTTTGGTTGGGTCAACTAGGCATCAGAAGAAATAAAGTAGTTAAGAGTTCCACAGACATGGCAAAAGTGGGCTTTCCAGACCAACAGGAAATCAAGGACAGTGAGGGGAACTGGCCCTTGGCACCAACAACTCCAGAGGACCAGGGACTCCTGAGGTCATATTTCCATCTGTCCTGATCCCATTCCAGTGAGTCTGACCTGTGACCACTTGATCTCTGATGTCACAGCACACAGCTCACAGAATAAAATCAGCTGGTCTAGTCTTCTGTGCCGACTTTAATACTTTCACACTGCAACCATGCCATGTACTCCATGTTTCCCATATGTCTTCTGTGAGTTCCAAGTTCTACCCACAAGGACCTCCTCTTTGGCTGCACATTTTCAAACCCATTCCAATGCACCTCAAGTGGAGTCTGATACCGTCTGCCATTGGAGGCTTGTGGTATTGCTATGAAGCTGAATAGCTTTCAGGCTGTGATAAATTAGGCAGAAAGGCCTGGAAATCAAAATTTAACCAGAGGAAACTGCATAGGTCATAAGGGTCCGATCCCATTGTGTATGGTGTCCTCATGTATCAGAACTGACTCCATAGCAGCTAAGAACAATAAACATATCTTGCAGGCCCAGCTCAGCAGTTATTGCCTCTTGAAAGCTTTTTTTTATACATACTGTTTAGTTCTTTTCCAAATCTGAGATGGGCTCTCCCTCCTCAGACTCACGTGAGACTTAGTTCTCTGCTTCTCTTTGGCCCTTGTCTTGTTAGACATAGATTACTGTTCTTTGTGTCAGTGTCTTTATCTCTCAGACTCACTAATGTACCTTTCTTTTGTTCATTCCTGTACATTTTATCTAACCTAACTTCCTTAGTACCTGCAGTCAAAATATCAAAAGATGTATTGTACTGAGAAAATCTGCTGTCAGGGACCTCTCCAAGGTACTGAGAAGAAATGGTGTCCACTTAAAAACTAAGGTGATTCAGGCTTTTCAATCACTTGCTATGCATCTTAGAACTGGATAATGAATAAGGATGATAGAAAAAATATTGATGCCTTTGGGTTGTGGGGTTGGACAAGAGTCCTGAATAACCCATGGACTGTCAAAAGAACAAACAGGTATGTCTTGGAGAAAGCACAGCCAGAGTGTTCCTTAGAGGCAAGGATGATGAAGCTTTGTCGCACTTACTTTGGGCATGTAATTAGGAGGGGTTATTCCTTGGAAAAGCACATCATGCTTGGAATGGTGAAAGGTCAGTGAAAGAGAGGAAGATCTTCAATGGGATGGACTGGCACGGTGACTGCAGCAATGGTCTCAAGTATGTCAGAGATGAGGATGGCGCAGAATAGGACCAGTTCAGATCTACTGTTCATAGCGTCACTCTGAGCTGTATTCGACTGCCACCTAACATCAATAGTAACAACTTACTTTCTTAGTGCTATTGTAAAAGAAATACTACTGTTGTTAGGTTCCAGCGAGTCAGCTCTAACTAATAACAAATACTACCCAGTCTTATTGCTATGCTTGAGTCCATGGTCAAGGCCACTGTGTTCATCCAATTTATCAAAGGTCTCTTTTCACTGATAATCTATTTTACCACAGATGATGTCTTTCTCCCAGCCCGTCCTGATAACATGCTCCAAGTATGTGAGGTGAATTCTCACCATAATCCTTTCTAAAGAGTATTCTTGATCCTCTTCTTCCAAGAAGCATTGTTCTTTTGGCAGTCCATAGTGTGGTCAACACCCCTGCTTTCTAGGCTTTTAGCTCTTTACTTATTGCCCAACGTAATACAATTGTGTTGCTGTGGTAAGGTGCCATCAAGTCAGCTCTGAGAGACCCTGTAACAAAACCTCACCTGAAATGTTTCCTTTACTTTTCAAAGAGAGGAGTGAACTGGGGGTGGGAGGGGTGGGTGGGGAGAAAAGTACAATAATGAGTGAATGGAAATCCAAATGTTTATTAAAATTAATTTTAAAAAAACACAACACCTGGGGAAAGGGCTGGTTCCTACGCCATGGCGCACAACAGCAACACCAGTAGATGGGAAAGCAAGGAAATGGATTCTCCTCTAGAGTCTTCTGGGGCCATGCAGCCCTACTGATGCTCAATTTTAGTCCATGAGACTTCTGGCTTTCAGAAATGTAAGATAATGAATTTGTGTTGTTTTAAGGCAATCAGTTGGTCATTATGGCAGTGCCAGAAAGGGATTCTCTTTCAATTTTAAAAGTGTCCTTGTTGGGACACTAAATATAAGGTGATGCAAATCTTAGCAAACTAAGCTCTTGTTTTGAAAAGCCGATATGGAGACAGACTGAAAAGTTTCCTTGGTTTGATTTTGAGTCCCTGAGGCCCAGTGAGGCTCATCTCCTGTACTTCCTATGGATTGCCATAGATTTATTGTTCTGGATCCAATAGCATTGCCAGGTAATAATAAGAAAAGAAACATTTAAAAACACACACACACACACGCACACGCAACCCCACCTCTCCTGACCCTGCACCACCCTCACGGTCTCCGCTGGCTCAAGACCCTCAATGAGATGAATTGACACATGTTTAAACACAATGCAATACCTAAGGGCCTTTGAAAAAAAGGAACTATTTTCTAACCATGTAGGTATTGAAAATGGGGATTTAGAATACCAATTGTTGAAGAAGACTCTCCTATTGGTTCTTGGGACAAACCTTTTGGTCTTCCAGCATCCTTAGTGACCTTCTGTGATGTGACATCTGTCTTCCCCTGTTTGTGTTTGCTTTTATGTCTCTGTGTCTGTACTACTTTTTATGTGGTTAGATTTCTACATGCCCCACACTGACGCGCCTCATTAGCATTATGTAGAAAGCCCTATTGCCAGACTGGCTTACATCTGCAAGTGTTGTTAGGCGGTGAGGAGCTGCCTATGATTCATAGCAACCTTATGGAATCTTGGTCTGTCCTGGATTATCTTCCCAATCTCTGCTGTGCTCCAGGTCATTGTTACGTTATGACAATTCACCTTAATGAGAGGCTTCCTATCTTCCTCGGGCCCTCGGCTTTTTAAAGTATGATGTCTTTTTCCAAGGACTGACACTTCCTGATGATATGCACAAATGATGTCAGACAAAATTTCACCACCCTTGCCTCTAAAGCGGCATTTTGCTTCCTCCAAGACAGTTTTGTTTGTTCTTTTTGGAAGTCCATTGGGTATTTAGTATCCTTCACCAACACTACAACTTCTTTGGTCTTCCTTATTCATCGTCCAACTTTCATATGCATACAAAGCAATTGAAAATACCATTAGTTGGATGAGGTACACCTCAGTCTTTAAGCTGGCATCCTTGCTCTCTAGCACTTTTAAGAGGTGCTGTACATATATTCCCAATGCAACATGGTTTTTTATTTCTTACTGCTGCTTCTGTGTGTGTTGATTATGAATCCTCATAAAATGAAAAGCTTCACTCTTTACGCCATCTATCATGATGTTGCCTAAGGATCTAATTGTAAGGGTTTTGTTTGATTTCTGTTCTGAGTTGTTATTCATATTGAAGCCTGTAATCTTCAGGAGCTCTGGTGGTGGAGTCCATAAGGAGTTGCACTGCCATGCCTCTCTGGTAATTTGAATCCACCAGTGGCTCCAATGAAGAAAGATGGGCAATATCCTCCTATGCAATCAATAACCTCAGAAGCCCAATGGGTGGTCACTTCTGAGTTGGTTCCAACTCAGTATCAATAAAAGAGAGTTCCATCTGCAGATATCAATCAAGAGCCCAAGTCTTTTGTCATCAGATTGATTCTGACTCATGGTGCCCCCACACAGTACAGAGTAGAGCCGCTCCACACAGTTGTGGCTTTAATTTTTTCATGTTCCTTTTTCACTAATTAATTTCTCTCTTTTCAAGTGGAAGTTTAAAAATCATATTGGCTTTTCATATAATCATTCATAGACATTTTGTTTTATAGCATCAACTACCACTGATTAATGTAACTCATTAATTACCATGCTTAATCATCTCCTTATTGTGTATTGCCTTTCCATTCGCTCAAGTTAATCTATTTAATTTTCACTTCCATTCCCATCTCTGTTAACCTCCCAAGATTGAGTTTATCTGTGTGTAAACCTTTCCTTAGCTTTTTATAATAATGGTCTCATGCAGTAATTGTCCTTTTGTGACTGATTTTTGTGTTGGCATAATTTGTTCTAGAGTCATCCACGCTGTGTTGATTTTCACAGAAGCAGATCACTAGACCTATGGCTCTACCAGCTTAGCTCTAACTGCCAAAGTTTAGGATAATGGCCAAGTTCAAGCAGTTTGTGTCACCTAGAACCTTTTTCCAGAGGTATGCCAAAAACACTCCCATTAAACCCACCACTGTGGGCCAGTTCCAATTAATACAGAACCTATAGGACAGAATAGAATGCCCAATAATATGTTTGATGCTGTAAATCATTATAGGATCAGACTGCCACCTCTTTCTCTCTTGGAGTTGTAGGTGGGTTCAAATTGCTGACTATTTAGTTGGTTTGGATTACTGTTCTTTAAATGCTTAATCCACTGTGCTGCTAGAGGTCCTTTTCACAAGTACAAGGGTCAGAATTCCAACACATATTTCATGGAGAGATGATTCTGTCCTTCAGACCATCCCTTTCCATTCTCCGGTCCTCTCCAGTGCATTATCTCTGCAGGACAGAAGCAGTGTGTCATAATAATTTGCTGAATGAAGACATGAATGAATGAGCCAGATGGAAGAGCCATCATGGTGAGGAAATCAAATGGGTGGAGAAGCATCTTTTCTGCCAAGCTTCTGCCTGAGATGCCGAAGAGGAAATATCCTCAGACGCCCTGCTCAGGGGGAGATGGCTCTTGTAGCGAGGAAATCAGCAGCCTACAAGATGAGACCACAGGAAGGAAAAACCTTAGCCTCTGGGATCTGCTGTCAGTTCTGAAACCCCAGGGCTGAGCCCTCACATTCTGGTCTAATCCAGCCTCCAAGACAGGCCAGCACACAACAAATGGAGCAGCCCAGGCTCAACGGCTGGAATCTGCAGACTGAACGTGGGCAGAGGGAGGATCGTTGAACATATGATCTCTAAGTTAACCTACAGAAGGTAGACCCTGGCCTTTCACATCAGACAGGCTGACTGCCCGCCTCAGTGCTATCACTTAGTGGCTCTATAACTTTGGGCAATTTTCTTTTGAAGCCTAAATTTTCCATCTGTCAGCATAAAAATAAGGTGGATCTGGACCTTGAGACTAAGGCTTTGCATTTGAAGCATTCATTTAGCACAACCTGATGCACTTGCTGCTTTTGTGTTTATTCTTACCATTTTACCTGGACTCCCCAAAAAGGTTGCTGTGGGACCAGGAAATCAGATACCTGGTCTCTGGGACAGTAAATTTGCTGTTCAGCCAAGCCCTGAGACGGCTACCAGCCAGAAGGTCTGTTCATCTCCAAACCATATCAGAAGATTCAACTTCAGCTCTTCTTATGCTGTTGCCTAGTTGTTCAACTTGTATTTATCTAAGACTACATAAGTCTACACTAGATCAGAGCCAATAGCGTATCCTTCTAGTATATCTCTTTCATTTTAGTTCCTAGCAAAATTGCAGGCATGTCGTAAGCACCCAGAAGTGAATGCATGATTAGCTGCTGCAATGTAGCTTGAGACACAACTTTTCCAGGTATCATCCTGGGAAAGCTGGGATGCTCCGACAGGATAGATGTATACATGGATTGGTAGAAAGAAACATATGTGGATGCCTGTGGGACTGGCAAGTCTGAAAGCCATAGGGCAGCCTAGCAGGGTAGACACTTAAGACAGTATTTCTATGTTACAGTCTTGAAAAAGCAGTCCTTCTTTGGGAAACTTTAGGTTTTGCCCTTAAAGCCTTCAGCTGTTTGAATAAGCCTCACCTTCATTATCAAGGGTAATATCCTTTTCTTAAACCAGCTGCTTGTAAACAGTTGCAAAAATGCTTCCACAAAAAATCTAGACTTGTGTTTGGCCAGTCAGTCACCATAGCCAAGTCAAGTGAATCTATAAAGACTTTAGCTTGTAGCCATGGAAACCAGGAAGATGCTGCTGACTTAGATGCCATCCAATCCCCAGCAAACCAAAACAGACAAGGACTGAGGAGGCTGATGTGAGAGTCCCTGAGCACGAATATTTTCTGATCCTTTGCCTACTCTCTCTTGCTCTCAGAATACACATTCAGGCTTGTCCATTGAGTCAGCTGCATCCGCACTCAACTTCAGAGTCAGAAGGAGTTTCTGAGGGGAAGCTCAAAAGGCATCACAAAAGAGGAGGCCTCAAAAAAAGAGGAGGCCTCATCTGGGAAGAGTGTGCTATGACTGCAGCATGTTGGGCTCCACCAATAAAAAGACGAAAGGAGCTGGGCTGGGCTGGAAGGCTCAGGTGCTTGATTGTCTTGGTTTGGGTTAATTCTCCTTGATTTTGAGAGTTCTGCTTCCTCCTCTTCCTGAACACATAACTAAGTCCTGTCTCCAAGTGTAGACATGAAATGGCCAATAAAATTAAGTAAAGTGATGTGTGCTACTCCTAATCTTGCCCCACAGAAAATATTACCTTTGTTTTATTCCTCTGCTTTCATGCTACCTGGCATCACCCAGGGTGTCCTGGGAAGCTACATACTGGAGTTGCAAGAAGATGGTCCCTGAAGAACCACATGAAGCAGAGCTCCACCCTGCCACCAACTGAGTAAGAAATTAAATGTTAAAAAAAGAGAAAAAGAAATAAAGTGTTACCTTGCTATTTTATTAGTGTGGAGCTATTCTATTGCACCAGGGAGCTTATTCTAACACTTCCACATTCTTTTTGTGACCTAAGACCCTGATGGTCCTTGTGAAACTATCCATTCCCCATTGTGGATCCCTGGAGTGCCAGCAGAACTGACTCCATGTAGGCTCAGAGGAGGACCTGGGATCCGGGCCAGAAAATCAGAACACCCCGGCTGCTTAGCCATAAAGATCAGTGCAGGGATGGGAACGTGGCATGATGAGAGCTAGTAGGGTTTGGTTCTGGGACTATTGTTAGAACTATTGAGAAGAGGAGCTTTCTTCTGGAGTTGCTAAGAGGCCAGAATGGTGGAAAGCAGATCATAGGCAGGAAAGGAAGATTCCAAGCCCCCATGCCTTTGCTGGAGGCCCCTGGGTCCTGCCAGACCTGCCCAGATATGCCCTGGTGTTTTCCGCTTCTTGAGCCATTGTTGTTGTTATATGCCATCAAGTCAGCTATGACTCAAAGCAACCCTGTGTATAATAATTCTGAACCCTGCTCTATCCTGAGCTAATCTCACTATCTCTGACACACCTACCTCACTACCCCAGCTACTGTGTCAATCTATCTCATCCAGGGTCTTCCTCTCCTGCACTGTCCTTCAACACTTCCTACTATGATGTCCTTCTCCAAGGACTGCCCCTCTTGGCAACATGCCCAAAGTATGTGAGACAGAGCTTCAAAATCCTTGTCTCTAAGGAGCAACTTGGTTTCACCCTCTCCAGGACAGACCTGTTAGTTCTCTTAGCAGTTGATGGTATGTTTAATACTCTTCTCCAGCACCACAATTCAAAGGCATCTATTCTTCTTTTGTCATCTTTGATGGTCCAGCTCTCTGATATATAACAGGTGAAGACCATGGTCTGGATCAGGCACACTTTAATCTCTAGACTGACATCGTTGCTCTTTAGCAGTCTGGAAAGGTCCCTGACATCCTATTTTCCTAATGCAATTCATCTTTTGATTTCCTAACTGCTGATGCTAAGAATGTTGATTGTAGAATCAAGCAAGCTGAAATTGTTAACCATTTCAATCTCTTCTCCATCTATCACGATACTGCCAGTTGGCCCAGTAGTGAAAATCTTTTTTCCTTAATGTTGAGCTTCAATCCATATTTCAGACTATAGTCCTTGACTGTCTGCAGCAAATTATTCAGGACCTCCTCAGTTTCGTCAAGCAAAGTTGTGTCCTCAGCATAGCATAGGTTGTTGATGAGTCTTCCTCCAATCCTTATGCCCCATTTCTCCTCATAAAGTCCAGCTTCCCGAATGATCTGTTCCTCATGTAGATAGAAGAGGTATGGAGACAGGATGCATCCCTAATGCATTCCTTTCCTTATTTTTCTCTTGAGCCACTATGTTGTGTTTTTGGCTTGGGCCAGTTTGAGTTGGGTTTCCTGTCCTTCAAATTGAGGAAGGCCTGGTCCCACCATGGCTGTTCTCATAGCTCTGGGAAAGAGGGCGCACTGACAATCTTCAGAGTCTGTCACAGTTCCTCTTCATGGACTACCCAATCCTTGCTACAGGGATTACAGGCCACTAGGCCCTTTCTCTCTCAGACCACCTGTTCTTCCATGCTGGCTCCCCTTGGGTCCTCTACCCGTTCTCTCTGTAGACTCTTTTCCTTCCCTGTTCATAGCACCTGTTTCCCCCACCAGGTCCTGCATCTGCTTTCAAACCGGTTTTGATGTTTCTGACCCTGACTGCTCATGCTTTTTCAATTCAATCTAACCAAAGCCTCAGTACCAGTGGTGGCTTCAGATCACAAGCCCACCTCGGCTCGCTCCCCTGTGACTGAAGGATGGGCTTGTGCTCCAGGACAGTAGGCAACATCATGATAGATGGAAAAGACACAGACATTTTCAATTATTTCATCTTGCTTAAATCTACAATCAACACCTTTGCCTCTAGCAGATATGATATCAAGACATATTGATTACATTTGGAAAGTCTGCTGTCAGGGAGCTCTCCACTGTACTGAGATGTCAGTTTAAAGACTAAGATGCTCCTGATCCAAACCATGATATTCTTAATTACTTGCTATGCATTTGAAAATTGGAAAGTGAATAAGAATGACAGAAGATGAATTAATGTCTTCAAGTTGTGGTGTTGAAAAAGAGTACTAATTAATTATCCTATGGACTGCCAAAAGGATAAACAACTATGTCTTGGAAAAGATACAGCTAGTGTATTCCTTGGAGGCAAAGACAGTGAAATTTCATGTCACATACTCTGAGCATGTTGTTTGGAGGGTCCGGTCCTTGGAAAAGGACATTATTCTTGGAAATATAGAGGGTCGGTGAAGGAGGGGAAGACCCTCAACAGATGGATTGAAGCAGTAACTGTAACAGTGGGTTCAAGTATGTCAGAGACAACGAGGATGGCATAGGATAGGGCAAGGTTCATCATTGTTCATAGGGCTGCTATGAGACATAGTCAATTCAATGGCACTTAACAACAAGATGCCAATTTCTCATGTCCCTGGGTGGTTCAAATGGTTAAAGAGCTTAGTTGCTAACTAAGATGTTAGAGGTTTGAATCCTCTCAGAGGCACCTTTAGAAAAATCCAGAACTTACCCTGTAGGTTAGTTCATAGCACCTGTTACCTCTCTGAATTATTGAGGAGAAATTATGTCAGTTTGAAGACTAAGGTGCATCTGATTCAAGCCATGCTCTTTCTGAACACTTGCTGTGCATCTGAGAATGAATAAGGATGACAGAAGGAGAATTGATGCCTTTGAGCTGTGGTGTTGGAGAAGAGCACGGAACATCCCATGGACTGCCAAGAGAACAAACAGATACATCTTGAAGAGGGTGCAGAGTATTCTTTGGAGGCAAGAATGAGAAAGCTTTGTTTCACATACTTCAGGCACATTGCTAGGAGGAGTGATTTTTGGAGAGGGACATGATGCTCAGAAAGGCAGAGGGTCAGTGAAGGAGAGGAAGTCCCTCAATCAGATGGATTGACACAGTGACTGCTGCAATGAGCTCTAGTGCATCAGGAAGCGTGAGGATGGCACAGGATAGGACAGGGTTCAGATAAGTTGTTCATAGGGTCGCTCTGGGTCACACTTACCTCGACAGCATCTAACAACTAACAGCACCCTCTAGGGGTTCCAAGACTATAGATCTTTACAGAAGCAGACTGGTTCATCTTTCTCCCATGCAGTGGCTAGTTGATTCAAACAACTGACCTTTCGGTTAACAATTGAGTACTTAAATCATCAAAAATCTGTTTCATACAGTTCTACTCTGATGCATATGGGGTTGCCAGGAGTGGGAAGTGACTCATCAGCAACTGGCACTGACAAGCCAATCTCCTAGGAGCCCTCAGAGAGAAGAGAGAGTTTCCAGCAACGGAGTGTGGGCTGAGCAGGCTGAACCTGGAGCTCAAGGCTTTGAACCCACGTTTATTGCTCTGGGACTTGGGTAAATCTCCTGACTGCTCCAAGTCTTCATTTTTCCATCTCTACGATGGTAGTAAGCCACCTCACTCCCGCCTCCAACCTCGTGTTCCTGTCTCAGAGGGTTATTCCGAGGTGCCAGGTGAATAGGTTAGATCTCAGAGGGCTTTGTAAATCATCAGAGTCAAAATAAGATCTAGAGAGGGATGAATTGTTGCTGGTACTAAGAAAAGAAAGCTGCTGTTCAGTAGCATCCCAGGCCAAAGAGCTTCTCTCTGGAGGACAGAGCCCACTCTGCTGCATGCTCCCTCCCTACACAGGAAATGAGCACAGAGTGCAGTGAGAGGGTTGGAAAGAGCCTTCTGCAGGGATTTCTTGAAGGGAAACATGGCATGACCAGGAATCAGTCTGTCAGGGAAGCCAGGAATACAGGGAGGACCTCAAACACTGAGCTCCCCTCTCCTGTCCCCACAAAGGACTTGATATAGTACTTGAGGGTAAATCCCATTTGGATTGAGAGAAACCAGCCCCAAGAGGCCCCAGGAAATCTTTGCAGCTAGAGCTGCCTCTGAAACTCTAAAGCAGGGAGAAGAGCAGGTGAGAGCATCTCTCTCTTTGTGATCGTCTCGCCTCTGATCTCGTCTCTGAAGGCACTGGATCATTCAGAATCCTTTTCCTCCATAGCAGGAGTTTGCCAAGTATGTGATCACTCAGCTGCTTTTGAAATTCAGACAAGGATGCAGACAGGCAAGTAAGGACAAGCCAGTAAGATCAAAGTGGACATTGTCCACTCTCACTGCTCCCCACCTTCCTCAGTCCTTAGATCTTGCAGTATTTCAACTCCTCTGACAAAATCCCATTGATATGCAAGGCCAGACTGGGATGGCCCTAGGAAATCTACGTCTCTCCTTAGCAGCATCATGCTTGAGTACAACAGACAGCCATAGATTTAGCCTTGCCAGGGAGCAGTGCATGTTGTCAGTGGCTCATGGATGTCTGTAGAACTGTGTCCGAATGTCTGTAGAACTGTGTCCCCTTGTAGTTTGGAGACTCTGAGAACAACCAGATGCCATCAAGTTGATATGCTCTGACCCACAGCAGCCTGTGTGCTTGAGTAGACATGTACCTCAGAGGATTCTCAAGGCTGCCACCTTTCAGAAACAGATTGCCAAGGCTTTCTTCCAAGGCACCTGAGAGTGGGTTTGCATCACCAACTTTTCATTTAATAGTCAAGAGCTTTCCCATTTGTACCAGCCTTGGTAACCCAAAGGTACACTTTGCTCTTCCAAGATTGTAAAAGCAATATACTTTTCTTTTAAGTCAGTGCAACAACAAAGGAAAAAAATTGTTCTCCTCCCTAGTCCCCCTTATTTACTCTCTATGCCTTCAACTAGTTCCCTCTCTCTCTCTCTCTCTCTCTCTCTCTCTCTCTCTCTCTCTCTCTCTCTCCTGAGCTACTGATCTTACAGCCTGAGGTTCACCTATCTTTTTCCATACCCCAGTTAACATGAATGACCCCACATACACATATGTAGAGGTTTTGCTGTTGTTTTCACACACAAAAAGAGAGAGAGAAGCATCATCGTCTAACACGTGGTTTGAAGCTAGCTTTATTCTCACTTACATCATGCCCTTCTGACTGAATTTAAAGCTAACTTACTTCTTCTTTTAATAGCTTCATTATTTATTTGGCTATCTCCTGTTAATGTATGGCCAAGCTGTCTCCAATTTTTTAAAAAGCACCTAACAAATGTTTTTACTAAAATGCTATTAATAATCAAACAATCAACACCCAGGGTAACAGCAGTTAATAAATCAAAAGATGTGTTGCACTGGGAAAATCTTCTGTAAGGTGTCTCTCCAAGGTGCTAAAGAGTGAAGATTTTAACACCTTAACTCTAGCAGTTTAAAGATTATAGTGCACTTTATCTAAGCCATGGTATCTTCAATTATTTCCTATGTATCTGAATGATAGAAGAAGCAGCAATACCTTTGAGTTGTGGTGTTAGAACGAGTCCTGAATAGCCAATTGCCTACCAAAAGAACAAATAAGTCTGTCTTGGAGGAAATGTAACTAGGGTGTTCCTCGGAGTCCACAATGGTGAAACTTCATCTTATATCTTTGGGAATGTTGTCTTTGGGGAAATGGCATAATGCTGTAAATTGTGGAGGGTCAGAGAAAGAAAGGAATTTCCTCAGTAAGCTGGACTTAGAAGTGACTATAACAATGGGTTTGAGCATATCAGAGATGGTGAGGATGGCACAGGATAGCACAGGGTTCAGATCTATTGTTGGGAGGGTCACTATGACAGGTGACTTGATGGCACCTAACAACAACAGCTATAAATGCTTACTGTATGCACAGCTCCAGGTCATGCCTCTTGCAAGAAGGTGCAGACAGAAACTGAGTATACCAACTTATGGGTTAAAAAGAAATAGAAGTAAGAGGAATATACATAAATTCCTGACTCTGGAAAATCTTACCTGGAAAGGGTGTTAGAAATTGTGGTCCAGTGTCCTGGTTTACTGATGAGGAAGAAGGCTTGTCTTAGATCTCATAGCTTGCTAGTAGAAGAGCAGGGTTAGAGAGTCAGAGCTCCATGCACTTTCTGCATCTTCTCAAGACATCTTCCAGCAACACACGTCTCTCTCCATATAATGTAGCCTTCGCTTTCCTGAACCCTGACTGGTTTGTTTCAAGTGGAGATGAAGTGGAATGCTCTCTCATTTCCTCATCACCCACCTAGGCTACCTTTATTCTTCCGTTTGCATTGGCTTCCCCTTCTCTGCCCCATAAGCATGCCTAGAGTTTACCTGAGGATGAAGACAGGCAGAGAGGAGACTCAGGATAGCTCCTCTAGAAGTGCGATGTGTACCACTGACTTGGAGGTCTTGATCAATAGTATACTGGGTAGCCAAGTTCATTTACTTCTCTGGGCCTAATCTCCTAATATTTAAAATGAGGGACAGGAAAGTTATAGTAGTTTGATAGTTTCTGAGACTGCCACTTGATAAACTTGTTTGTCTCCTCCAGGAGTAAAAGAAGAACTAGTCTTTAAAACAAACAAACAAACAAACAAAAACTTAGGTAGGACAGAGGCTGGTTCAGGTTTCACTGTAAGGACAGCACAGAGCATGAGTAGCATGGCTAAAGTGTCCCCTTGTCCAGCTCTAGAAAGGGCATCTAAATGGGGACATTAGCCCTAGGGAGGAGATCTGCTGGCCTTCAGCAGAGGTTTATTGGGCATGGCTTAGCCCAGTATTATGGGAGGGCTAGGAAGACTAGCCCTCAGATGACATTGGTCATGTACAGTCCCTTTTCATGGTCATTCTTGGCCACTCTCTCCCTCTTTCAATTCCAACTCCCACTGGAATTCTGGACTCCCTGTGTTTCCCAACAGGGAAAGATTGATCATCTAGGGCTTACTGAGCTCTAGGGCTCAGGCTATAGGCCAGAGATCCAAACACCACATTCATTCCATTTTCTGTTGCTAAGTCTCCACTGAGTGGTTGGTGTATGCCAGGCATTGTTCTAGGGGCTACCAAATACAAAAATAAATTTTCCTTTGTGAAGTCCTCATTTTAATGAGAAGGGACCAATAATAACAAAAAGAAAATTGTGTTACAAGGTAATATATGAGAGGGAGGGGGAAGAAAGTAGAACCGTATAAGGAATGTGGGTGCCACTTACACTCTCAAGATGGAAAAATTTCAAAGTAATCAAGCCTATGAGCTAGAATGAGTGGGTACAGTAGAGACTGACTAAAAATTCATCAATCTCATCACTTCTTTAAGAATCAGAGCAACATATTTTCCCAGTCTCCTTTACAGACAAATGTGGCCATGTAACAAAGTTTTAACAATAGAATGTGAGCGTATTTCAGGCCTGTTACGTAGAAAGCTTCCCTTGAAGCTTGTTCCCTTTTCCCCCATCAGCCAGGTGAATGGAAGGGACGCTGAAGACCAAAGGAGAGCAGAGCCACAATGTGGAAGGAACCTGGGACCATGAAGAGTGTATAGAAAAGTAACTCCTTCCCTTCATGTCTGATTAGACTTTACATGAACAAGAAAGATAGGTGATAAGAAATTGAGGGTTGAGGAAGTGTTTGCTGCAGCAGCTAACATTATTCAACTTAAGAAACATGAATGCATAGGAAACTCTAGTACAAGCAGGGACCAGCATAATTCTTACACACATTCACGTCATGCTCATGGTTGATTCCTATGCAGCCCATCAAGTGAGGTCCACGTGGAAAGTCACAACTTGCACTTTTTTAGAAAAGATATTTGTAATGACTAAATAGTTGAACACACGCACAATTCAATCATTCTATTTTCAATCTCATTTTCGTCACTAAGTCTGTACTTTCTGGCTACTTCTTCATTGTTTCCAACTTTTGCATTCCAGTCACTATCATTTATGCATCTTGATTGCATGTTTGATCAATTTCAGACTGTAAGATTTGGTAGAAATTTTCCATTTCCTCCTGCATGGCTCTAGCTATAAGAGCGTATATTTGAATAATAGTTGTGTTAACACGTCTTTCTTGTATACATATAGAGAATATCTCATCACTCAAAACATTGAGCAAATTAGTAGAGAAATTGAACTCTATGAAGAAGAATATGACATCAAGTTCAGAGAAAGACTCATCACTAAACTTTATTATGTAGATGACACAACCTTGCTTGCTGAAAGTGAGGAGAAATTGAAGTACTTGTTGCAGAAGATCAAAGAATATAGCCTTCAATATGGGTTGCATCACAAAGTGAAGAAAGCAAAAAATTCTTACACAACGCCATAGACAACATCATGATAGATGGAGAAAAACTGAAACTGTCAACAAGTTCATGAATAGCACCCTTGGTGCTAGGAGACGTATTGTACTGGGAAAGTCTGCAGTCAGGGACCTCTCCAAATTATTGAGCAGTTATGATGTCAATTTGAAGACTAAGGTGCACCTGATTCAGACCATGGTCATTTTGATCACTTGCTATGCATTTGAGAGCTGGACAGTGAATAAGGGTGAAAGAAGAAGAATTGATATCTTTGAGCTGTCGTGTTGGAGAAGAGGACTGAATAACCCATGGACGGCCAAGAGAACAAACAGATATATCTTGGAAAGTGTGCAGCCAGAGTGCTCTTTGGAGGCAAAGACACTGAGGCTTCACATACTTCAGCATATTGGAAGGAGGGGCTATTCCTTGCAGAGGGACATGATGCTTGGAAAGATGGAGGGTCAGCGGAGGAGAGGAAGACCCTCAAGCAGGTGAATTGACACAGTGACTGCTACAATGGGCTCTAGTATGTCAGAAAGAGTGAAAATGTTACAGAATAGGACAGGGTTTGGATTTGTTATTCAAAAGATCACTATGGGTCATACTCAACTCAACATCACTTAACAATGACAATGGTCATAGTGGCCCAGAGTAGTTTTATTACACTTTACTGAGCAATCAAGTATGTCACCAAAGGAAAGACATCTAGTTAGTTGGTAAGTGGTGGAATGACAGGTAATCTAGATTCAGGGCCAAGTCTCTCGAACATGACTCAGCACTGCCCTGGTGTGTCTGTTCTTTCACTCTCCTTTAGATAATATGCTTCCTCAGATGGCACAGCCCTATCTATATAATGCAGGTTGGTGATGAGTCTTTCTCTGAACTTGATGTCACATTCTTCTACATAGAGTTCAATTTCTCTAATAGTCTGCTCAATGTTTTGAATGATAGAATATTATCTATATGTATAACCACACACGTAAGTGTTTGGGGGAAAAGAGGAGAGTTAGGAGCACTTTGAACTACCTAATAGCAAAAAGAGAGGAGGAGGAAGCTTGGGCCCAGCCTTTGGAGATCACTTGCTTCCTGTTGGGCTGTTCCCTGCTATCAGTCTATCCTCTGTGCCCAGGAGAGAGTGGACATTGGGAAATTTGTTAATGAGTGAGCAAATGAGTAAATTAATTCATGAATGAGTTATAGCAATCCCTCTTGTATACCTACACCCCTTTTCTTTTTTTTTTTAATTGTTATTGTGTGTGTCTGTACCATCAAATCAGATCTGACTGGTACAGGAGGAGATTGCCCCTCCTTCTCCAGCAAAGCATCTGGTGGATTCAAACCACGTATCTCTGGGATTGCATTGCAGCTTCTTGCCACTAGGCCACCAGGGCTCCCCTACACCCCTTTTCTAACTGACCTTAATGTTCGCTGTACCATCAGCATATACCACACTCCCTTCCTGGATATCAGAAAAACAAGGGAAAAAAATGCTTCTAAGCCTCGCCTCTCCAGCACAGCTCCCTCAAGAGGAGTAACCCTTCCACACTGCCCACAGTCCTTGCAGTGACCCTCTGAATGACTGAGTTCACTCCTTCGCCTAGCAGTCTGAAAAACTTCTTGATTCTGTGCCAAAATCCGTATCCCTGTGTTTTCTGCCCTCAAGTCCGACTGTGTTCCAGGGTCAGCAAAGAATACAGCATCTTCTCCTTCCTGCTAGTCCTTCTAAGAACTGAAGACAGCCACCACAGGTCTAAAACTAATCCTTATCAAAAGCAGTTTCAGCCATTTCATGGTTCTTTCTGCCCTCTGATTTGTCAACAGAGCACTTAACACATAATGTTTAGAACCAGCTTCTCCCTCTACCTCAACCCTCTAGAGCTGTAGACCCAGCAGAGAGATATGGGAACTTTCTGACAGTGTGATGATTTAAGTTGTGTGTCAGCTTGGCTGTCTAAGGCTCTCTGGTTTGGCAGTTATGATGTGGCCCTTCTTTTGATGATACCTGATACAATCATTCCCTTGTTGTTGATGTGATTGTTATTAGGAGTCATTCAGTCCACTGTGGTTCCTAGCAATCCCATAAACAACAGCTAGAAACCCTCCCCTATACTGTGCCATCTTCACCATCTCTACTAAGCCCATTGTTGCAGGCACTGTGTCAAGCCATCTTTCTTTAGGCCCCTCCTCTCTTTCACTGACCGCATCAGTCTTTAAGCCAATATCCATATTTTTTAGCACTTTGGAGAAGTCCTTGACAGCAGATTCCCCCAATGCAATACATCTTTTGATTTCTTGACTGTTGCTACCATGGATGTTAATTATGGATCTGAGCAAAAGGAAATCATTGGCTTTAATATTTTCTCAATCTCTCAAGATGTTGCTTGTTGATCCAGTGGTGAAGATTTTTTTGTTTTCTGGATTTTGTAAAATAATCTTTAATGAAGGTTGTAGTCTTTTATTTCCTTTAATGACATCCTTAATTCTTCTTTATTTTATGCATGAAGGTTGTGTCATCTGCATAACACAGGTTGTTGATGACTATTCTTCCAATTCTGATGCCATATTGTTCTTCACATAGTTCAGCTTCTCAGATTATTTGTTCAGCATACAGATTGAATAGGTATGGGGAAAGATTAGAGCACTTATGCACACTTTTCCTGGTTTTAAACCATATTGTTGTTATGTACCATCAAGTCAACTATGCCCATAGTGACCCTATAAACAATGGCTTTGAACCTTGCCCTATTCTGAGCCAGCCTCACCATCTCTGACACACCTGACTCCATTGACACAGTCACTATGTCAAAGAAGACCCAAGGTCTTCCTCTTCTGCGCTGACCTTCTACTCTTTCAAGCATGATGTCCTCCTCCAAGGACTGGTCCCTCCTGACAACATACCCAAAGTATGTGAGACAGAGCTTCAAAATCCTTGCCTCCAAATGAAAAGACTGCCTGCACCCTCTCCAAGACAGAGCATATGTTCTCTTGATAGTGCATGGTATATTGTTGTTGTTGTTGTTATGTGCCGTCGAGTCATTTGCAACTCATAGCGACCCTATGCACAACAGCCCTAAACCCTGCTCTATCCTGTGCCAACTGCACTGCCTCTGACACGCCCATCCCGATTACCCCAGTCACCGAATCAGTCCATCTCATAGAGGGTCTTCCCCTCCTGCGCTGTCCCTCCACCCTCCCAAGCATGATGTCCCTCTCCAAGGACCCGTCCCTCCTGGCAACATGTCCAAAGTATGTCAGACGAAGCCCCAGAATCCTTGCCTCCAAGGAGTAGCTTGGTTGAATCCTCTCCAAGATGAATCTGTTGGTTTTCCTGGCAGTCCATGGTACATTCAGTACTCTTCTCCAGCACCACAGCTCAAAAGCATCAACTCTCCTTCTGTCCTCCCTAGTCATTGTCCAACTCTCTGATGCATAACAAGCGATTGCAAAGACCATGGCCTGTATCAGGCGCACCTTAGTCTCCAGAGAGACACCGTTGCTCCTGAGTACTTTAGAGAGGTCCCTAACTGCAGACTTTCCCATGGCGATACGCTTTTTGATTTCCTGACTGCTGGTGCCAAGAGTGTTGACTGTGGAGCCGAGCAAACTGAAGCTGTGAACAATCTCAATCTCTTCACCATCCATCCTGACACTGCCAATTGGTCCAGTGGTGAGAATCTTTGTCTTCTTGACATTGAGCCTCAGTCCATACTGAAGGCTGCAGTCCTTGACCCTCCGCAGCAAGTGCATGAGGTCCTCCTCAGTTTCAGCAAGCAGGGTTGTGTCATCTGCATAACGCAGATTGTTAATAGATCTTCCACCAATCCTGATGCCACAATTCTCCTCATAGAGCCCAGCCTCTCAGATAATCTGCTCTGCATACATGTTGAAAAGGTATGGAGACAGGATGCATCCCTGGCGTACACCCTTCCCAATTTTGAACCATGCAATGTTGCCCTGCTCTGTTCTGACTATTGCCTCTTGGTCCAAGTGTAGGTTTCGCATTAGCACAATTAAATGTTCTGGGATTCCCATTCTTCTCAGAGTCAGCCACAGTTTTTTATGATCCACATAGTCAAATGCCTTTGCATAATCAATGAAACACAGATAGACATTCTTCTGGTATTCTCTCCTTTCAGCCAAGATCCATCTAACATCAGCAACAATATCCCTAGTACCACAACCCCTTCTAAACCCAGCCTGGATGGTATATCGTGTTCCCTTATTCTGTACAAATGATTACTTTTAGGTTTTTATACAGGTTTCACATGTGTACAATAAAATGATCTCGAAATCCCATTTTACTCAAGGTTATTCAGATTAGACCTGACTTTGAAGTGAAAGGAACACCTTCAATAAGACGGATTGACACAGTGACTCCCAGAGTGGATTTGAATTTGACGGAGATTGTGAGGCTAGTGTAGAATAAGACAAGGCTCAGACTTGTCCAACTCAATGGTATCTAACAACAGAAAGTGCTTCATGTCTTCACTTTCTGCAAACAATGTTATGCCATCTGCACAATGTAGGTTGTCGACAATTCTCCCTCCAGTCTTGATGCCACTCTTCTTCATATAGTCCAGTTTTTTAAATTATTTGCACAGCATACAGATTGAATAGGTGTGGTGAAAAGATGCAACCCCGATGGGCGCCTTTCCTGCTGTAAACTATGCTGTACCCCTTTGTTCTATTCTTGGTCCAAGTAAAACAGGTTTCTGCTATTCATTGGAAACCCTGTGAATAGCAGCAGCATCAAGGCAGGAGAGCTCTAGGAATGAATTCATTTGCTGGCATTCATCTCCTTGGAGGCTCATTATACTCTTGGATCAAACGGATCTTGGAATCACCTAAACCCCTGCAAGTCTCATCCCCAAAGATAATAATAACCCTCACCTGGTGTTTATCAAGAGTATACTTTGTACTGCATGCTACGCTAAGTGCTTCAATACTTCATTTCAACCCATCTTCACAACAAGTCCATGAAGCAAACTCTATGATCCTCCCTCTCTTACAGAAAAAGAAATAACGGTACAGAGTTGTTGTTGATGCTGTGTATCATTGCGCTATGAACAACAGATCTGAACCCTGTCCTGTCCTGTGCCATCTTCACCATTTCTGACATACTTGAGCCCATTGCTGTAGCCAGTGTGTCACTCCATCTGGTTGAGAGTTTACATGCAGCCACACAAACACTAAGTGCAGACTCTGTATTCATCTCAGAATGATCTTTCCTTTAACCACTGCACATTCTGGCAAGGTGTGGCTTCACAGTGTCACCTGGCAAATCAGGAGTAGGGTCTTGGTCTGCTCAGAGAGGAAGCAGGGAGAGAGGTCATCCCTGTCTGCAGCCCTGCAGACCAAGCTTCTCTTTGGAAAGCTGAGACTAGATTTGGGAGCAGGCCAGGTGAAGGGGCCTGGTTGCTACCCTCACATGGCCAGCAGCAAGCACACTGGCATACTGTGACACGGTCTGGCCTCCTCACAGTCACCAAGCAGGTGCTGGCAGCTGCCATTGAGTCCTGATCTGTGGTATAACCCAAGTCAGAGGCAGCTGTGCATCGCCAGAGAAAAGAAACCTGCTCTAAGACTTTATCAGGTTTGCTGTGGAAAAGTGAACTGTGTGACTCAGAATCCCAGAGAAGTTTCCTTGGTATTAAGTAATAGATTCATAAAGTCTAAGGGTTCATTAAGAGGCAGAAGGGATTAAGGTCTCAGTGGACAGATCCGCTCTGTACTTGTTTATCTGGAAGGGTTCAGATAGGATCTGCTCCAATTCTTGTGTCACAGTGACCAAGGGTGGTGGTAACAAGAAGGGCCTCTGTGGAGCCTGGAACTGCTCTACTGGATATAAGAGGGACCAGGAAAGGGATTGGTCAGTGGTAATAAGAGTTCTCATTGGTTAAGCAGTTACTTTCATTGGTTGCTGTGCCAGGAACTGAGCTGAATGCACCTTAGGACAGTATCATTACTATTTCCATTCACAGATAAGGAAACTGAGGTTTGAAGAGATGAAGTGACTAGCCCAAAGTCACACATGTAGGAAGTTGCAGCTTAGAGATTACACACAGCCCTTTTAACCTCTGGGAAGAAGGAGCCAAGGGGGCTGGCATTTTAAAAGCAGGAGGAGCACCTAGAATGCAGCTTTCAGTTATCAGAGCTCTAGAGACCAGGGTTCTAATCCCACCATGAGTGGTTGTGTAGTTATAGGTTAATCTTTCCCCCTCCTGGGCTTTGGTTTCTTTATAAAACAAAAGGCCTTCATCTTCGTTGCCAACCTCTAGGGCTGGAGAGAGAATCAAATCATTCAGTGGATGTGAACGCTCTTTGCAAATGATGTCAAATCTTAGAAAAGAGTAGGTGACCCTCTCTTGACCTCAGGAAGGATGCCAGCCTTTTAAGACAAAAGGAAGGGAAGTTCTAGCTGAGATTGCAATCTGGGGTTCAGAATAGAACCCTCAACAACTCATCCAAACTTTCCCAGGCACAAAGCCTGCTGCTTTGGAATTCCTTTTTTTAAAAAAAATCTATCACAGGATAGAGCAGGGTTTAGGCCTGTTGTACACAGGGTTGCTATGAGTCACAGGCGACTCGATGGCACATAACAACAACAACAATACTGAGAGAGAGACACAGAATGTCAAAATGATATGGACTACAGACCTAATCATAAGCAATGTGTTTCTCCAGATGGTTTCATGTCAATTACTTTTATAAACGAAAATATTATTTTCATTATTAAAAACGAAATTTAAGAAAGTAAAAAAAAATCTATAAAATGGGAATAAGAGTTCTAATTTATTGAGCACTTATCTTGTTCCAAGCACTGTTCCAGGCACTTCATACACACTCCACCATCTAAGGGGTGAAGTCCTGCACGTGCTCACTCGTCTGTGCCAAGAAATTTGGAAGATGGTTACCTTGTCAACTGACTGGAAGAGATCCACCTTTGTGTCCATTAAAAAAAAAAGAGTTGCAGAGTGGATTATATTTAGGGTTGGGGGTGGGATTGGGGGAGGGGGGGATTGTGTACCAATGAGGGAGTTTTTCTTTTGCATTTCAAGGAGAGGAGCAAACGGGGGTAGGGGAGGCGGGTCGGCGGGGAGAAAAGTGCAACAATGAACGAATGGAATTCCAAAATCTCTGTAGATGTTCATTGAAATGAAAAATAAATAAATTATATTTTTTTAAAAACAGAGGTGATCCAGAAGAATGTGGAAAGTATAAAGCAATAACATTAACACTAAATACCAGCAAAACCCCACTGAAGATAAATCAACAGCTGGAGCAGTACATTGGCAGAGAACTGCCACTAACGCAAACTGAATTCAGAAGACGACATGAACTAGAAATATCATTATTGAGATTAGATGGATCTTGGCTATAAGTGGAGAATAGCGGCAGATGTTTACTTGTGTTTGATTGATTATGCAAAGTTATTTGAATGTGTGAATCATAATAGATTATTAATGACATTGCAAGGAAGTGGGAACTCCTGAATGCTTAATTGTGCTCATGAAAAACCTGTGCATTGACCAAGACAGAGTCACTAGAATAGAAGAAGAGGATAGTGTATGGTTTGAAACAAAGGAGGGTGTGTGCCAGGGCGTCTTTTCACCTTGCTTATTCAGTATGTATGCTGAACAAGTAAGCTGAGATCCTGGCCTATGTCAAGAAGAACGCAGCATTCGGACTAGAGGAAGATTCAACCACCTACTATTTGTAGAGAGCACAATCTTACCTGTAGAAAACAAAGAAGATGAAGCAGTTATTGATGAGGCCTAAAGATAATTGCCTTCAATATGGATTGCAACTCACCGCAAAGAAAACAAATATCCTCACAATTTGACCAATAATAACATCACGATAGATGGAGAGAAGATTAAAGTTGTCAAAGGTTTCATTTTACTTGGTTCCACAATCTACACCCATGCACGCTGCACTCAAGAAATCAAATGTCATATTGCAATGGGCAAATCTACTGCTAAAGACCTTTTAGACTGCTAAAGAGCCAAGATTACATTTTGAACACTAAAGCGTGCTTGAATCAAGCTATGGTCTTTTCTGTCGCCTCACTTGCCTGTGAGAATTGGACAATGAATAAAGAAGATCAAAATAGAATTAATGCTTTTGAATTGTGATGCTGAAAGAATGTTGAATAGACTACAGCCTGCCACAAAAACAAAACAAAACAAAAACCAAAAAACCCCACAGAAAACTATCCTGGAGGAAGTGCGGCCAATTCAGCAGCCAACTTTCCCTAGGAGTGAGATGGCCTCACATGTTATATGCATATTTTCAGGAGGAACCCATCCCTGAAAACAAGCATCATGCTAGGTGAAAGTAGAAGGTCAGTGAGAGAGAGGAAGACCCTCGCTGAGAGAGACTGACACGGTGGCTGCAATCATGGATTACACACACAGCCGAGACTGACCTGGTGGCTGCAATCATGGATTACACACACAGCCGAGACGAAGAGGATGGCATAGGATTGGGCAATATTTCATTCTATTGTGCCTGGGTCAATGTGAGTCAGAGATGTCTCAGTGGTACCTAACAATAAACTATCTCATCTTCAAAACACTGGAGCTTTCCTGTCACTGTTCAAATCATGGCCCTTCCACTTGCTAACTGTGTGACCTTGGACAAGTCATTGACTTGCTCTGTGGTCCAGTTTCCTCATCTGTTAAATGGGAAAGCAAATACCTGCTTCTTGTGAAACTGTTGGGAGGACTGAGGGAGTGGGGGTGTACAGGGTAAGTTCTCATTAACTGTGAGGATTGGTGTCACTGACTCTCCCCTTTCACACATGGTGAGCAACTAAGAAGCCCTGTGGGTGTTATAAGAACCACAGGAAACTGACTAAGCATACAGGAAGTCAGGAATAGATCCTCCAGCTCCAGAGGAGACCAGAGCAGGAACAGAGGCAGAGGGGTGCTGGTTCTCCACATGTCTGTCAGCTGCAGCTTGATTCTTCTCATAACCACATCATTGCCTTGAAATGAAAACAAACCCTCCTCTCCTCGAGCTTCTAAGTCTCTGAGGAGTCCACACTGAGACTATGGAACTGAGCAGAACTCATGAATTAGCCAACCCAATCACAGCAGAGTCAGGGGTGGGGTGTCCACCACGTCAACATGCACTGGGGCTAGCTAGGTCCACAGCAGCTGTCAAGTGTGCATGAAAGATAATACCAACCAACTCAGAGAATGTGCGGCTTTCCAAAGCACTGGGCCATCTATATCCACACTTGTAGGATTGGACACACAAGGAATCTTTACTCCGCTAGAACCAGTAAGGAAACTGAGAAACAAAGAGAAGAAAGGAAATGCCTGGCCCAAGAAAGAATTCTGAACCAGTCAGTCAGTAAGTCGATCAACAAACACAGAGCACCTACAGTCCCAGGGCTAGGCACTGAGGCTACAGAACCAGTCAAGGCAGAGCTCCAGGCCCTGGGAAGTCTCCATTCTAGAAGCACATAAACAAATGTTGTTAATTTTATCTGTATTAGATAAATAGATATGCATGCTTTGGTGACCTAGTGGCAAGAAGTTGTGCTGCAGTCCCAAAGGTACAAGGTTCGAATCTATCAGCTCATCAGCTGGCCAGATTGATGGGCAATCTCTTCCCGTGAAATTAACTGCCTCTGAAAACCAGCCTGAGGGTTAGATCTGGGTCAATTCCAACTCAACAATATACACAACAACAACATATAGATAAATATAGACAGTAAGCAAGTAAGCATATAAATAAATGTTGTTATTGTTGTTGTTCACAAAGAGAGACCAGTTGGCCTAGTGGACCGAAAGCAATGCTATCAAGCCAAAGGTGGGTGACTCTAATCTGCAGCCCTAAGGCCTGTTTTTCATTATGTTTTTTTCAGTCTTTTGCCCTCGTGTGTCCACTTGCCGGACAGAAGTAACTTGTGATTGCTGTGAAGCTGTACACTGTGACACTGATGTGTCAAATGAGATAATGGTTACCCATGGTGGACGGTGTTTGGTGGCGCTCCCCAGTTGAAACAAGCTTGGAAGCAGAAGTGGCATCATCCACTTCCATATATAGCTTGCCTCCAGAAACCCTATGAACTTAGAGAAAGGATGAAAGTCACGCACTCAAGTGTTGAGGACTTACGTTTATAGGGTCTCTATGAGTCGCCTTGGACGACAGAGAGAGAGAGCTATGTTGGCCTAATGGAAAGAAAGTTATGCTACCAAGCCAAAGGTGGGTGATTTTTTTTCAATAAATATTTATTGGA
>NW_006399778.1:11498569-11514111 GCF_000299155.1 Elephantulus edwardii | reverse complement strand
ATTGCAGTGCAGCTTCTTGCCACTAGGCCACCAGAGCTCCCAGGGTGGGTGATTTTAATCTGCAGCCCTCAGCCGGGTTCAAATTGTTTTCCTGTCAAACATTCTTCTAGGTGGTATAGCACTGGTCTGTGTGTTGCTGTACAGAGGTAACTCATGGTTGCTGTGATGCTGAACACTGTGACAGTGACGTGACAAACGTGGTAATGGGTACCCATGGTGGACAGTGTTGATTAGAGCTTCCCAACTAAAACAAGTTTGGAAATAGGAGCGGAATCCACTTCCGAAATGGCTTGCCTCCGGAAACTATGTACAAACAGTGCTCAGGCCTTTCATTCATAGGGTCTCTATGAGTCATCTACGACTCGATGGCACCTAACAACAACATGAGTCGCCTACGACTCAACGGCACTTAACAACAACAACAACATTGTTGTTGTTAGCTGTTGAGTGTGACTAACAGTGATTCTATGAACAACAGATTGAATCCTCTCTTATCCTGTGCCATCCTCACAATTTCTGACACATTTGAGACTATTGCTGCAGTCACTGTGTCAATCCACCTGGTCGAGGGGCTTCCTCTCTTTTGCCATCCCTCCACCTATCATTTCAAGGAGTGAGATGCTGTGGAAAAAAAACACAAGTTACCAGGAAATGAGAAAAGGCCTTTCTGAGTAGAGACATCAGAACTAGGATCTGAAGGGTGAAAAAGAGACAGCCAAGTGGGGAAAGAACAGCTCCTGCTCAGGTTCCGAGGTGGGAATGAGCTTGTGGCTCAAGGAGCGGTGGTGAGGCCTGTGTGCTGAGAGCAAGGGGAGCCGGAAGCAGTGAGTCTGCAGGCCTGGGGACCTGGCAGGCCGTGGAAAGGAGCTGGGTTTCATTCCAGGTTTTGAGCAGAGTTAAGGACAGTGTGACCTATGTATTTAAAAGGGCACTCTGCTGTGGAGACTGGATAGGGAGTTTCAGGAGAAAAGAGAAGGGAGGATAGACTACTAACGTATCCCAGTAACTTCCAGAACCCTAGTCTGTTCCTTTTCAAGGTGAGAATCATTGCTTTTCTGTCTCTTTGGTGCTTCAATAATGTCTAAACTGGCTCTTACCTCTCGTTCCCAAAAATGATACACTAATGCAGTAATAACAAAAATGGTTTTCTATGCATCAGAAAAAAAGGGTTCTAGTGGCCTAGTGGGTAAGGAGTTGAGCTATCAACCCAAAAGCACATGGTTTGAATCCACCAGCTGCTTCACAGGAGAAAAACGTGCACTCTCCTTTTGTGCAATTTAATGTCTCTAAAAAGCCACTGGAGGTTCAGCTGTGAGTCACTTCCACCTCCATGACACATAACAACAACAACAACGTATCCGTTTATTACTACAAGCCATGGGAATAGCTCAAAATTTTAATATAATAAACTTTACAGGGGCTGGGGGTTGGTTTATAACTATGAATTGTACATATGTTGTATATTCACAGCCTGGGGATTGCCTGTCTATGACACCGCCCCTCCCCTGGTGAGGGTGGCCCTGGGCCCACAGTAGCTCATAATTATCACTGCTTCTACCATCAACCCCCTGGAAGTGGCTTGGTGTGGCCTTCATTTTGAAAATGAATTCACTTGGGTTCAGCCGGAATTGCTGACCCACAGTATTGTGAACAAAGAGTTGCTATTTTTAAACAACTACTTTTTAAGTTGGTTTGTTAGGCAGTAAATAGATAAATGACACAATCTCAAGGGTGCTTCTGAGAATTAAACACGAAAATGCCCAGGAAGCATTTAACATCTTGGCACATAGCCAGAGCTCGATAGGAGGAAGGTGTTATTGTCAGTATCAGAGGAGTTGGATGGAGCCAAGTTTCCTTTTTTGGGGAACCCTCTAGGTTGGCCTCCTTAGTTATTTGAGCATGAAGTGAACTGAGGCTGGAAAATCTGGTAGGGTCAACTTGCATTTGCTTGCAGTGGCTGCAAACTAGAGGATGAATGAAGGTTGTTTTGGGTCGACGTTAGCCTGTGCTTTGAGTGAGGGGAGAAAAGTTCACCCAGAGAAGACTGGGTGACTTAAACAAGTTTTTGTTGTTGTTGATTTTAAATGCTGTTCATTTGACTCTGACTCTATGTACCAAAGACACATTAACGTACCTTGCCTGATCCTACACCGTCCGCACGATTTCTGCGAGGCTTCCTGTGCCAGCCCATTGTTGCACTGTTTCAATCCATGTCTTGGAGGGTCTTTTCCTTCAAGGATCCTCCACCTTGCCAAGTACAACATCCTTCTCCAGGGACTGATTGTTGTTATTATTACTGGGTACAGTCAAGTCAGAACCGACTCATGGCTGACGCCCCCCAGCAGGTTTTCAGAAGCATCAAACTGCACAGAAGGAGATTGCCCATCTTGCTCCTGTGGAGTAGCTGGTGGATTTGAACCGCCTACCTTACTGTTGACAACGCAACACCTTACCGCCAAGGCACCAGTGCGCTAGCCCTTCTGGATAGAATGTCCAAAGTATGTCATATCCTAAGTCTGTGAGATACAGTCTCACAACCCTTGCTCAGAGGGTTAGTTATGATGAAGTCGAGGATTAGCAACTTTATTATGGACTCATCTTTTCTGAGTGCCAGAGTTTGCCCAGAACAGTACTTTCAGGGTGTCCTCCATCTTTTCCTTATTCCTCCCTCCCTCCTTTCCTGAGTCACATGTTTTGGAGTCCTGAACATGTGCCAGGCACTGTGCTAAGGTACCCAAAGCCCAGCAGGGTGCCAGACAGACAGACATCTGTTGTGGGGGTGGCATGCAGATAGTAAACCAATAACTAATCTGTTGTCTGTAATAAGTGCTCTGAGTTTGCCAGCAAGCAGGTTAATGGAAGAGAATTGAGGGGCAGACACTTTAGGTGGAGTGATTAGAAAAGGCCTCTCAGAGGAGGTGCCATCTGAAGACAGGTGCCAGGGGAGAGAAAACAGCCTGCAAAATCCCTACCGTGAGAACAATCCTTGAGCGTGTGAAGTCATCTCGGAGTTAGGTGTGACTGGAGGGTAGGGGAAGGCTGGAAGAGATGAGGACAGAGATGGAGACAGGTCTCAGTGTTGCTGGGCCATGGTGGAGCCTGCGGGTTCTATTTAGGCATAATGAAAAACCATCTGGATGGTGTACATTTTAGAAAGATCACTAAGGTCACTGTTGAAAAGATAGAACTGGCACAAGGATAGCTTCCTAGGGCTGCCTTAAAAGAGTACCATGAACATGGGGACTTAAAACAACAGAAACACAGCATCTCACAATTCTGGAGGCCAGAGTCTGAATCAAGGAGTTAATTGTTAATAGGGATGTTTGCTCCCTCTTAAAGTTCTAGGGGAAATCCTTCATTGGTTCTTCCAGCTTCTGATGGGCCTGAGCGTTCTTGGCTTATACGCATGTAACTTTAATCTGAAAGGAGCCTGTTCATTCCTTACTCATGTAACTATAAGATGGGGGGTCAGCGAAGGAGGGGATGACCCTCAATGAGACGGATTGACACAGTGGCTGCCACCATGGGCTCACTGTGTCAGATGATGAGGATGGCACAGCATAGGACGGGATTCAGATCTGTTGTTCACAGAGTTGCTGTGAGTCATACTCAATTTGACAGAACACAACAATATAACTATGAGTATAATCTTGTTTGAGAACAGGATTTTCTTTGTTATGTAAATAAGACAAAGACTGTACATTCTTTCTCCTGCAAAGCGGCTGGTGGATTCAAACCTGCAGAGAAGCACAGCCTTTGGGTTCCAGTGCAACTCTCCGGACTACCTCCCCAGAGGCCGCAACCTTAGGTGTAGGAAAGAAAGAGAGTTATTTAGGGCCCAGTTGCAAAGGTTATGGTTTCTAGGTAATTAAGCAGGAGGTAAGATGCGATGTACACTCAGACCTGGGCTAAAGTGAGCGGCCTCAATTCTAAAGTCAAGTGGCCCCAGTTTTGGAGCTCCTGCACTGCAGAGAAGGAGGGCGTGAGGATGGTGAGAGCCGAGAGGTAGGAAGAAAGCCAGGAGAAGTTAGGCTCCTCAAAGTCAAGTAAAGAAGGTGCTCAAAAAAGCAGGAGTGAGAATGACAAGGAATGCCACCAAATTGAATAAGATGAAATCAAAGAACAGGACATGGCTACGCGACACAGAGGCCACAGGTGACCTTGACAAGAGTGATTTCAGCAAAAGATTGAAAGTCTGGAGCTCAAAGTTTCAGTAAAACCCAAATTGCACCCAAATCAACGTCCATAAACTCCTGGCAACTCCACTGGATTTCTGAGGTTGTAGACCTTTATGGGAGAAGCCTGCCCATCTATCTCCCTTGAAGAGGCTGGAGAATTCAAGCTGCCAGTCTTTCAGTACTGAAGAGCAATGGTGTCACTCTTGAGACTAAGGTGCATCTGATACAGGCCATGGTCTTTGCAATCACTTGTTATGCATCAGAGAGTGGGACAATGACTAGGGAGGGCGTATCGGTGGATAATTGATGCCTTTGAGCTGTGGTGCTGGAGAAGAGTATTGAATGTACCATGGACTGCCAAGAAAACAAACAGATTCATCCTAGAGAGGGTTAAACCAGGCTGCTCCTTGGAGGCAAGGATTCTGAAGCTTCATCTGACATACTTTGGACATGTTGTAAGGAGGAACAGGTCCTTGGAGAGGGACATCATGCTTGGGAGGGTGGAGGGATGGCACAAGAGAAGAAGACCCTCTATGAGGTGGATTGATTCAGTGACTGCGGTAATCGGGACAGGTGTGTCAGAGGCAGTGCAATTAGCACAGGACAGAGCAGGGTTTAGAGCTGTTGTACATAGGGACAAGCAACTCGACGGCACATAACAACAACAACAAGTCTTTCAGTTAGAGTCTGAGTACATTACACACTGTATCACTAAGGTTCCTTCAAAGCCTTTGTGGAAGTGCATTAAATACAGCAAAGGAAGTGAGGAAAGAGAGAGCGCTTGAGAGTTTTCTTGTCCAGGAGAACAGTTAACAGCAGGGGAGGTTGGTTTCTGTCAGCCAGTCTTCCTTTCCGCAGCACGTGGTTACTAAGCTCAAGGAGAGGCAGGTGAGACGAAAGGTACAGGGAACATTAGAAAATAAAATGGTTGCACTGAAACAGATGAGAGAGAGAGAACTGTTTAAAAGGGATATGTGAGTAGGTATTATTGTCATGACAAGAGTCCAGAACAAAGGCTGCATAGTGGAGTAGACTTGGAGGGGGGAAGGATTGTATAACAATGACAGTTCTTTTACTTTTCAAAGAGAAGAACAAACTGGAGGGAAGAGGTGGACAGGGAGAAAAGTGCAACAATGAATGAATGGAAATCCAAAATATCTGTAAATTTTCATTAAAATTAATAACAAGAAGAAAAATCAATAAAATGGTTACTTCCTTCCTGCTGCCTCAGCTCACAAAGTCACCTCCTCAAAAATGCCTTCTCCAGCCTTCCTCCCTAAAGTGGGAGACCTCTGCCAGCCTCTGTGGAAGATGCAGCTTCTAAACAAAAATCTTCACCATTGAGTCAACACAGCAGTCAAGAGAGCCGAAGTGTACAACCTTAGTCTTTAAACAGACATTATTTCTCCCTAGTACTTTAGAGATGTCTTTAGCAGCAGATTTTCCTAGTGCAACACTTCTGCTCTCTTTTTATTTTTGTACCTCTTTCAGGTATAATTAGGTCCTTAAGCAGTACAAAAATAAAAAGAGAGCAGAAGTGTTGCACTATGTCCATTTAAAGACTAAGGTTTTGTTTTCTTTAAGTTGAGGTGTAATCCATATTGAAGGCTGTATGTAGTCTTTGATCTTTTGCAGAAAGTGTTTCAAGTCCTTTTTGCTTTAAGCAAAGAAAGCTTGTGTCATTTTCAAAATGTAGGATGTTGATGAGTCTTCCCCTAATCCTGATGCCACATTCTTCTTCATAAAATCCAACTTCTCAAATTATTTGCTGGGCATACAGATTGATAAAGTATGGAGAAAGGATACAGCCCTGATGCACACCTTTCTTGCAGTGTTCTCTTGCTATGTTTAGACAAGTATTAAACCGGGTGAATGAATATTAAAAAAAGAAGAAAGTGAACTGCGGAGGGAGGAAAATGTACACCAATGAGTGAATGAAAATCCAACTTTTCTGTAAACTTTCATTAAAATCACAATTAAAATTTAAAATTTTATTATTAAAAGATAATAATAACTATGACCAGAGTGAGGCTTAAAGGCAAGGATGGTGAAATTTTGTCTCACCTACTTTGATACTGTGAGCATGTTGTAAGGGCCATTGTGAGCATGGTAAGGGCCATTTCTTGGAAAAGTCATCATGTTTGGAAAGGTAGAGGGTTGGCAAATGATAGGAAGACCCTCACTGAGATGGATTGAAAGAATGATTGTAACTTTGGGCTCAAGTATATCAGAGGTGATAAAGACGGCACAGGATTGGGCAAGGTTCAGATCTGTTGTTCTTAGAATCACTGTGAGTCGTACTTGACTTGACAGCACCTAACAACAACAGCAAAAGAACTGGCACTCTGGTGGCCAATGGGCACTCTGCAGGGGGTGGGGGAGGGTAGAGAGTTGTACTACAATCCAAAAGCTGTTCTACTGTTCTACTGGAGGAAGATGGACAATCCTTCCTGTGCAGTTTATTGCTTCTGAAAACTCACTAGAGGGTCATCTAAGTCAGATCTGATTCAACGGCAATGAGTTAAGCTGAGCCAAAGAACCAATCTACAACCAGAGGGCCCTTAGAAGGAAAAGTGGCAAAGCTGCATCTCCCATATTTTGAGCATATTACCAGGAAGGCTTAACAAAAGGGAAGACTCTTTTCAAGATTACCAGACACAATGGATGCAAGAATGAGCTCAAGTTCAAGATAGTAAGTATTGTGCAGTATTGATGTTCCCTCCCGCTGTACCTGGGATCACTGGGTCGTTGCTGTAATGATTCCCTCTGCCTAAGACACTCTTCTCTAGCTGTCATTGGCTCAACCCCATCCCAGGCTTTGTCTCTCACTGAAATTCCCTGACCATTCTGTGGGAGGCTGAATATAAAATTTAATATTAATAATAAACCAAATGCTATATCAGGATATAAGGGAGACGTAATACAAGCTGGAGTTCACCCTGAGGAAACAAGGCATTCCTTAAGAGTTTGAATTTTGCTATTTTGACTGGGGTGAAATGATATCTCATAGTTGTTTTAATTTGCATCTCTCTTAGGGCTAGGGATTTTGAGCATTTCTTCATGTGTTTGTTAGCCATCTGAATGTCGTCTTCGGTGAAGTGCCTGTTCATATCCTGTGCCCATTTTTCTATTGGATTATTTACCTTTATCTTGTTGTGGTGCTCAAGTATTTCATAAATTCTGGATATAAGTCCCTTATCTGATATGGTATTACCGAATGCTTTTTCCCAGTCAGTGGCTTCCCTTTTTACCCTACTGGAGAAGTTTTTGGATGTGCATAGGGATTTGAGTCTTAGAAGGTCCCATTCATCTATGTTATCTTCTCCCGGTTGTAGCTTTTCCAGGATACTGGGAAGACTGTTTATGTTGTGGATTAGGACTTCTAGTGTTGTTCCTAGCTTTTCTGTAATGAATTTTATAGTCCTTGGAAGCAACAAATGCTGGCGAGGTTGTGGAGAAACTGGAATCCTGATTCACTGTTGGTGGGAGTGTAAAATGGTGCAACCCCTGTGGAAAGCAGTATGGCGCTTTCTCAAAAAGTTGCAAATAGAGATACCATTTGACCCAGCAAGTTCACTACTGGGAATATACCCTTGAAGAGACCATAGCTGACATCCAAGCAGATATATGCACACCCATGTTTATTGCAGCTTTGTTCACAATAGCAAGGAGTTGGAAACAACCTAAGTGCCCATCAACAAACGAATGGCTAGAGAAGCTGTGGTATATTCGCACAATGGAATACTATGCTGCATTAAAAAACAAGGAACTCATGCAATATTATTCAAAATGGTTGACTCTGGAGAACATTATGCTGAGTGAAATATCCCAGTCACAAAAGGACAAATATTACATGATGCCACTGTTGTAGAATGGGACTGTCCTTGGGGTTGGGGAGAGACTGAGTAAGATGGGTTCAATAATGTATACTGCACTGAAACAGAGGAGGGAGAAAACTGTTTAAAAGAGATATATAACTAGGTATTTCTGTCATCACAGGAGACTAGAGCAAGGGCTACATGGTGGAGGGGACCTGGGGGAGGGTTTGTAAAACAATGAAAGAATCTTTTCTTTTATTTTTCCATAATTTTTGGACTCATGCACTTATAACTTGTTAGTCAAATTTGTGTCTTCTAGGTTGCAACACCCTCATGATACATCTTCAAGGATATGAACATGTACGGCCAAGCACAATCAATAAGAGTGCATCTAAATTCCAAAATCAATCTCCATAATAGTCTATGTGTTTCCTACTGCCAAAGGGGCCCTTTAGAGTAGTGAGAGAAGATCTTCACCCTGAAACCCACAGCGTCCCTTTTCAGCAGGAAGTAGCTAAGAGAATACGCCATCCCCTTTTCTTTATGACTCAGGGAGAAGTCTCTCTCAGGGAGGAGTGATAGGGAATGGCAAAGGACACACTGACAAAGAAGATTAATCAGAACTGGCTTTGACAAGCACTGTGGCATTTGGACAAGAACAAACTGGGAGGAGGGTAGAGAGAATAGTGCAACAATGAATGAATGGAAACCCAAAATCTCTGTAAATGTTTATGAAAATTAATAAAATATAATTATAGAAAAAAAAGAGTTTGAATTTACTGAATCCCTCCCTCCTGAGATTAGCATAAGGTAAACATTAGAGAAGAACTCAGCCTTATCTGCAGAAGACTTCCCCATGATACTTTGTTTTTGTTTTTTACTCCCTTGTGATTATCCTTTGTTTACCTCGCTGATGATTCTCAATAAATACACAGAGAGGCATGGCTTGGGCGCTTCAGTCATCAGGACTGCTGGCCCCCTGTCTTTACTCTCTCTTATCTCATTCTTCATTGTCTGTCTCATTATTACTTGACCCTTGGTCTGCAACACCATTCCATTCTGATCACAACCTGTCCCCCGCTACCTGATCTACATTTTCATCTTTCCAAGGGAGGTATCTCTGCCTGATCCTACATCAGCGTCACAATCTCTGCTGTGCTTACGCCCGTCTTGGGGTCACTGTGCCAATCCATCTCATGGAGGGTCTCCCTCTCTTTCACTGACCCTCTACTTCTCCAGGCATGATGTCCTTTTCCAGAAATCAGCTCCTCCTGATATAACATTCCAAATGTATGTGAGATGAAGTCTCATCATCCTTATTTCTAAGGAACACTCTGGCTTCCCTTCAAAACAGATTTAGTTGTTCTTTTTTTCAGGCCATGTTTGTTTCATATTCTTTGCCAGAGCCCCAATTCAAAGTTGTCAATTCTTCCGTTTTTCTTAACCATTGTCCAACTTTCATATGCGTATAAAGCAATTGAAAACACCATTACTTGAGTCAGGCCCACCTTAGTCTTTAAACGGACATCTTGCGCTTTAACTTTAAAGAAGTCCTTGGCAGCAGATTTGTCCAAATGAATCTGCAGACAAAAGCAGAAGCATGTTTAGAACATAGTAATTACTCAATAAATATGCACTGAATTACCAGGGAACTCTGGTGGCTTAGTGGTAAGGAGTTATGCGGCCAACTCAGAGGCACATGGTTTGTATCCACCAGCTATTCCACAACAGAAGATGACAATTTTTCCCCCTGTGTGATTTACGGCCTCTAAAAACCTGCTGGAAGGTCAGCTATGAGTCGGTTCACGCTCAAAAGCACATAACACAATAACAACCTTGACTGTATATATAGAGAAGGCAGTAGAAATTTGTTATCAAGGACTGTAGGCAAACAAATTATTCTTGCTTCACTAGATAAACACTGGTTCTTTCTGAAAGGTTCTCATATGAAACATTTACAGAGAGTTGTTCTTCACAATTTTTCAAGGAGATAAAAATACATATTAGGAACAGATGCACTGACAGTTCCTGCTAATATCACAACCTCACAAAATACACTACTAACTTGGTAGTGGAGTGGCAGGGACAGAAAGAAATGAGAAGATGCCAGGAAGAAAGATATAAATACTGGTTATTGATGGCCATAAGAAATTGATAAGGGCAATTAATTTGAGCTTCCGTAATTATGAATAACCATTAAAAAAAGAAAAAAGTTGTTTTCAAACTTATGAAAGAAAAACTACTTAATGAAAGGGAAAGAAATAAAGAGGGAAAACAGTAACAAAATGCACTGAATTAGCCAGAGATTTACACAACAGAGTCCACTCAGTAGATCTAAATGAATAGGTTAGCTAAGGTCGTTGCATTGATTTCAGACTCCGTAAAGGGCTGAGAAGCAGACTCTAAACTGAGCTTCCAGAAACAACTACCGAATGTTACTGTATAACTAGCCTGGCATAACAACTGCCACCAGCACTGCTAACGCAAGATCCTCATTGCCAAGGATGTGGTCAGGAAAGCTGCCAAATCAGGAAGCAACTGACAAGGAACCAGGCAGGAAACAGCCTGACCTCCACTGCCTCAGAATACCCCCAAAGCCTCCCTCATGGTGCAACCAGAAGAGACTGCCAGATCTCCACTTACCAGCACTAGGTCCTATCTTCCATTTCTGGTTGGTTTGCATTTTCTTGGCAAGTCAAGTGGCATGTGAAAAATCCTAAGAGAATCCAGAAACGCACTCTCCAGCCTTCCAGCCTGTTATGTGCCAACAACTCGAGACTTATAGGAACTCTATGCACAATAGCTCTAAACCCTGTTCTATCCTGAGCCAATCTCACTGTCTCTGACACACCTACTGTATTCTAACTAGCTCAGTTATCATGTCAGTCCTTCTCATCCGGGGTCATCTTCTCCTGCACTGTCCCTCGACTCTTCCAAGCATGATATCCCACTCCAAAGACTGACTCCTCCTGCCTATATAACCAAAGTGTGTGAGACAAAGTCTCAAAATCCTTGCCTCCAAGGAGCAACTTGGTTTCACCCTCTCCAGGACAGACCTATTAATTCTTTTGGCAGCCCATGGTATGTTCAATACTCTTCTCCAGCACCATAACTTAAAGGCATCAATTCTTCTGCCATCCTTGGTCATCCAAATTATTGAGGAATAACGATGTCAGTTTGAAGACTAAGGCGGGTCTGATTAAGGCCGTGGTCTTTCCAATCATTTGTTAGGCTCCTGAGAGCTGGGAAATGGATAGAGATGATAAAAGAATTGATGCCTTTGAGTTGTTGTGTTGGAGAAGAGCACTGAACACCCTATGGACGGCCAAAAGAACAGATAAATATATCTTAGAGAGAGTGCAGCCAGAGTGCTCTTTGGAGACAAGGATGATGAGGCTTCACCCACATACTTCAGGCATGTTGCTAAGAGGGACTGACTATTCCTTGAAAAGGGACATGGTGTTTGAAAGGGTGGAGGGTCAGAGAAAGAGACGAAGACCCTCAACCAGGTGAATTGACATGGTACTACTGCAATGGGTTCTTGTGTGTCAGGAAGTGTGAAGATGGCACAGGATAAGACAGGGTTCATATCTGCTGTTCATAGGGTCACTATAAGTCATACTCAACTCGACAGCACCTAATAACAACAACAATCCTTGGTCATTGTACAGCTCTTTGATAGATAGCAAGCAATTGCAAAGACCATGGCCTGGATTAGGTGTACCTTAGTTTATTTCTTTATGTGGACTTTTGACTTGGTTTTTTGAAAAAGCAACTGGAGAAGTTTCCCCACCCCTAAATCCAGGGGAATTAACTCTGGCTTAGTTTTCTATCCTTGTTTATTCCTTTTGTCCCGGTTGATTAACATTTCCTGGATAAACTGTAAGTAATTTGTGGTCTGATACTTTTCATCTAGCTCTGGGCTGCAGCCTGCCCTATGATTGGTATGCAACTTTAGGGATTGGTCAATAAACTATGTAAGTGAAGTGACTATGGCCTGCTCTCGAACATAGTCCTTGGAGAAGGACATCATGCTTGGAAGGGTGGTGGGACAGAGCAGGAGAGGAAGACCCCGGATGAGATGGATTGACACAGTAACTGGCAATCAGTGTACTGGAGTCAGGGCCTGGTAGGATTCAGAGATATTGTACATAAGGTCTCCATGAGTCACAGGTGACTCTATAGTTCATAACAATAACAACATGGCCTGCTATTATTGCAAATTGAGTGTCTATGGTCTACTCAAAAGGAGATTGACAGGACCATGTCTTGAAATGAAGAGAAGTTTGTATATACAGCTAACCTCACAGAAGTTGGTAGAAAGAAGGGAAGAGAGAAGAAAGCTATCTACTTAAAAAACTATAAAAGGAGTCAAAGATTGTAACACTGGAGATGGTGATGAGACCAAAAGTGGTCCTGCAAGAGAGCAGGCCGCAGGGAGGGCAAGGGCAGAGAAGCCCATTATGGAGACAAGAGGAAGTTTGGTTTGAGGAAACCGCAAGGAGCCTGTCCTAAGGAAATGAAGAGGGGGTCAATCCTCAAGGGGCTGAGAGGAGGCCTGTATGGCATAGATTAGAGCGCCCTTCCCTGTATAGCCGAGAGAGCTGCCCTGGGCTGAAAAAGGAAAGAATGTGCTCTCCTCTTTGAGAAACTTCCAGACATATCTATATTCTCTTGATTCTGATCCTGAGTTTCAGTCCTTTGATCTTGATCCCAAATTTATACCATTTTTTCCTTATAAATCAGTTAACTCTAAATACAGTTTGTGAGTTCTGTATGGCCATTGCAAGAGAAGTAGAAAATGTTGTCAGAAGGAACAGCTGGTATTGGAATCGGTAAAAAGATTGGACAGTGGAAAGTATTTGGCCTCCACCTCATGGAACTCCGCTTCTGGCTGATACTTTTCATTTTCCTCCCAGAAGTTAGACAAGTTCTGACACTTCTACTGCTATTACAACAACTACTACTGTTTTACACAGCCCCTTGGAAAGGGACATCATGCATGGAAAGTGGAGGGTCAGAAAACAGAAAGACCCTCAATGAGATGGATTGACAGCGACTGCAGCAATGGGTTCATGTGTGTCAGAGATAATAAGGTTGGCACAGGATAGGACAGGGTTCAAATCTGCTGTTCATAGAGACACTATGAGTCATACGTGATGGTTCCTAACAGCAACAGCAACTTGGTACAAGAAGTCATGACGGAAGGAGACTTAGAGGGGTACTGAGTCACTCAGGCTTCATTAATTTCCATAGCCCACATATTTAGTGCTTCAACATCTGTTTGCACCCTACTCTCCAGAGTTGCCAATTTTTTTCAAGTAATGTTGTTGACACTGTTGTTGTTGTTGTTGTTAGAGGCCATCAAGTATAACTCATAGCGAGCCTATGAACAACAGATCTGAACCCTGTCCTATCTTGTGTCATCTTCACAATCTCTGACATACTCAAGCCGATTGCTGCAGTCACTGTGCTAATACATCTGTTTAAAAGTCTTCCTCTCTTTTGCCCACACTCCACCTTTCCAAGCATGATGTTCTTCTCCAAGGAGCAGCCTCTCCTAACAACATGTCTAAAGCATGGGAGACAAAGCATCATCTTTGCCTCCAACAAGCACTCGGGCTGCACCTTCTCCAAGACCTCTTTCTTTGTTCTTTTGCAGTCCATGCAAATAATATACACAAATACCCCGCCCATCCATAAATAACATGTGGCCCAGTACACTAACAAAAATAGAACAGGGGGTATGGGTTGAGAGGTTGGCAAAACTTTGGCTGTTTCTGTAAAAATCCGGTAAACTTCCATAAACAACCACCACATGCTAATATCCAACCCAAAGAAAATACATCTCAAACAACAGCATTCTTGTCTTCTCCTTGGAAAGGAATATGCAAAGCCCCCAGCAGTTATTGCATCCAGATTCAACTCCAGGGATATCTAAATGATGTTCATTTCTTCTCTAGTTTGGTCACCATTATACTTTGATATTCTGTAATCTATGCACTAAATTATAAAGCTTATTGTCAACAAATAATCCTGTAAAAAATGGTAGAGAGAAAATGAACACTTGGCATAGCAAGAAAGGAAGACAATATGGATAAATTTTATAATTCATATTTCTCATACAGATCATGAGGCATCAATAACATCTTTCCTCTATTATCCATTCCATTTTCTTTTTGGACTCAGCAAGCACTTCGCATGGTCAGAGGTTTTACCTAGCAGGATCAACCAAACTTCTTTAAAGAAGAAGCTGAGCTCACTCTTGTCCTGCCTATATTGGGTTGCTGTCATCTTCCATTGTATTTGATCACTGGAATGGAGTTAGAAGGCACCCAGAGTATTTCATCGAATTCAGAGGCATACTTTTCCCCTCGTGCAATAGCAACTGTATTCACCATTGATGACCAGAATCAATCACTCTGGCAGCAAAGACTCTTCTAAACTCTCCCTGTTTGGGTCCATTCATCCAGTGGTGTGAAGACTCTGAAATGACTGATTGAGTGTGAGTCTCAGCTTCCAAGTCAATGGAACCTCTGTGATATTCCCTGGTGGAAACTGTCTCCCTTTGGATTCCAAAAACCTCTAAATTAGCACAGTCCAACGTCTTGAGGAAGGGAAGCAAACATTTTGTGAGTATATTATCCAACCAGAGTCCTCAATCCAAGAATCTTGGCAAAGAGAAACACCACTTTGTATTATGCAACCGAGAGCATATGGCAAATACTTTAGGAAAACACTTCAAATTCTTCCAAGGCTCCTATATGACATTTAAACTCAAATTGCAGTAGTTTATGCTGCCTCTCATAAGCACAGATGATTCTGGTCATTAGAGTATGTGGCAAGACAAATGACTCTTACACTCATCAGCCAGCCTCCTTTTTTTCCTCCCTTTTTTTTCCTGAAAAAAATAAGATTTCTGGTGAGAAGTAGTGTTTTTTGGATGGTCAAGACTGTAAATTAAAGGTTAATAAAACCAGTAATGTCATGGCTGGAAGAAGCCTGGCAAATAGAGAATGCAGATCCATGACTCCTCTCTCTTTCATTGTCATCCAGTCAAAACCAACTCATAGCTGATCCTCCCTTGAGTTTCCAAGACTGCAAATTGTACATAAATTTCCCAACTTCATTCCACAAGGCTGGTGTTCCTCTGGTGGATTTGAACCGAACCACCAGAGAAATGCTGCCTTTGGGTTAGAAGAGCTGCCAACTCACTACTAACTATCATCAAAGTGTAGTTTAATGAGGGCAAATCCTAACAGAGCCCAGTGTAAGCTACCTGCCACCAGATGGCAGGCTGGTTCTCTGAGGATTAGCTACCACGTTGAAGGCTTGGTGTTTCTGCTGCTGGACCTTGAACACTTGTGGGGAAACTAAAACAGAGATTACTAATAAAACTGGAAGTACTTGTGGAATCCACTTCCTAAACAAAATGCCTCTGGAAACGATGACCTTTGAGAAACACCACAGTTAAAGAAAGGCTTCAGGTCTTTTTGTTCATAGGGTTGCTCGCTATGAGTCATGCTCGACTGAAGGCAATCAACAA
>NW_006399778.1:11496061-11497924 GCF_000299155.1 Elephantulus edwardii | reverse complement strand
CGAATTGATACTGATTTATCACAGCCCTGTAATGCGGAGTCAATCTGCCTCATAGGATTTCTAAGGCTGTAAATCTTTATGGACGTTCCCTCCCTCATCTTTCTGCTATGGAGGAGGGGTCTGGTGGGTGGGTTTGAAACACTGAACTTTTAATTATCAGCCAAAGGCTTTAGCCAGGCAATAACAGAGATTCCGAGGGGCTGTGAATAGTCACCCAATATCCACAGTCCTCTTTTTCCTTAGCAATTAAGTCCTGATTTTATTCAAGTTGTATTCAATGTTGTTGTTGCTGATTGCTGTTGAGTCAAGCACGACTCATAGCAACTCTATGAACAAAAGACCTAATGCCTTTCCATATCTATTGTCAATTCTAAGTTGATAGAGTTTCCAGAGGCATTTGGTTTAGGAAGTGGATGCCACTCCTGCTTCTAAACCTGTTTTACAGCTCCACCAAACACTGTCCACATTGGAAAACCATTATGGTATTTGATACCCCAAAGGTACAAGGTCCAACATCACAGCAAACTCAGGTTACTTCATACTGCACATTGACAAAGAGTGAAGTACAAAGTGGAAGAGTATTCCTCCAGATATAATAGCATTAGTTTCATTTAGCAGTGGTTAAGTATCAAGTTGAGTACAACTGAGAGTAAGTTTTGCACAAAAGACCTGAACTCTGTTCTATATCATTTCTGTACATTCAGCCAAAATATAACATTTACATTTCCTTTGTTCATGTTAATAAAATTTAATAGGATTGCAAGGTTTTTGCCCTTTCACCTATGTTCATTCCTCCTTCCTGATGTTTGGAGTGATATGAAAGCTAAAGTTTCAGTTGCCATCTTGGATCATGCGTTGAAGTTGGATCATGAGATGTAGCTACAATCTAAGAGGGAGAAATTGAGTTGCTGTTGGCTAGAGAATTCTGATGGTCTTGTAGGTAGGGAGTTACATCATTAGCCCAAAGGAGTCTCTTCTCTAGCAGTTTGAATCCACCAACAGTTTCATGGAAGAAATATGGGAATTCCTTTCTGATGTGATTTACAACCTTTCAAACCCAGTGGAGGGTCAGACATGAATCAGAACTGACTTGACAGCAATAAGTTTGAATGTGGGAGTTCTGAATGACAACGGAGCTACTATAACTGTCTAGGCTGAAAGTAAACAAAATTCTATCTTATTTAAACACTTATTTCCACTTATTTGGAATTTTCTAAATTAGACAGGCAAATAGAATTCTAACTTTACATCTAATAAAACAAGATAATGGAGAACGTCCCAATGTTGTAGTAATTTCAACAAATATTGTTGTTGCTGTTGTTGTTAGATGCCATCAAACAGAGTTCAACTCATAGCAACCCTGTGAACAACAGCTCTGAGACCTGTTCTCTCCTGTGCCACCTTCACCATTTCTGACATACTGGAGCCCATTGCTGCAGTCACTGTGTCATTTAATTTATCTCTCATTTGCCAATCTTCTACCTTTCCAAGAATGATGTCTATTTCTAAGGTGTAGCCTCTCCTAACAAGATGCCCAATGTATGTGACGTGAAGTTTTGTCATCTTTGTCTCAAAGGAGCATGCTGGCTACACTTTCTCCAAGCCATTATCTGCTTGTTCTTTTGGTAGTTCATAGGATATTTAGTACTCTTTTCAATACCACAGCTCAAAGGCATCAGTTCTTCTGTCATTCTCATTTACTACCCAGCTCTCAGATGCATAGCAAGTGATTGAAAAGACCATGGCCTGAATCAGGTACACTTTGCTCTATACTGACATCATTGCTTCTCGGTACTCTGGAAAGGTTTCTGATAGTAGATTTACCTAATGCAATACGTTTTTTATTTCCTGCTGGTGACAAGA
>NW_006399778.1:11472547-11473748 GCF_000299155.1 Elephantulus edwardii | reverse complement strand
TGGTAATACCAAAACACTTAATTGTGTTGATATAAAATCTATACATAGACCAAGAAGCTGTTGTTCAAATAAAACAAGGGAACATTGCATGGTCTAAAATCAGGGAATGTGTTTGACAAGGTGGTATCCTTTCTCCAAGCATATTCAAGCTGTATGCTAAGCAAATCATTCAAGCTGCTAGACTATATGAAGAAGAATGTGACATCAAGTAGAAGGAAGACTATCAACAATCTGCATTATGCAGATTACACAACCTTACTAGCTGAAAGCAAGGAGGACTTGGAGTGATTGCTACAGAAGATCAAAGACTATAGCCTTCAATATGGATTACATCTCAACATCAAGAAAACAAAAATCTTCATCACTGGACCAATAGGCATCATCATGATAGATGGAGAAAAGATTGCAATTATCAAGGATTTCCTCTTACTTGAATCCTCAATCAACATCTATGATAACAGCAATCAAGAAATTAAAAGAATCCCTACCTCTCTATTCCTGAGATGAAACCACTCTCAGTGAGAGTGTTTCTCTGTTTTAATAAAGTTTCTTCTGCCTTAAAAATTTTCCTGTCTTTAATTATAAAAAAGAAATCAAAAGACTTGCTGCATTGAGGAAACCTGCTGTCTATAATCTATCCAAAGTGCTGAGGAGCAACATCTGTTTAAAGACTAAGGTGTGTTTGATCCAACCATTTTTCCCCCAGTTACTTCCTATATATATGAAAGTTGGACAATGAATAAGGATTATAAAAGAAGAGCTGATGCCTTTGAATTATGATGTTAGAGAAGAGTACTGACTATTCCAAGACAACCAAAAAAGCAAAGATAACTGTCTTGGAGCAGGTGCAACCAGGATGCCCTTTAGAGACCAGGATTGTGATACTTCATCTCATATACATTGGGCATATTGTCAGGAGGGGCCAAATCTTGGAAAAAGACATCATGCTGGGAATAGTGGCCAGAGAAAGAGAGGAAGACCACTAAAAAGATGGATTGACACAGTGACTATAACAATGGCCTCAAGCACATCAGAAATCATGAGGATGGCACATGACAGAGTACAATGCAGATCCATTGTTCATAGAGTTGTAGTTAACTTGATGGCACCTAACAACAACAGCATGTATTTACTGATTTCTCTCTGTTCAAAGCAAAGAAAAATGAAGAAAAGTAAAAACTATTAGTCCAAGAGAGCTCTG
>NW_006399778.1:11470691-11471947 GCF_000299155.1 Elephantulus edwardii | reverse complement strand
GAAACCCAGGGAGAAAGTGGAAAGAGTATTGTTACAACAATGTGGAGTCTGTAATCAATATTATGTTTCATTAATTGTTGACAGAAAACAAATTTTCTCTGTAAACTTTTACTTACACTACAATAAAGAATCTCAATATTTTTTTAAAACAAGAAAACCCATTTAAGAAGTTAGATAACAACAAAAATGAGTAAGCACTTATTGATCACTTGTTATGTACTCAACATAATGCTAAGAGTTTATGTATATTATCTGAATCAATTTTTACAACAATGGCAAGAAGCAGCATGTTATTGTAGATGCCACAAGGTTAATAGAAACATAATCTAACAAGTTGAAGAAAGAAGTGAATGTCTTGGCTGAGGTACAAGAATATGTAAGAGTCTGCCTTCAGACATAACGGAATCCACACACTCAGAGAGAAATCAGGGTCTCTTTCCTAGATCTCTCAACTCACTTCTATCTACAAGGTTTCACATCACACGCAGAGTTTTTCCACAGAGGGAAAGTGACCTGTCATCAGTAGTCACAATCTCCATGTTTAGCAAGCACATTCATTCAGCAGACAGAAAAAAGGTCTATGGCCTTTTTCTGTCTAAAGTGTATACTTCAGACTAGAAGTAGGAAGAGCACAGTGATCAACAGTTACAGGAGACCTCCCCTAAAGGAACCAAAATTTTAAAAATTAAGACATTTAGGCACATCCAAAAGCTTCTCCAACAGGGTAAAAAGGGAAGCCACAGGACTGGGGAAAAGTATTTGGTAATGACATATCAGATAAGGGACTTATAAAATACTTGAGCACCACAACAAGATAAAGAAAGGTAAATAATCCAGTTGAAAAGTGGGCATAGGATATGAACAGACACTTCACCAAAGAAGACATTCAGATGGCCAGCAAGTGCATGAAGAAATGTTCAAAATCCCTAGCTCTAGGAGAGATGCAAATCAAAACAACTATGAGATATCATCTCACCCCGGTCAGAATTAACAGAACAGCAAGCAACAAATGCTGGCGAGGTTGTGGGGAAACTGGAATCCTTTATTCACTGTTGATGGAAATGTAAAATGGTGCTATCACTGTGGAAAGCGGTATGGCACTTTCTCAAAAAGTTGCAAATAGAGATACACTTTGACCCAACAATTTCACTACTTGGAATAATCCCCAAAGAGACCAGAACGGCCACCCAAGCAGATATATGCACACCCATGTTTATCACAGCTTTGTTCACAATAGCAAGGAGTTAGAAACAAAC
>NW_006399778.1:11462847-11469913 GCF_000299155.1 Elephantulus edwardii | reverse complement strand
CAACCAGAGGCAAGAATAAACAAACTTTATCATATATTATGGACAATTTCTCAGAGGCCAGTCATTGGAAAAAGACACCATATTGAGAAAAGTAGAGTCAGTGAAAGAGAGGAAGATCCGCAAGGAGATGGGTTGATAAAGTGATTGTAGCAATGATCTCAAGCTTGGTGAAGATTGTGAGATTAGCACAGGAAAGGGCAGGCTTTTGGTCTATTGTTGATAAGTTCACAATGGTTCATGGCTGACTGGATGAAAACCAATGATGGCAATCTTTTTAGGAATAGATTGACAGGTGTCTTCTCTTCCACAGAACCACACAATGATTTCAAATCGTCAACATTTTGTTTTGCAGACAATCACTGGTTGACTGGGCCACAGGTGCTCCTTGTTTACCTTGTGATGAGGACTGAAAGAAAGAATTCAAATAATTCGTTTACCACACTGCCTAGTACATGTTACTTTTGTTTTGTGTCATTGATTTGGAATCAACTAATGGATGACCCTCCAGTGGATTTGCAGAGCCTTTTCTGTAAATCTCATAGGAGGATGTTGACCATCTTTCTCATAAGGAGCAGTCACTGAATTTTTATTGTGAACCTTAAGATTAGCAGGGCAACTTCTTATCACTAAGCCACCAGAGGTCAAAAGTACTTACCACTGTAAGGTTGCTGAGGAAGGACAGAATCCAGTTCAGGCCAAGAAAGAAAGCTTATTGAGGAGAAACTGCTGGGCTGACTCCAAAGTCAAGTCCAGCAGCTACTTAGAGTGGAGTTTTATATTATCTTACAAGAAAATTTGGGAAGGAGATTGGAGGTAGCTGCTTGTTAACAAGATAAGAGAGCCGACTCTAACAGATATAAACAGAGTTGCAGCTGTTGCTTTGATAATTTCTGTGGCTGTTTCCAGAAAGGAAGTGAGAGCAGTTCTGTGGCTCTAACATTCCAGCCTTTTGTTATATGATTGGAGCTGTTGAAGTTCTCTTTGGTAAATACTTCCTGCTGGGTGTGGGCAATGATTTAAAGGAGGGAAAAGCTGTTGGTTTTAGGCAGTGGTATTGGCAGACATGACAATGGAGGGTAATGGTTGGTTGTTGTTGATGATTGCCTTCAAGTAGAACAGGACTGATAGTGACCTTATGAACAAAAGGCCTGAAGCCCCTCTACAACTATCAACATTTATCAAAATTCATAGAGTTTCCAGAGGCATGTTATTTAGGAAGTGGGTGCCACTCCTGCTTTCAAAATGTTTGCTACCCAGTTGATAATATGAGGAGTTCATGGACTATGTAGTTGGCAAAGGCTCTCATCTGCTCCTGTAGAAAACTAGAGAGAAATTGCATGAGGCAAGGACCAAACATCAGGATTGAGAAAATTACTGTTAAGAGGGCTAAGGAAAGGGAGAAGCCATAGAAGCTAACTTTCAAGAGAAGAGAAGAATTTCTATTGGTTTCCTATGGCTTCTGCAACACGTGTTTTTAGGAGTATATGGGCAACAATGGCCTGTTTGTTTTTTGGGGTTTTGTTTTAGGTCAATGTTTTCAGTATGAGAGGGTATTTTTGAACTTGTATATTTGTGAGTATAGAGACTCTGGGGTGAGGAATGTAAGAACCAGGTATCAGAAACTCAGTTTCTGGTAAAGTGCAGCCAACCCCACCCCACCCCCTTGAGTGGTTTTTAGCAAACAAACAACCCTCACCTGTAGTAAATCCCACCCTGATTAATCAACTGCCATAAAGTGGAATTCTTCTTCTTTGTAAGGGCACAAGGGATTTTTCTGTATTCCTGTATCTGAAGTAACTGATAAAATTCAAATAGGTTTCCAAACTCCCTGAGCTATGGCTAGCCAATTGAAGGTGGACTAATACCCAAACTACTGTGAATGGACCAGTTGGCAGCATCACCACTGGACCAACTGGCAGCATCAGTATGGATGGTGAAGAGATTGAGATTGCACACAGCTTTAGTTTGCTTGGCTCCACAGTCAACAGTCTTGGCACCAGCAGCCAGGAAATTAAAAGGCGCATTGCCATGGGAAAGTCTGCTGTTAGGGACCTCTCCAAAGTACTGAAGAGCAATGGTGTCTCTCTGGAGACTAAGGTGCGTCTGATACAGGCCATGGTCTTTGCAATCACTTGTTGGACAATCAGAGAGTTGGACAATGACCAAGGAGGATAGAAGGAGAATTGATGCCTTTGAGCTGTGGTGCTGGAGAAGAGTATTGAGAATACCATGGACTGCTAGGAAAACAAACAGGTTTGTCCTGGAAAGGGTTAAACCGGGTGGCTCCTTGGAGCCAAGGATTCTGAGGCTCCGTCTAACATACTTTGGACATGTTGTGAGGAGAGACCGGTCCTTGGAGAGGGACTTCATGCTTGGGAGGGTGGAGGGACAGCGCAGGAGAGGAAGGCCCTCTATGAGGTGGATTGATTCAGTGACTGGGATAATTGGGATGGGAGTGTCAGAGACAGTGTGATTGGCACAGGACAGAGCGGAGTTTAGGGCTGTTGTACATAGCATCGCTATGAGTCGCAAGCGACTCGACGGCACATAACAACAACAACTGTGGATGGCCAATCATGGCATGTATGGTTGGACAGGATAGTAGCGGAGGTATAAAAGGAGGGGCAAGCATCAGTTCGTGCCTCTCCGGTGGATGCTGCTGTGTCAGCACGCGGGTGCCTGGGTTCAAACTCGAAATAAACTTTGTTAATTTGGCTAATTGGCTCGGTGATCTTTTTGGGGACTCGTTCTGTTACAAGGAAGGCACTTATGCAGACTTCAGTTTAGTTGGTCTGCAAGCAGCTGTAAGCTGAGTTGCCACAGAGAAAGAATACTTTGAAGTAGAACTGAAAGACCCCAAACTAGGGCTTTTCCCAGACCGGACGCGACCCCGAGCAACTCACACCAGATCCACTCACTGCAATCACAAGAGGCTTTATTGACGAAGCTTCGGGACAACTTGTATCTCACGTAGGAGACAGGGAAGTCGACCCCGAGCCCAAAAAAGCAAGGGAATTTATACAAGGTCTAGGGGTTCTTTGGCGTGGAATTAGCTCATTGGCTCTTTGGAAAAGGAGAACTTCAATTTTAGGTCAGTTACCTGCTGCTGACGTTAGTTAAAATATGGTTTTTGCCAGTAATTGTTTTTTCAGTTTGTGGTCAGCTAGTTCCTGGAACACAAACATTCACACAGGATCAAAGGTATAGATTCTTACAATACAGATCAAAGGTATAGGTTCTTACAACACTTGGGTGTGGGGACATGGTTTAAAAAATTTTCCTTTCACTAACAAATACTAAAATGTTGTTGTTGTTATGTGTTGTCAAGTTGGAATCAACTCATAGGTGATCTCCAAAGGTTTTCAGAGCCTTTTTATGTAAATCTTATGAGAGGAAAGAGGAGCTTGTCCATCTTTCTCCTGAAAAGCAGCTGGTTCATCCTAGAGATGAACTACCACCAAGTCACCAGAGCTCCTTCAGGCCACCACATAGAAAGTGTTAAGTAAGTACTGTTACCCATCATGCTGCGTAACTGTTCATTGAATCTATAAGTGAGTCAATGGTTCCTGGCATCTACCACAAAGACCCCAGGTGGCACTCTTCAAAGAGAAATGGCAAAGCAAAGTGGAAGGAGGTTCCTTGATGATTCCCATCACCCCTCAAAGCACTCATCTTGGATATTCTTATTGACTGATCTAGAAAATTAACTCCTCTTTCATTTAAAAGCATTTTAAGAATAGGTTTGCAGAATTGAGTACTAATGATGGAAGTCCAAATGAGTTGTGAGATGACATCAAGGATATCATTCAGGAAGGTAGTCATTACAGGAAAAAATTTATTACAGACACAGAGGCAAAAAGAACAAACCAAAATAGATGTCACAAGGGACTCTGAGAATTGCAGTAGAACATTAAAAGGTCAAAACAAGGGGAAAGATTGCCAAAGTGAGTGAAATGAACAGAAAAATTCAAAAGGCAGTTTGAGAAGACAAAGCAAAGTAGTATAACAAAGAGTAAAGTCAGAAAACAAAAGGAGAAGAACTTGCCTGGTTTTGTCAGGCTGCAAAAACTGAGAAACAAATTCAAACCTTGAGTTGCAATGCTGGAGATGTCATAGGCAAAATCCTGGATAATCTAGGAAGTATCAAAAAAGACTAAAGGAATACACTTAATCACTGTACCAAAAAGAAGAACTATTTCAGGAAGTAGTTTATTATGAAGAACCAGTGGTGATGAAGGAAGAAGTCCAAGTAACACTGAAGGAATTGGCAAAAAATAAGGTCCCAGGAATTAACGGAATACCAACTGATATTATTCAACAAATAGGGTGGTTGTTGTTGTTGTTGTTAGGTGCCATCAAGTCCAGTATGACTCATAGTGACTCTATGAACAAAAGATCTGAACCCTGTTCAATCCTGTGCCTTCTTCGCACTTACTGATACATAAGAGCCCATTGCAGCAGTCATCATGTCAATCCACCTGTTGAAGGTCTTCCTCTCCCTCGCCAACCCTCCACCCTTCCCAGCATCATGTCCGTCTCCAAGAAATAGCTGCTCCTAGCAACATGCCCAAACTATGTGAGACAAAGTTTCATCATTCCTGCCTACAAAGAGCACACCAGCTGCACTCTCCCAAAGATATATGTTTGTTCTCTTGGCCATCCATCATGGGCTGTTCAGTGCTGTTCTCCAACACCACAGCTCAAAGGCATCAATTTTTCTTCTGTCATCCGGATTCATTGTCCAGCTCTCAGATGCATTGCAAGTGATTGGAATGACTATGGCCTGAATCAGATGCACCTTAGTCCTCAAACTGACATCATTACTCCTCAATTATTTGGAGAATTATTTGACTGAAGATTTTCCAATTGCAATGCATCTCCTTATTTTTTGACTGCTGGTACCAATGGTGTTAATTGTAGATCCAAGCAAGGTGAAGCTGCTGACAGTTTCAATCTCTTCTCCATCCATCATGATGTTGCCTACTGGTCTAGTGGTAAGAATCTTTGTTTTCTTGACATTGAGACATGATCCATACTGAAGGCTGCCTTCTTTGCTCTTCTGCAACAAGTGATTCAAGTCCGCCTCACTTTCAGCAAGAAAGGGTAGTATTAATTAATTCAGGATTATTGAAACATGTCAATTAGTATTGTTATAAAACTGACATCAGTTGCCTCCAGCCTTTAAAAGTAGAAGCTTTGCCCTAGAGTTCTGTTTTTCTTTCTGTAGTCATGTAAAGTACTTTAAACTGCCTGTTTACCTGGAGAGAAAATAGCATTTTTCCTAGGTTAGTATTTGCCTCTTTGAAACCGTTGTGTTTTTCCCCCCTCAGTCATGTGTAAATTGTACCTTAAGTTGCCTGTTTACCATGAAGAAAAATGCATCTTTCCTGGATTAGCATTTATCTCTTTAACACAGTGTTTTCTTAGTAATATGTCAACTATTTGACAGGTTGTCTGTTTACTAGTAACTGGATGTAAACTGTTCTTTTTGAATGTAAATATCCTATAACTTTAAACTAACAAAGATAAAAACCAGTGTCCAAATACTGTGTAAGATCATTATTATAGGAAGATAACTAGTAAAACAGAAATGAGAATCTCAGGGGGGGATGGTAGGAGCAGAGGGGAAAAGATGGGCAGGGGGTTAATTAAAGGTTTGTACAATTTGATGGGTAGAGGGAGGGGTGAGTAAAGGAAATAGAAAAAAATCTGTTGTGAAAAACAATGTATATGAACTTTGTAAGCAAACCAGTATAAAATAAAAACTTAGGGGTTTTGTTGTTTTTTTTAAAAAAGTCAATGTCCACTCTTTAAAGAGAAGTCAGTTTTTGAGAGGATTCTCTCTCTGCTCTCCCAGATCTGCAATAAAGTGCTATAGTCTTAAACCTTCTGCAGCAAGTGCTTCAGGTCCTCCTCAGTTTCAGCAAGCAAGGTGTCCTCTGCATTGCATAGGTTCCTCCTATAAAGCTCAGTCTCCCCAATAATCTGTTTTCCACATAGATTAAAAAGGTATGGAGACAGGATGCATCTCTGACACACTCTTTTTCTGATTTCGAACCATGCAAAGTTTCCTTGCTCTGTTCTGAGGACTGCTTCCTGGTCCAAGTATGTTGTTGTTGTTGTTATATTCCTTCAAGTCATTTGTGACTCATAGCAACCCTACGTACAACAGCCCTAAACCCTGCTTTAGCCTGTGCCAACCTTATTGTCTCTGACACACATACCCCATTACCCCAATCACTGAATCAATCCATCTCATCCAGGGTCTTCCTCTCTTGCACTGTCCTTCCACCCTCCCAAGCATAATATCTCTCTCTAAGGGCTGGTCCTCCTTACAACATGCCCAAAGTATGTCAGACAAAGCTTCAGAATACTTGCCTCCAAGGAGCAGCCTGGTTTAACCCTCTCTAGAATGAACCTGTTTGTTCTCCTAGCAGTCCATGTTATATTCAATACTCTTCCCTAGTACCAGTACCACAGCTCAAAGGCATCAATTTTCCTTCTATCATTGGAGGAAGAATGTAGCAGTTGCCACACACCCCCCCTCAACTGATCACTTCCTGAGAAACCTGATAAATCTAAGCTGACCATATCAAAGACCAGACCGGCCAATGGATCCTGATAAGGCTTTGAGCCTGATCACAAAGGCTCAAACCGAACCTCATTAACACTCCAAATTCCAAGAAATACCCTCTTTTCTAATCCTCCCCAAAACCCCTATAAGAAGGATCTTCCTCTAACTGCCTGCACATCATTTTTTTTTTTATTTTTTTAGTTTTCTTCCCTCCTGGTCACTTGGCATCCCTCTTAGACCATTTATTTCATTATAAGGCCTTTTCATTTCTTGGGATCAGTTTCTTTCCTTTCTCATTCTTCATTCTTTTTCTATCTAACATTCTCCTCTCTTGAATCTCTGTTGTGAGCAAAACTTCTCCTGAAGACAAAAGGTAATCAAGGAACATCTTATTCCCTTGAGTCTCTCTCTTTCTCTCTCTCTGGGAATCCCCATTATTTACCCTTCCCTGGATATTGTAGCTGATGTTAGATGGATCTTAGCTGAAAGCAG
>NW_006399778.1:11455788-11461758 GCF_000299155.1 Elephantulus edwardii | reverse complement strand
GACTCAACGGCACATAACAACAACAACAACAGTCATGGGAGCCAACCAATCCTGTCCTTCTCAGTACACTCCACTAGGGGTATCTCCTCTACTCCCTTGATATTATCTTATTGCAGTAACACAACACAATATCAATTAAATAATAGGTCTCAATTAAATAATAGGTCTCAAAAGCCCTAAAGTGGGGCAATTGAGTTCAACACTCTCAGAGACTTTGACAATTTTTACTAAAACAATGGCAAATGGTCAAAAATCCCCTTCTCTGCCCTCTGTCCTTCTTTGTCAGAACTGCCATATTTAGCAAATTCTTATAACTCTTTCCAAAGCCTTTCTTCTTCCCAATCTAAACTCCCTCACCTTTGATCTCTCTGATCTCTCAGCACCTCTGTTCTCCCACCATTGCCATATGCAAATGTAGCCTTACCACAGGAGGCCCTTTCTTATTTACCTCCAGAAGTCCCCCTCCTTTATTCTCTCTCCAGCCTTTCCCAGGTTCATCCACTCTGATAATATCTTCTGTTTTTCTAACTCACTCTCTGTACTGATAAGCTAAAAACTATATACAAAATTGTCTCATAAAGTCACATATTCCAAACCTAAGAGTGAGTTGATGAAAATCACTTATTCCAAGCTTGAGAGTGAGTTAATGAAAACAACTCATTGTGAGTCTGTGAAAATGGACTGCTGTAAGTTGTTTATTCCAAACCTGGGAGCAAGTTAAAGAGAGAAATTCGTTCCAAACCTGGAAGTGAGACTGAGAACTCTAGCTCTGCCTGTTATACTAAGGTGTTTGTTTTCTGGTTATATACCTAGATCTGTATCTGTTGCACAATTCTGCCTGTGTTAGTTTCTCTCATACTTTAGACAGAAACCTGTAGAATTGGAAGCAGAAACTCTCTGTTCTTCATTCTTTGTAGCACTTGATGCCTGATATGATTCTGAGAATTGAAGTTGCATTGTGTTTAAAGAGTAGAACATGTATCTGATGAGTAGAAGTTGGATTTGATGAGTAAAACATGTATCTGAGTAAAAGTCCTATCTGAAGATTGATCATGTACCTGTATCACATTTAAGGACTGCACATGGATTAACACTTTTCTTTTGTTCATTTCATTTTAAATCTTCACTCAAAAGTAAGACCAAAATTTCTCATTCTAGTAAAAAGTCTGTTAAAAAAAGAATTCTGTATGATTGGCCTGTTTGCTAATATTATTGTTAACAAAAAAAAAATATTTTACTATTTCAGTAAAAATTTAGCCTTTTCATTTTGTTTAGGTTTTTATAAGAAGAGAAAAAAAAAAGCAGGCTTTGTACAGATCCTTAAACTATTCAGTAAGTAACATTATTCCACCAGAAGTCAAAAGATCTATACACATAGGCCTCTACACCATAAAAAGCAGACTCTAAAAAAAAAAAAAAGTGTACTCTACTGGGTGCTTGCTTAATGAAGGGGAAAAAATTATAAATTTCAGATAGCGCCCATATCAAGCCACTGGTGTTTGATATGCCAGAGACATGTTACAGTAAAAACCTAAAATCAGTGTCACTCACCAGGAGAACTGAGGAAGAGTGGCTTAGAGCTGCTCAGAACAAGACCAAGCAATACCCCTCTGGTAGTTTTCCAGAGACTCTAATGTATTTGGGCAACCCAAAGATCTTATGAAGAGAATTCTCTTTTCTCTTTTCTCAAAGTGGAAAAAAAATTGGACTCTTCTTATTAAAGTGACTATTAAAATAACAGACTTAATATTCATCATTTTCTTTGCTAAGTGAACAGAGAGATTCAAGGTTTTTTAAATCAAACCTCTGGCTAGTGAATATAAATAGTAGCAGCTTGCCTTCACGGGGATTATTCTAAAGCATTCAAATGGCAGAAGCCTATGACTAAGGCAGCACAAAAAGTAGTCGTTAAGGCTGAAAAGACAAAAAGAAGCTCCAAGCCTGAAAATGACAGGACCCATTGTGCAGCAACCAAATGGAAATCCTTTCCAGTTTTTGAAAGGCTGCACCAAGCTTTCTAGCATCTCTGACATTAAGAAAAGACTATTAAAGATGGACTAAGCCATTGGCCCAAACTCAGCTGGTCAACACTGCATCCAAGGTATTCAACAACCAAGAATACCAGATGCCTCCAGATAATACTGTCTTCAAACACCTTCCAGCCTGAAGGATCACTGAAATTGCTCATCCGTCTAAAGAGGACCAAAAGGGCCAGAGTGGGAGGAAGTTCAATCTGGTTTGTCAGTAACTTCCGTCATTCCTGTCATTGCCTTCCTCAAGCACACATACTGAAGACACCAGGCAACAGTGACTGCTCAAGGTCTCAGAAAGACCTAAAAGCAAGTTCTTCCTGAAATTCTAACCCTGGAGTTCTTCACTGAAAAAGAAAATAAATTACTCTACCTATACATGTCTGCTAAGTTAAAATAATCTGTTTTTTAAAACAAAACTGCCTGCCCAGGTAACATTTTCTTCTTAAAGCCCAGAACACACAGGTGAGAGTCAGTCATAGGCCATGGCTGGCAAGGTCATAAAAAATAATCTGAAAATGTAATAGATGAAATTTGAGTTTCTGAAAGCCTTCAGAGTGACAATGAAAATGAAGTGGATGACTGAGCCCTGTCAGGAAACACATCTCTAGTATAATCAGAGGTTACTTTAGCCTTGCTTTGAATTAAAGTAGCACCAGAAGTAGGCTTAAATTAAGCCTGTAAAATTGTGTATGAGAAACTTTATCTAAGCCACTTTCCGCCTCCTAAACACTTTTTCTTTGAAACTCACAGCCTGTCCTCTCTAGTTTTACTCCCTTTCCTATAGGTAACCTGAACACTGAGTTTTGTCAAGAATCTGAACCCTGAGCCCTGTTGCAGAGATAAAACTGCCAGCTAGGAGAACAAAGGTAGATAGAGCTTCGAAGTTCAGCCAGCCACTCTCTCTGGACTCAACATGGCAAAACATCTTGCAGTCCAGAGGGCAGAAAATGCCATGAAAATATCTTCTAACTGAACAAGAAGACATGCAGCTTAAACTCAATACCACCAGTAGAGCTAAAGTGGGCTTGCCTTCATCTTAATGCGCCTGTTCAGACTGAAGCAGCCAGAGAGTCTGCGCTCCTATTCCCAAATGGAAAACCCACAAATAAAAAAAGGTAATCTCTTTCTAAAAAAAGCTCTACTCCCTGTAACATCAAGATTGTCACTGCATGCTGTTACAACCTGTTCTGTCTATTCGTCTCTTTCTACATCACCCAACAAAGAGACTGGATTTATAGAAGCCAGTACCTTCCACCAAAAATATCTCTTCCCCCTCTAATATATTTAGCTACATATTTCAGGTCATACAAGCGGGAAGACAATGTAGACTGGGTTCACCTTCTCTTCAGAGTTAACTTTTGGGGATATCTGAAAGCAAGGAGCAAACTCTTCACCTGCAAAAACAGTGTAGACCAAGTCAAATCCAAACTAACACCTAGCCCTCTAACTCAGAATCTCAAACACAAACAAACCATAACAAAACTCTTCCCTTTAGTGTCTGGCCTAAGAAGAAGAATAATAATAGGAGTAGCCACTGGCACTACAGGCCTAGACAGCTTAGAAAATTCCAACATCTCTCAAAAAGCTCTCTAAAAGTCACTAGACAATATTGGATCTAAGCTTATTATAGTATAAGAGCAAATTGACTCCCACATAGCAGCACAAGAGATTTAATCTATTAACTATATAAAAATATGGTCTCTGCCCGTTGCAAAGAAAAAAACTACTGTAAACTAATGCTGTAAATAGACAACTACCCATCCTAACTCCATTTCTAGCCATCCTTATCTTTTTAATTTCTGTTCTATGTTTTATAAATCTCTTTCAGAAATTTTTAATAAACTGACTCACCACCATCTCCCAAGCAACTTGCTAAGAACAGTGAAAATTACACTCCTCCTTCAGACCTTATAGGAAACCAACACCAGACCCCAACATCGCTCAAATTCAGCAGGAAGCATCTAGAGACAATTTCAACCCTAACCATTTTATTCCTTTAGGCTCTGGAATGGAAGAAGAATATAGCACTTGCCCACCCCCCACCTGATCACTTCCTGAGAAATCTGATAAGATCTAAGCGGCCATATGAAAGACCAGATCAGACAATGGATCCTGATAAGGTTCTGAGCCTGATCACAAAGGCTCAAACCTAACTTAATTAACACCCCAAATTTCCAGAAATGTCTTCTCTAGTCCTCCCCAAGAGCCCTATAAGAAGGAACTGCCCCTAACTGCCAGTTTTTTACTTTCTTCCCTCTTGGTCACTTGGCATTCCTTTCAGACCATGAAATAAAGGCCTGTTCGTTTCTTGGGACCAGAGTCTTTTCTTTCTCCCTCTCTCCCTCATTCTTTTTCTATCTAACAATCATCCCTAGTCATTGTCCAGCTTGCTGGTGCATAGCAAGTAATTGCAAAGACTATGACCTCAATCAGGCATACCTTAGTCTCTAGACTGACAACATTGCTTTTCACTACTCTGGAAATGTCCCTGACAGCAGCTTTTCATCTTTTAATTTCCTGGATGCTGGTACCAAGAATGTTAATTGTAGAGCCAAGCAAACTGAAGCTGTGTTAATAATCTCAATCTCTTCACCATGTATCATGATGCTGCCAATCAGCCCAATGGTGAGAATCTTTGTTTTCTTTTTTTTCCAGGGCCACACATATTAACTAGTTTTATTGACGGATTTTGCAGGATGAAACATTTTATTACATTAAAGACACTTATATGAGACCGATTGATGATGAGATGTTACGAAATTTCCCAAGGTAGGAGGGATCTCCTATTCTGCCAGTCAATGCCACGTCTAGGGGAAGGAAATGAATGCAGGCCATCTTTACTCAGGACACACAACAGTATTTCCAAACCTTGTGCCCGAATTTAAAAATCCAAGCTTTCTAAACATTGGATCATTTTCAGCAGCCATCTCCTCGCTGGGATTGGCCCTACTATCATCACACGAGTCTGACACGAGTCCGAGAACCACCATTCTAGATAGATAAGGGTGCATCTGTGCTCCTTAATTCGGCAAAGGACTGTGTCTGAAGGGCCTGTGCCAAAGATTTGGTCGTCAGTTACTTCGTCTATGCAAAATTCCAGTTGGCTGCACAACGTTTTCAGGCATGTGCCACCATGGCTTCTCTGAGACAGCATCCTCCAGTGACATCCTAGCTCCCATGTTGTTGTTTGTTTTGAGCTGATACAGAATCTTTGTTTTCTTGATGTTGAGTTTCAATCCATATTTAAGGATGCAGTCTTGACCTTCTGCAGCAAGCGGTCCTTCTCAGTTTTAGCAAGCAGGGTTGTGTCATCTGCGTAACACAGATTGTTGATGAGTCTTCCTCCTGATGCCACATTCCTCCTCATAGCGCCCAGCCTCCCAAATGATCTGTTCTGCATATAGATTGAAAAGGTATGGAGACAGGACACATGCCTGGCGTACACCCTTCCCAATTTTGAACCATGCAGTGTCTCCTTGCTCTGTTGTCATGACTGCCTCCTGCTCCAAGTAGAGGTTTTGCATAAGCACAATCAATTGTTCTGGATTCCCATTCTACTCATGTCTATGTGTGTTTCATTGACTATGCAAAGGTATTTAACTGTGTGGTCCAAGTATAGGTTTTGCATAAGCACAGTCAAGTACTCTGGGATTCCCATTCTCCTCAAGGTTAGAAACAATTTGCTCTTTTTTTACGACAGGACTTCGGAGTATTTTCGTTGTTTAGTATGCGTTTGCTGAGAGCTGGTGAAAGCTAATGGACCCATTAAAGGTAACTGGCAGCTTCAAGTAAGTTGTTTAACTTTGCTGGTACTTCTCTACCGTAGTATGTATTGTAACTTAATGGCCAGTATAATGGGATATAGCATGATTGGCCTAATCAGTGATGAAACCTATCCCGAAGCTGATTACCTGACGAAAAAAGCAATATACGGATT
>NW_006399778.1:11443070-11448068 GCF_000299155.1 Elephantulus edwardii | reverse complement strand
CGGCACATAACAACAAACAACAACATGTAGCACTAAACAAGTCTCTGAGCTCACTCTCCTTTCTACCCAGATGGCCACCCCAGGAATTTTCAAGCCACCACTGTCTCCTAAGCTCTGCAGTGTTGTTTGCAGTGAATACTTACTGTTCCTATCCTTGACCATCTGGAAGTAAAGAACTTTGAAAGTGCCAGGGGCCATAATTTGTCTTGGAGGCTGCCCAAGTTCCCCTGGCATTGTGAGGTCTAACAGTTCAGTCCAAGGTCTGGCATGGGGTGAGTTAAGGCAGGACAGAGAACAGAACAAAACCACTTATAAAGGTCTCTGATAGACCTGGTATAGGCCAGGAGGACACCATACACTTTCCTGCTTCTAGCCAATCTTCACTCCCAAAGGCTGTCAAATCATTGCTCGTGTCACATGGGCTTGCATTAGTCCAACATGTGCTTTCTTTCTTTTCTGGCATCTTGGGAGAAGGTCTTTGAGGTGCTGCACCTGTGAGGATGCAGGAGGCACAAAAGTCTTCTCACTGCTCTCTCTACCTGCCTCACCCCACAAGTCTAGTCCAGAGGCCAAAGGTATAGCTTAATGAGCAAAGTGCAACTAGCTCCAACAGACTGGAAGAAATAGCTGATCCTCCAATGGCTGGATGAGGAGATTGTTGTTACCGGCCACTGAATTCAATCCAATTCATACTGACCTTAAATGACAGAGTAGAGCTATCTCATAGGGCCTATTAATTTGTAATCTTTACAGGAAGAGATCAGGTCTTTTCCCTCCTGGAGTCACTGACAGGTTTGCAGTGTAGCCCACTTAATCATTTTGTCACCAGGGATTCCTCTTGAATGGGATAGGAGGGCAGGAATCTGAAAGGAAGAAGATGGGAGGAGGTTATGGGACAAGTTTTGCCACTTTTTGGCAGGGGCTCAACTGGGGACTTGTCTGTGTGGCAGAGAGCTTCAGGCTCCCCATTCCCACCCACATTTCAATCCATCCCTCAGAGAAACCCCTGATTCTCTCCTGTGTGTTGGGGGACTATGGGGTTACCTCTGGATGCTCTGGCTGGGGCTTCCCCCTTGTTTATTATCTTGGACGAACTGCTTCTTTGCCACACCTGCCTTGCCAGCCGCACGGTCTACGGCATCAGTGTGACAAGCGATGCGTGACTACAGGCTGCCAGGGTCCTCCAGCATGATGAAGGCAAAGGTTGAGCTGAAGCCCGGATATTTGTGGAGATGTCTCACTCAAACTCTAGGGCTGAGTCAGGATTATAAAGTGTTCTGGGGAATGGGGTCTATTATGTTTAGTTACTTTCTCCATCTGTTTTGCTTTTCTTCTTCAAGTGTTCCTGCAATTCCAGAAAGTCCTGGAAAGTCAGAGAGCACTGTGAGTAATCATTACTTAGAAGAAAGGCTGGATGTTCCTGGAAATGGGGGGCAACCAAATCTAGTTGAAAGAATTCAGAGCATTGAATACTTCATTGAAAATATATTAAGAAATATTTCTGTAAATGAATCAGATAACACACCCTTTGCTATGCTTGTACGTCATCTGGATAATGATTCTAATGTGCCTTTGTATAAAGCTTTGGACTAGTTAAAGAATAAAACGAGCTAGGCCTCCATGGTGTACATTAAACCCTACTGAAAAAACTGAAGTACTAGCTGGAATTTCCAAAGCAATAGAGCATTATAAAGGGTCATATTATTGCCATGTTCATTATATAGCAACCGCCTGTCAGACTTTACAAAAAGTGAAAGAAACTTTTGAGAAGTAGCCAAACTGGTAACCACACGTCTGGCGTCTTGTTGAAATGCACCTTGTAAGACCGCATGTTTATGATGTTATCCTTTATTAATAGCTTACTGATCTGTTTGCGTCCGCTGTTTCTTACAACAGCAAATGTTAGATTTTTCAAAGTAAATGTCATGTATCTGGCATAGTGACAAGAAGGATTGTATAAAAAGTTCATTTATACTCAGTAAAGTTGGCAGCATCACAATCTCTCTCTGGTGTTGTGTTGTCTGTCCCGCCGAATCCGTTCCCACCTGACATCTTCACCACATCCCTTGGTCGGTGTCGAGACCGCTCACATCCCGGTCTGCGACACTTCTTGACAGTAACTCCAAATATGTGGAGACATGCTGTGACATCACTGGATCCTGCAATCATTTGATCCTCCACTCCAGAAAGTATACACTATGTTGTTACATGCCCTCCAGTTGGAATCAACTCATAACTGACCCTCCAGTGAGTTTTCAGAAGCTATAAGTCACATGACAGAGGACTGGTGATTTTTTCCTCTCATGGAACAGCCTTTGCGTTGACAGTGCAGCTTCCTACCACTAGGCCACCAGAGCTCCCTGCAATGATATAGAGCAGGCATTAAATGAGAAAATGTGTCGCAGAGAAGCCAAGTAACCTGTCAACAGTTGGTTTATAGATGTAGAATGTGGTGGAGCCAGCACAGAAACTTCTCTTTGTTTTCACTTCACACACACACCCCAATACCCAATTGTCCATTTTAGTAACAAAAAGTGAAAAAGTCCAAGCAAGTGATCTCAAAGTTCTTTATTTGAAAACAGATATGTCTTAGAGAAAGTGCAGAGTGTTGGTTAGAGAAAGGGATGGTGAAATTTTGTCTCACGTACTTAAGGGCATTAAAAGGGGCTATTCCTTGGCAAGGGTCCTCATGCTTGGAAAGGTCAGTGAAAGTGAGGAAAGCCTTCAACAAGATGGATTGACATAGTGACTGCAGCAATTGGTTGAAGCGTATCAGAAATGATGAGGCTAGCACAGGATAGGTCGAGGTTTCTATCTGTTGTTTGTAGGGTCACTGCTAACAACCACAGTGTCTTTTAGTCTGTCTCAGGTCAATTTTTGTTGAATCTGTGAACAGAATCCTGGAGGGACTTTCCCTTTGGGGAACGAACCCCAATAAAATTGTTAAGAGGCAACACCTGGAAGTGCCTAAGCTACTCATTTAGAGTATTTTCTTTGGTCTTGTAACGCCTGCATTAGCTGAATGCTGGCTTTCCTGATCTGAAGCATCTTAAGGGAACATAACTCTGTATATCATATCAAGAGGGCAAGAAGATGGGAAAACAAAAAAAAGATGGAAAAACAAGAAAGTGTGATTTAGAGCAAACTTAGCAGTAATTTGGCTGAAGAGTAAAAACGTTTTTCTCTTCTTATTCATTGAAAAGGTCATCTTTGATACAAGGTCAGAAGGTCCTATTGTTTATGTTAACAAAGGGAGTGACACTCAGATTGCAAGCTGGAGAGACAAACTTCAACAGTTAAAGGAACTTCATAAAGAAGTTGTCTTCAAAATTGTCCTTAAAGACTAAAAGGATCTTTCTCATGTTGAAAATATTGTTAAGGATTTCTTAGGGGGTTTATTGCTTTTGTGCCTGTTGCATCTCAGTGAGATGGACAGATGCAATGACTGTTACAATGGGCTCAAGCTCAGCAGGGACCATGCGGATAGCGCAGGTTAAGGCAAGCTTTGGCTATTTGTTCATGCAGTTGCTAAGAATCGTAGTTGACACGGCAGCACCTAACAACTGTAACAGCAAAAATAACCAGCTACAGAAGGTGAATAGATGAAAGTAATGAATCTCTTCAAGTTTTATGGCTGAGACTCTTGCCACAAGCCTCAGGAAGGCAGTGTGGTTGCCCCAGACCTGTCCTTTCAGCCTAATCTCTTCAAAGACAGAGAGAAAAGGTCGGACAGCAAACTGAGGCTCATTATGCTTCAGTAGAGTTCATCAAGTGGGTCACTGACCCACTCCTACTCCCCACACTCATCCACCAGTGTGGGTCAGCAGCCAGAGCGTCCCTACACCAGAGTGCAAAGCCCAGAGTGTCACGCCCTTCTGCACTGGGACACGCCCCAGCACGGGCCACACACCACACCCTTTGACTTCAGATCCTCGATCTCTCTGGCTTGGTCCCACCGGGCCTTTCCGGTAGGCCGAGCACCTGGGAATCTCGGGGACCTCCCAGCGCGACACACCCCCAAGGAGGAGCTGCGGTCTCGAGCTCGCGGTCAGCTACGAGCTCAGGTTTCCGCGCAGGACGCAACAAGAACCGACATGGCCCAGGACCGTCCAGCCCGCGCCCTGGAGCCCGAGCATATCCAGCAGCTGCTGCTCTCCAGCCTCGAGGCCAAGAAGTCTGCCTACTGTCCCTACAGTCATTTCCCCGTGGGCGCCGCCCTCCTCACCCGGGACGGCAGGATCTTCTCAGGTAAGGGCGGGCGCGGGCTCCCGCTCTGCGGCCGCCTTGGGGGAGGGTTAGGGGAGGACAGGCCCGGCGCGTGCACCGGGCGCCGCGGAGCCAGCTCAGCTCTGCACTCTCCAGCTCCCGCCCCTCCTCAGGGCGCCCCTGCCCTGCCTACCACCAGGCACTGGGGGCGCAGAGTGTAAGCTTGCGCCCAGATTCCACTGTGGTTGTGTCCATGTCCAGGGCATTGCAATTCCAAGGCTGGGAAGGGAAACTGGACGTTTTGAAGAGGTAGGAAGGAGATTCAGCAGTCCTGAGCCCGGATGGGATAGGGGGTTAACTCATTCTAACATCCCTGTGGGCCTGCATAGTGCTGAGGCCATCTGTAAGTCCTCACCTCCAAACACACTGGCGTGTTATAACCATTTTGAGGTGAAGAAACTGAAACCCAGAGAGGTGTGACTTGTCCAAGATCACACGGGTTACACTCGGTAGAACCTGAGACTGGCCCCCCAACCCTGCTATCTCTCTTTGCAGTCACTATTCTGTGAAAGAGAAACAACACAGATGTGGGTGACTCATTAGTGGGGTGCATGCTTACAGGGAGTCTTGGGAGAAAGGAGCTGGGTGGGGTTTGGGTGCCCAGTAGTGAGTGGCATCTTGGGTAGGTGAGGTGGCAACAGAGGAATCTTGGCCTGCACTAATCCTCCCCTAAACTCCTTTTCTTGCTTGTTTGGTTTTGCAGAAAAGCTTACTTGAGAAAACAAACCACGG
>NW_006399778.1:11434303-11442970 GCF_000299155.1 Elephantulus edwardii | reverse complement strand
AGATGGGCCACGGAGCTTATTTTTCCTAAGCTAAGGGGCAGCTTCATTCAGGAGAAAAGAATGTTGTGAGGAAGTCTGACTGCCCTCCCCAGCTAAAGAGTGGCCACGGAGTACAGCTGGGAGCCACCAAGCCTGCTGTCTACATCCCCTTCCACTTTGCAGCAGCTTTTTAAGAGGCTGGAGGATCTTATGTGTGTACAACGCCTTGACAACCTCCCACCAACCCTGGGCCTGGCACTCTGCCTGTGACTCGAGTTACAGAACTGCGCCTCCCCTTCTATGGCTGCCCTTTGGGGCTCTTTCTTGATGTCCGTTTTATCTCTTTTCTTCTGAGGTCTGTTCCATTTCATGGGAGCAATGATGGCGCTGTGGTTCAGTAAGGCAGCTGCTAACGAAAGTTCGGTGGTCCAGGCCCACGAGCAGCATTGTGGGGGAAAGATGAGGTCTGCCTCCACAGCCTTGGAAGCCATTGTAGATGTTCCGCTTGGAATCAGCTAGAATGACAGTGGGCTTGGTCTTTTTGGTGATTCTTGATTCATGAGTTGCCTGGGATTTAAGCTGCTTTATGCAGACTTAATATTGATTTAACACAACTAGTGTGAGAACTTGCCTCCAGAAACCCTATGAATCTGGAGAAAGGATGAAAGTCACACATGCAAGTGTCAAGGATTTTCGTTCATAGGGTCGCTATGAGTCGCCTACGACTCAACGGCACTTAATAACACAGAGAGAGACCAGTTGGCCTAGTGGACCAAAAGCAATGCTACCAAGCCAAAGGTGGGTGACTCTAATCCGCGACTCTAAGGCCTGTTTTTCATAGTTTTTGGTCAAACAGTCTTCTAGGTCGTATAGCCCTGGTGTGTCCACTTGCCGGACAGAGGTAACTTGTGGTTGCTGTGAAGCTGAACACTGTGACATTGATGTGTCAAATGCCATAACGGTTACCCATGGTGGACAGTGTTTGGTGGCGCTCCCCGGTTGAAACAAGCTTGGAAGCAGGAGTCGCATCCACTTCCATAAATAGCTTGCCTCTGGAAACTGTATTAAACTGGAAAAAGGATGAAAGTCACACACGCAAGTATCGAGGACTTTCATTCATAGGGTCACTATGAGTCGCCTATGACTCGATGGCACTTAACAACAACAGTGTGAGAACAAGAAGCTCTAGTTAAGTCCATAGGCTGTTGTTTCTAATCCAAATGTAGTGTTCAGGTCGCATCAGTCACTACACAGGACAGAAATGAGCAGTCTCTTCCCTTGTGGTGTACAGCCTTGGAATCCACTAGAGAGGGTCAGCTAAAGTCAGTTCCAACTTGACAGCAGCGAGTTTTGTTTTTTAAGAAATGACTTTATTTAGACAAAGATGAGTTCTCTGTGTTCATTAAAATGGCATGTGGTAGTGTTTGCTTTGCTCTGTATAATTTTGTAGGGGAAATGAGAATTTGGTTCTAGCTGTTTTGAGGGACAGGTCCACTATGTGAGTGAGTTTGAGATAGGTGGATTGACTTACTGTAGATGAAAAAGAACAGAGAAAAACTGTGTTCTTTTGATAATCTTAAGACATCTTTTTTTTAAAAAGAAGTCATTTTAGAAGGCAGTGGCTTCTATAGAGAAGAAAGAAATCTTTTACTTTGACAAAACATTGTACTATTTAATAAGGGAGCAGCTCACTATGAAGATATTCTTTCACCTAAGTATTTAAATTATGTCCTCCTTATTACTCTTTATTAGCAGCGAGTTTTTTTGGGCATCTAACTTATGTTGTCCATTCTACCTTTTCAACCCTGCAAAGCAGTTAGTAAGTCTATCACAGCTTCGAAGAGGAGATTCCAGGGTGAAGCAAAAGATTTGTGCTCAGCAGTTCAGATCTTTCCGGTGATACCATGAAAGAAAAGGCCTGGTGACCGGTTTCTGTAAAGATTAAACAAAACCACTCACCCCATTGTTGATGAATTATTTTTGACTCATGGTGACCATCTGTCAGGTTTCTAAGGCTGTAAAACTTTGCACAAGGAGACTGCCAATATTTCTCCAGAGGAGGAGCTAATGGGTTTGAACTGCCAACCTTTGGTTAACAGTTCAAAGGGTAATGTACTATGCCACCAGTGTACCTTCTGTAACCATTACAACCAAGAAGTCCTACTCTCTAGCACATGGAGCTGCCATGGATCAGAATCACCAGGTTTGGGGGTTTCAAAAAGGAAGAAACAGATTAAATACCTGAGAGTCCAGAGCTGGAATGCAAACCCAGGCCTGCCTCAATTCCAAATTCCACTCTTCTGAAAGATTAAAACGTCACACTGACATTCAGGTGTGGCCCAGAGGCTCAGATGAGTATTGTCTTAGGCTGGGTTCTCAAAAGAAGTAAGACCAGATAAATGGAGACAGAGAGAAAGAGATTCATCTCAAGTACACACCTCGCATGGCTGTGATAGCTGCTGTTAGTGACACACAGTGACCCTGTGGGGGGTAGAACAAAATCTGCTCAGTTGTGCACTATCCTCACGGTCTTTGCTGAGCTTAAGTCCACTATTATAGTTGCTGTGTCAGTCTGTCTCACTGAGGGTCTGGAAAGTCCCAGATCCATGGCTCAGACATCAGGCTGCAGCCTTTCTTCACTTATGTGGCTGCTGGAGTGACAAGCACACAGCCAGCAAGTTAGACAAGGGCTGTTGGTCATGGGTCTAATAGGAGTTGGCGAATCCCCACTCTGGCAGGTCAGATGGCACAATATTGGCTCCCTTAGCTGCAGAAGCCAGCTATTCCCAGAAACGGCCGATGAGACAGCTAGCTGCTAGCTCAAGTCCCAAGAAGCTGAGGGCAGATGATAACGAGCCAGATGCAACATCCAGAGTAAGGGAAGCACCTTGCCAGAGCATGTATGTATGTATAAGATGCAAGTCACATCCCCAAGGCAACTCCCCTGACAGCCAAGTAACTTGTATCCAAGTAAGAGGGGGATTTGAGTGGTGAGACTTGAGTCACACTGTCTTGTAAGGCTGTGACAGAAACACCTTACAGTAGCCCTGCCTTTTTCATGTTTGCCAACCAACTCACTGCTGTTGAGTCGAACCAACTCATAACTGACCCTCTTTCGTGTTTCTGTAAACTGCACAGAAGGAGAGTGTCTTTCTCCCTCAGAGCCATTGATGCGGTTAAACCAAGAAAGGTGCAGCCTTTGGGTTAGCGGAGTGCTTCCTGTGGCATCACCAGAGATTCTCCATTAACGTGCAGAGGTGAAGATTTACTACACATAACACGGAGAGTGATTATATCAGACTACACAGTGGAAGCCAGCCACACAACACTGGGAATCACTGCCTAGCCACATCACATGAACCCTCACAGGGATTATTTATAAACCCCATGGAACAGTTTTATCATGTTCTCTATGAAATTCTCTATGAGCTGGAACAGACTGGACAGGAAAAGGTTTGCTGCCTCGATGGCGTGCAGATCCAAGCAGGAATCTGAGCCAGTGTTTGTGGGATGAGGAAGCAAATAAGGGTGAACAGGAGCAGGGCCTGTGTATAGGGCAGAGAGGACCTGGTCTCACTAGAGGAAGGGTTGAGCACTCTCTCTGCAGGAAGGTCTCCCGGGCTGGGGCCAAAACCTCTGATGGCAGAGGCTCCTGGGTTTGAATCCTAGTGCTGCTGACTCTCACCTGTATGATCCTACATGGGACCCTTCGCCCTCTTGAGTGTCAGCTTTTATAAATCAAGGATCAGAATGCCCACCTTCAGGATTATTGTGAACAGAGTTGGTATCCAGCTTGTGTGCCTGGGATGGCCCGACAGCCAGCGTCTGCTCTGATTGGCTGGCAGCTCTGCTGTACTAAGTATGTCAAATCTTACCCTTTTTTTATGAGGCTTTGAATGAGTTTAATGGCCACAGTAAGGATATCAAAATGTTGACTGCTGCTACTTTTGTCATTATCAATATCATTATCTTCCATATGGTTGTTGTTATTTGGAAGCAGGTATGGAAGAGAATCTTATTAATCATTGATTTTGTTGTTTCTGCTGTTGTTGAGAATATATACTGCAGAATATACCCAAATTCAACAACTTACACATATACAATTCAGTGACATTGATTACACTTATCAAGTTGTACAAGCATTCTCACCCAAGGAGAATCATTCCTCCTCGGTTACCATAAATTCCCTGCCTCTAAGTTTCCTATCTGATCTTTTGAGTTGATGCTATAGATTTGACTTTGATAATTCTTTAAAAGAGCACAGTTACCAAAACAGGCATTCTTTACTGGGCTAAAGTATTGTTCAGTTTCAAAAGGAAACTAAGAAGTAATTTTTGGTTTAAGTTTTAAAGATTATTTTGTGACTCTTGGGAGTTCTCTTTCTCCCACATAAAATACCAAATAAGCAATAGTATGAGCAATGTGCTCCCTTAACAGTCAACAACCATGTGAAATCAAACAGCCAGCGCTGACTCAAAAGCAAAGATTGAGAAAGCAGCATGGCAGGGAGGCTAGATAATGGAAACAGAGTCAGCAGAATGGAAATAATGAGAACACTGACACAAAAAATCGTAACCAGTGCACAGAATATGTTTTTTTAAAAAAATGCTAAATGGGAACCTAATTTGTATGTAAATTTTCATTTAAAACACAGTAAATTTTTTTTTAGGGAGCTCTGATGGCCTAGTGTCAAGAAGCTGCACTGCCATCCCAGAGGTTCGTGGTTTGAATCCACCAGATGCTCTGCTTCTGTACCAGTCAGATCCAATATGACAATACACACACACACACACACACACACACACACATAAATAAATAAAACCAGTAATTTTTTTATTCAATAAAGGTTAATGCAATATAATAGTTTCAGCCTCAGTGGAACCAGGCAATCTGAATTCCATAAGACTTGCAATTCTCTTGTAGAATTTTGAAAACCAAAGACTTTAAGATGTGATGAAGTAATAAGCAGGGAGCCAGGGAATGCCACTGAAAGCAAGAGTAACTTAAAAGTGATTACACAGAACTCACAGAGGGTCAGAGCAGAGGGAAAAGCATCTGTTTTGCTCATTGATGTTTTCAGGATTTGTTGGATTCATGAATCATATAGATTAGGACTGTGGCAAACAGAATAAAGAGGAAGGAAAAATATGAGAGATATTGTGTAAGACAGTTGGGCCAAGCCTCGGGATGGCAGTATTAGAAATGAAGGGAAAGAATGAGTGATGTGTTATTCGAGAGTCCCTAGCCAGGCACTAAATAGAGTGGGGAGCTGAAGGGAGAGCTGAGCTGTGCTGGGGACAGAGTGAGTAAACACAGCAATATTAATAGGTGCAATGGATTGAGTGATCACTCTGGAAGATCCTTGTAATTATATAGCTGGTACATGAAATGGGCATTATGCATTTCTGAGATGGATTTTGAGGTGGACTTGACACAGTTACTGACCAGTGGACTCAAGCATGTTAGAAATTGTGAGGATGGCACAGGAAAGAGCAAGGTTCCAATCTGTGGCTCTTAGGATCACTGAATTGTCAATTTTATGGCACCTAAAAACAACAGCGTTTCTCCAACATCACAGTTCAAAGGCATCAATTCTTCACAGTAGTGTTGGAGAAGGGTGCTCAATATCCCATGGACTGCCACAAGAACAAACAGATGACGTCTTGTAGAAGGTGCAGCCATAGTGCGTCTTGGAGGCGCAAAGCTTCCTCTCACTCACTTTGGGCATATTGCTAGGAGAGGATATTCCTTGGAGAAGGACATCATGCCCAGAAGGTGGACAGTCGGCAAAGGAGATGAAGACTCTCAACGAGATGGATTGACACAGTGACTGCTGCAATGGGCTTGAGTGTATCAGAGATGATGAGGATGGCACAGGATAGGACAGGGCTCAGATCTGTTGTTAACACGGTCGCTATGGGTCATAGTGACACCTAACAACAACAACAACACAGTTGTAAATGACAGCTAGTTCTTGACTCAGGACAGCTGGGGCTGGAAATCCAAATGTTACCATGCTTTTTCTGTCTTTCTGGTATCCTCATAAACTGCAGATGAACATTGTCCAGGCATCAGGTAGCATCTGACCTCCAGGATCCCGTTTTGTACTTTTACGCCCTCAACGCCAGAGAGGAACAAACTGTTGAGCACCAACACTGGATGGAAGAGCCCTAGAAAAGGGTTCGGATTGGTCCATCTCTGATCACATGACCATTCATGAGACAATCACCGTTGTCATGGTGGGCTAGTGTGATTGGGCCTATTGGTCTTCTTGATGAGAAGGGAGTGACTCTGTTGACCTGAAGAAGGGGCATGGCTGCACATCAAACCAAACCAGTAACAACCAAATGCACAAGATGCCTGAGGGTCAGCTTTATCTGATTTGAAATGCCATATTCTTTTTGCTTTGAGGTGGATATATGCAAGGGGGCAAAAATCATTATGCTGAGAAGTGGGAAACAGAAAACATTTATTGAAACTCCTACATCTCCTTATGAAATGGAAGGTGTGAAAGGAAGGTGGAGGGTCATGAGGTGCCAGTGGGAGGGAGGAGAACCTGAAGCAGAGGAAGCCTGATGGAGCAACCGAGATGAACTTAGAGACAATTAGAGGTTTAACAAGTTCCTGGGTGGTGTAAACAGTTAATATGTTCAGCTGCTAACCAAGAGGTTGGTAGTTCAAACTTCTCTAGAGGTACCTGATGACTTTGAAAATATCAGCCTCTGAGAAGCCTGTGGAGCGAGGTGTACTCTGATGCACATAGGGTCATATGTGAGTTAGAACTGACTGCCTACAGCAATTGATTTTTTTTTTTTTGAGGCAAAGAGAGTCATTGGAATTCAGACAGTGGAGGTTCATAGTGGGACAGATCTGCCCACTTCTGTGACTTCTTTTAGCAGAAGGAAAGACCTGCCTTCTCAGTATTTTCTCCCTCAGATGCAGCTGGTTTCACCTTCTGATGCAGTTTCAAAGGAAGTCTGACAACAGAGTACTGTCACCACCAAATCATCCTTCGCCTCTTACCCCCAACCCTGGATAGAGCCTTGTGGCCTTCACAGAGAGACACCCCAGGATGATTATTAATAAATTGCAATGAACTTCTCAAGATGCACCAAGGCTAGTGCCATTCATTGATTGCCTGTAGAGAGAGCAGAGACGAGGAAGTCTGAGGATAAGATAGCTGTTGAGGGAAAGGAAAGTAAGGACACAAAGAGAAAAGTTGCAATTAAGCCAGAAGGAAGATTGGGAAAGCCTAGAAAACACAAAGTAGAGTCAACCCAGGGTGTCAGGCATTAGGATGCTCAGCTGATGTTTTTGCAAGGGTGTTTGGGAAAAGGCTAAAAAAGACCACCCCTGATGCAGAAGTGCTGTCCACAGTATCCCTGTCTTCACTTGGTGTAGGCACCTGGTAAGGAGATCACCCAATTCCAGAAAAGGTCTCGAGGAAGCAATGAGGGAGGTCTCTTCTTCAGCTCATGACCTTGGGATGTGGTCTTCCTCCTCCTCCTCTTCTCTCCACTGGGACTTCCACACTCTATATATCTGCTGATTATGGGGAAAGTCACCTAACTGGATCATCTATTAGGAATTCTGGGAGAAAGCAACTCATGAAAACGTAAGCATGTCCTGGTGAATTACTGAACCCAGCTTCCCTTGGCTTAACTTTTATGTCTGATTTTTCACCATAGTCCACCAAATGGACCCATGGTTTCTGGATTCTTTTCCTAACCTACTTATGTCTTCTAGGAAACTTTTACTTTGGTGACCATTTCACCCTCTTCGGAATCACTCTCACAGGCTCCCACTCTTCCCCTACCACACGTCCAGGCTTCTTCTCTAACCTGCTTCCTCTCCCTATGTACTCCTGCTCACTCAGGGTTCCCACTGTCTCTCCAAAAGGGGCCCAAAGTTGGGATTTACTAAAATCCTTTGACTCTACAGTTGTGTTAGAATAGAATTCACACATAAAACTATACATTTGCAGGGAGAAAGGGAGGTAAAAACACGGAATGGAATATTTCAAGATAACATTTCTCTCATCCACCTTACTAGCTGCCATCAAGTCAATTCCAACTCATAGTACTTTTATGTGTGTTAGACTAGAACTACTCTCCTTAGAGTTTTCAATGGATAGTTTTTAAAAACGGTATCACAAAACTTTTCTTCTTTCTCTGGTTCATTGGTCCCCAGACCCATACCCTCAACATCTGGGAAATTGTTAGCAATGTAAATTCTTGGCTTCTAATCTACAGAAACAGAAACTTCAAGGCTGAGGCCCAGAACTGTGTTTTCAGTGGCAGATTCTGGCACTTCAGTGTGAGAACCAGTACTCTAATTTTGTTAGGATCCCTGAGAAATGAGCAATTGGATATGGTGCTCTTATCACTACATGTGAATTCTCTCAATGTTCTCTTCTCTGGGTGACTGTGCCATAATCACTGCTTTGTGAACACTCCTTGCTGGTTTGTTGGGTGCTTTTTTGGGTTTGGTTTTGTTTTTTTTAATCTGGCCCCAGCCCTGCCTTCAACACCAAACCTGTCAAGTACAGTCCTTCACATCCAGCAGGCTAGGAAGAGAGCCTGACAATGTGCTACCAGCCTCAGCTTTTTCTTCCTATTAAATTGGAAGCAGAGGGCTGAGGATGGGCAGAGGGGTGGGGCAGCAATCATAGGGTTGCACAATTTGGTT
>NW_006399778.1:11431505-11433764 GCF_000299155.1 Elephantulus edwardii | reverse complement strand
CTATAATTTATTTATAAAAGAAAAATACACATATGTTTCACATCAGTTCTTTTGCACCATGGAGGACAGCTCTGGCCTGGTTGGTCAATGATAAGAGTCTCCTGGGAGCCTCTGGTTGGAGACAATGAGAGACTGGTGCGGGAGCTGGGGCTTTTTTTTTTTTTTTAAGAGTCATTTGAAATGAATATTTCCTATGTGGTACAGCACTTTTATGTCATTTCACTGTACCTAGGTAGCTTGGGATTCCTGTGATACTAAACGGTGTGCCAGTGGTGCATCAATTGCCATAATGGTTACATATGGCTGACAATGTTCTGTAGAGCTCACAGATTAAGACAGGCTTGGAAGCAGGAGTGGCGTCCACTTCCTAAACATGCCTTGGAAACTCTATGAACTTAGAGGACAATTTTTCTAAAACAGGGTTATGGTCGTTTTGTTTATAGGGTCACCACGCGATGATATTTAATAACAACAACAACAATGTATAAAGCCAGGCCTTTGTCTCCATTTTGGAGTTGGGTGAAGTGGCTGAACTCTGGTAGATGGTGCTGTTGTTTTGGTTGAAGATCTGTGTGGTTTGTGAGGTTATTGGGGTTTTTTTGTTGTTTTTTTTGTTTTTAAGCCTCTGCTTTAAAGTCATAAGACCTCCTGGAGGGCCCTTATATTTAAAAGTTGGGCCCAAGGGATTATATTTTAATCCCTTGTTACTATATTTTGGCTCTTATAAGAAAATATATATATTTGGCTCTTCTAAGTCATACAGCACTTTGGTCTATTTGCTGTGCTGAGGTAATCTGGGTTTGCTGTGACACTGAACTGCCATTGGAGTCTCAAATGCCATAATGGAACAACTGTGCCATAGGTGTGTGGAGCTCCCAGACTGATTAAGGTTTGGAAACAGGAGTGGCATCCACTTCCTAAACCACATGCCTCTGGAAATTCTATGAACTTGGAGAAACAACTAGATAGAGATAGAGATAGATACATAGATAGATGTAGATGAGATTAGAGATAGAGATAGAGAGAGAGAGAGGTAGAGGTAGAGGTAGAGATAGAGATAGAGATAGAGAGATATATATGGAGGGCCCATGTATTTAAATATCAGTTGGGCCTGAGATTGAGATAGAGATAGAGATAAAGATAGAGATAGAGATATATACATATATATCTCCCATGTATTTAAATATCAGTTGGGCCTGAGGGTCTACTGTTATTTTTGGAGGAACATCCTTTGTCAGTTTGCTGCACTGAGGTAATCTGGGTTTGCTATGATGCTGAACATTGTGCCATGGAGGACAAATGCCATAATGACCACCCAAGGTGGACAGTTTGGTGGAGCTCCCCGTTTAAGACAGGTTTGGAAACAGGAGTGGCATCCATTTCCTAAACCACTTGCTTCTGGAAACTCTATGAACTTGGAGAAACAAGGATAGTTATAGAAAGGCTTCAGGTCTTTTTGTTTATAGGGTTGATATGAGCCCTGCTCTACTCGACAATCAACAACTACAACAAGAAACCAACATAGGAATATCCTAAACAAGACAGATTGACACAGTGGCTGCAGCGAAAGCCCAAAAGAGATTGTGACAATGACACAGGATTGGGCAGGGCTTCATTCTAGCGTACAGTCTCTGTGAATCAGAGGTGAGTTGACAGCATCTAACAACAACTCTGACCCAGGAAACCCTGGCAGTACAATACTTGCAGAATTTACCTGCTCACTAAAAGTTCAGAATTTGAACCCATCAGCTACCCTGTAGGAGAAAGATAAAGCAAACTGCTTCCATAAAGATATATAACCTCCGAAACCCAATGGGAGTTTCACTCTATCCTACAGAATTGCTGAGTCAGTGGGTTTAACTCAGACATATCTCATGCATGTTTCAGACAAAGCAAAGACAATGCTGGCAATGGAGTTGGTTGGCCTAGATGGATGGTGACCTATATCTAATAAGCTTAGGAAAACAAAATAATGTTGACCTTTCAGGATGGCAACACACAGCCAAGGACTTCCTTCCTTTTTCCCTTCCCCACCCTCCCCCCCACCATTGAGGTGAGAAGATTAGGACCTATTGTTGCTGTTGTTGTTAGGTGACATCAAGTAAACTAATAGCAACCCTATGAAGAACAGATGTGAACCCTGCCCTATCCTGTGTCACCATCACCATCTCTCTTTTTTTTTTAAATTAAATTTTATTAGTTTTAATGAACATTTACAGAGATTTGGGGTTTTCATTCACTCATTGTTGCACTGTTTTC
>NW_006399778.1:11429390-11430605 GCF_000299155.1 Elephantulus edwardii | reverse complement strand
GTTCCTTGTTTTTTATTGCAGCATAGTATTCCATTGTGCAAATATACCACAGCTTCTCTAGCCATTCGTTTGTTGATGGGCACTTAGGTTGTTTCCAGCTCCTTGCTATTGTGAACAAAGCTGCAATAAACATGGGTGTGCATATATCTGCTTGGGTGTCAGCATCACCATCTCTGATATACTGGGGCCTGTTGTTCTAGTCACTATGTCGATCCATCTTGTTGAGGGTCTTTTGCTGCTCTTTCCCCCAACAAGGATAATGTCTTTTCCTAAGGAATAGCCCCTCCTGGCAAGATGCCCAGAGTCTGTGAAGTACTATTTCAGTCTCCTTGCCTGTAAGAGCACCTTGGTTACACTTTCTTCAAGGCAGATTTGTTTCTTCTGTTGGCAGTAAAGGGAGCATTCTGTACTCTCACCTAACACCACAGTTCAGAGGCATCAATTCTTCATTCATTGTCCAACTTTCAGATGCATAGGAAGTGATTGAAAAGGAGGGAATCTCTGAGGAGGAGACAGTTGAACAGAGATTTGAATAGGGTGAGCCATGTGCTTGTTGGGGAATAGAGTTCCATGCTTTGGGAGCAGTCAGTGTAAAGGCCCTGCGGCAGGAGAAGGCTTCAACAATTGTGGGACTGCCAGAAAGCCAAGGGCCCAGAGAACAAAATGAGGCTCAAGAGGTGGTAGGTAGGCACCAGATCAAATGGGCCTTTGCATTGTGAAAAGGATTACAAGATGCCTGGGAGACAGCGACAGAGTTATTACCAACCTGGAACACAGGGCCACTATCACACCTGGCCCAGAAAGAAGAGAGGCCTCATCACTCAGGCTGACACTGTCAAAACCTTGATTTTCATGTCATTAATAACAAGAGTGGCAAGCAACTACTCAACGCTTAATACTTTGTGGCCTGCTTCATGCTGAGTGCTTCACACGTGTAATCTCATCCATCTTTACTAGAGCCCTAGGAGAAAAGCACTGCCATTATTAACTTTCCCAAATTCTCTGAGTCAATCCAACAAAGGGTTCCAGATAGAAGGGAGCGTAAGGGCTCTTTGCACAAGATGCTGTTTGACTTGGGTGGTATGTCAGTGCACACTTACTTTTAAAACAATCTGTCTCAACGAGGAGGTAAAATTATCCCTCTATGCTGATGACATGATAGTATACTTAGAAAACCCTAAAGACTCAGCAAGAAAACTATTGGACGTAGTTGAC
>NW_006399778.1:11408866-11427030 GCF_000299155.1 Elephantulus edwardii | reverse complement strand
ATAAAATATAATTATAGAAAAAAAAATCTGTCTCTCTCTTTCTCCTTTACTGTCCCACTGAGATGTTTTACAAACAATAAAAAGAAAAGTTCTTTCTGTTACTTGTTGTAGAGAGAGGAGAAAAAAACCCAAAACACACCAGTAACTAGACTGAGAAGAATGGGAATCCCATAACACCTAATTATGCACTTACAAGCCTATGTCTAGACCAAGACGCTATTGTCTGGACAGAGCAAGGGAACACTGTGTGGTTTAAAATTAAGAAAGGATTCCATTATGATTGTAGCCTTTCTCCTTATCTATTCAATCTGTACAATGAACAAATCATTCAAGAAACTGGAGTAAAGAAGAATGTGGCATGAAGATAGGAGGAAGACGCATCAACAACCTGCCTTACACAGAGAACACAACCTTGCTTGCTGAGTGTGAGGATGACTGGATACTTGCTGCAGAAGATTAAAGACCACAGCCACCAATATGAATTGCATCTCAACATCAAGAAGACAAAAATCTTCACCACTGGACCAATAGGCAAAGTCATGATAGATCATGAAAGGATTGAGGTTGTCAACGATTTCATCTTAACTTAAATCTATAATTAACACCCTTGGTGCTATCAATCAGGAGATCAGGAGACATAATGCACTAGAAAAGTCTGCTTTCAAAGATCTTTCCAAATTAAAGAGGAGCAATGATGCCACATTGAAGACTAAGATACACCTGATTCAGGCTTGGTCTTTTCAATCACTTGCTATGCATTCAATAGCTGAACAGTGAATAAGAATTGGAGAAAAATTTATGCCTTTGAACTCTGACACTGAACAAGAGTATTGAATATCCCATGAACTGCCAAAAGACAAACAGATACATCTGGGAGAAGGTGCAGCTAGAGTACTCCTTGGAGGCAAAGATAATAAAGCTTCATCTCTCATATTTTGGGAATGCTTTTTCTCAGAGAGTGCCATCATGCTTGGAAAGGTGGAGGGTCAGCGAAAGAGGAAGCCCTTCAACAAGATAGACTGACACAGTGACTGTGGCAATGGGTTCAAACGTATCAGAGATGAGGAGATGGCACAGGAAAGGACAGGGTTCAGATCTGCTATTCCTAAGGTTGCTATGAGTCCTACTTGATCAACAACATCTACTAATAACAACTGCAGTTACCAAAAGCCAAGAAAGTCACTTATTCCTGAATGCTGTATAAAAGGATAGAGACCAATAGATAAAGAAAGAGACAATCAAGGTGATCAGCAGGACAGCTCCTTCCAAGACCCAACATGGCTACATCATTCAGGAAGATTTATACAGGTCACAGAGTTAGTATTCTATTTCACTGAAATAGAAAGGGTGCTGAAAGGGTGGTACTCATATAACTGGGTGCAAGTTCTTTTTTATTTGATGTTGTTGTTAGGTGCCATTAAGTCTAGCATGACTCATCGTGACGCTGTGAACAAAAGATCTGAACCCTGTTCTGTCCTGCACCATCATCCTCACACGTCCTGACACACGAGTCCATTGCAGTAGTCATGTGTCAATCCACCTTGAAGGTCTTCCTCTCCTTTTCTGAACTTCTACCCTTCCCAACATCATGCCCCTCTCCAAGGAGTAGTCCCTCCTAGCAACATGTCCAAAGTATGTGAGAAAGCTGCCTCATTCTTGCCTCCAAAGAGCACTCTTGCAGCACCTTCTCCAAGACATACCTGTCTGTTCTCTTAGCAATCCAAGGGATATTCAGTGTTCTATTCCTATAGCACAGCTCAAAGGCATCAATTCTTTTTCTGTCATCCTTATTCATTGTCCAGGTCCCAGATGCATAGCTAGTAATCAGAAAGACCACCTGAATCAGATGCACCTTAGTCCTCAAACTGACATCACTACTCCTCAATAATTTGGAAAAGTCTCTAACTGCAGATTTTCCAGTGCAACATGTCACCTTATTTCCTAACTTCTAGTACTTAAGGTGTTAATTGTGGACCCAAGAAAGATGAAACTGTTGACAGTTTCAACCTCCTCTCCATCCATCATGACGTTGCCTATCAGTCCAGTGGTAAGAATCTTCGTTTCCCTGACAAGGAGATGCAATCCATACTGAAGGCTGCATTCCTTGATCATCTGCAACAAGTGCTTCAAGTCCTCCTCACTTTGAGCAAGCAAGGTTGTGTTATCTGCATAACACAGGCTATTAATGAGTCTTCTTAATATGAGAGACCTTTAATATGGACAAAGAAACCATATCAGATGTCTTACCAGTGATAAAATATTCACAAACACAGGGAAAAGGAAAAACAAAAGGTTACCAAGGTAAAACTGAGAATCTCTTGAATCCCTTTAACCTGGGTTTGTGGAGGATGGGAATGTAAGTGAAATTGGCCTTTGGCTTGTGTTCTTTTGTTCTTCAGGGGCTTTGTCGCTTTTAAAATGCTAGCTGCACAGCAATCACTAGGGCACTTAGAATCCACTAGATGCTCCAGGGAGAAGGATGGACAATCTCCTCCCATGTGATTTGTTGTTGTTGTTGTTATGTGCCATCAAGTCGCTTGCGACTCATAGCGACCCTATGTACAACAGCCCTAAATTCTGCTCTGTCCTGTGCCAATCACCCTGTCTCTGACACTCCCATCCCGATTATCCCAGTCACTGAATCAATCCACCTCATAGAGGGCCTTCCTCTCCTGCGCTGTGCCTCCACCCTCCCAAGCATGATGTCCCTCTCCAAAGACAGGTCCCTCCTTACAACATGTCCAAAGTATGTTACACGGAGCCTGAGAATCCTTGCCTCCAAGGAGCCACCCGGTTTAACCCTTTCCAGGACAAATCTGTTTGTTTTCCTAGCAGTCCATGGTATTCTCAATACTCTTCTCCAGCACCACAGCTCAAAGGCATCAATTCTCTTTCTATCGTCCTTGGTCATTGTCCAACTCTCTGATGCATAACACGTGATTGCAAAGACCGTGGCCTGTATCAGAAGCACCTTAGTCTCCAGAGAGACACCATTGCTCTTCAGTACTTTGGAGAGGTCCCTAACAGCAGACTTTCCCATGGCAATGCCCCTTTTAATTTCCTGGCTACTGGTGCCAAGAGTGTTGACTGTGGAGCCAAGCAAACTAAAGCTGTGAACAATCTCAATCTCTTCACCATCCATCCTGATGCTGCCAATTGGTCCAGAGGTGAGAATCTTTGTCTTCTTGACATTGAGCCTCAATCCATATTGGAGGCTGCAGTCCTTGACCCTCTGCAGCAAGCACTTCAGGTCCTCCTCAGTTTCAGCAAGCAGGGTTGTGTATTGACTCTGAAAACCCTCTGGAGAGTCTGCTCTGGGTTGGTTCCAACTCTATGCACACAACAGCTAGGGAAATGGGTGGTGGAACTAAGAAGAGGAAACAGGGAAGTTTCTGCAAATTGACGTTTTTTTTAATTGGCAATGATGATGTTTTGTTGTTAGGTGCTTTTGAGTCCAGATTCTATGAACAATGGATCTGAACAATGACCCCACCCATCTTGCCATCCTTCTCATCCCTGATATACTTCGAGCCTATTCCTGTAGTAACTTTGTCATTAAGGGTCTTTCTTTCACTGACCCTCCAGCTTTCCAAGCATAATGTGTTTCTCCAAGAACTGGCCTCTCCTAACAACATGCCCAAAGTATGTGAGACCAAGTTTCACCCTAGTTGTTCTTTGATATTTGTTTGTTCTTTTGACAGTCTGTGGAATGGTCAGTAATCTTATCCAACACCACAGCTCAAAGGCATCAATTCTTACTTGGTCATCCTAATTCATGGTCCAACTTTCAGATGCATAGGAAGTAACTGAAAAAAACAGGACTTGAGTCAGGTGCACTAAGACCCTAAAGTTTTTCAACTGACATTGCTGCCCCTTAGCATCTTGGAGATAGAACTTTCACAGTCAGCTCAATAATGCTCAACACTACAATACTCAATGCTACAGCAAACAGCTATTTCTGCCAGGCTTGAGCAGGCTAATTCTTTGCTCTTAAGCATAGGTCTTTCTGAACTTCCAAAATAGACACATGTAATTGTCTGGGAAGAGACTGTGTCTTCTACCATTTTTGACTGATCCAAGTCAGATCCAAGATTTGCTTGATCATGTGTAATGGGAAGTGTCTGGATTGAGTTAGGGCCAGGGCAGGGGCAGCCTAAAAGACCAAGGTTGAGAGACTTGCTAGGCAGAGAGAGAAGTTGGCAGGGACCCAGGTGTAACTAGGTAATTATTGTGGGAAGGACAGGATGTGGGCAGGTATTGCAGGTAAAGGGAAGTTTTACTGGAAAACCACAGTTATACTGAAAAGACAATTGAAGTTGTCAACAATTTCATCTTACTTGGATGCACAATCAACCCCCTTGGTATTTGTTAAGTGTCATGGAATCACTTGCAACTCATAGCAACCCTGTGTACAACAGCTCTGAGCCCTGCTCTGTCCTGTGCCGACCTCATGATTTCCAACAAACCCTTGGTACTAGCAGTGAAGAAATGAAAGGTGTATTACACAGGGAAAATTGACTGTCAAGGACCTCTCCAGAATACTAAGAAGCAATGATGTAACAGTTTAAGACTAAGGTTCACCTGAGTCAGACCATGGTCTTTTCAATCACTTGTTATGCATTTGAAATCTGGATGACAGAAGAGTTGATGCCTTTGGGTTGGAGAAAAGTACCAATATCCCTTGGATTGCAAAAAGAATGAACAGCTATGTCTTGGAGAAAGTGCAACCAGAGTGATCTTTGGGGGCCAAGATGACGAAGCTTCATCTCATATATTTTGGGCATGTTTTTAGGGGGGGCTATTCCTTGGAAAGGGAAATCATATTTGGAAAGATGGCGAGTCAGCAAAAGAGAGGAAAATCCTCAATGAGATGAACTGACACAGTAACTACAGCAACGGGCTCAAGTGTGTCAGGAAGTATGAGGATAGCACATGATAGGGCAGGTTTCAGATCTGTACTCACAGGGTCACTCTGAATCGAACTCGACTCAATGGTACCAAAACCCAACAGCAACATATAGGAAACGGGGGTTCCCATGTGGTGTTGCTTCCCAAATCTGTCAGCAAGGAAGGGTTCTGAGGAGATACAGGCTAGCTTAAGGACATGGGTAAGAGTTCATGTTTATGCAACACTTTTAGGAGGGAAAAGTGGAGTTACCTTCAGAAAAAGAGAGATCATGCAAATTGTAGGCATGTAGCTGGCCTTTAAGATGATGTCTTTTGGACTCATCATGGGACATGCGCTGTAGATTTTCCTCTTTCAGTTGTGACTATCTAGATAGATATTTAGTCATCATGCAGCATACCCTTTCCAGATAGCTGCCCTCTACATGTTCATGCAGGGGTCACTTACATGACACCTGGAAGTTCTTAGCAGAGTTAAGAATTGTTGAGAGGAACCACTTAGAGATGCCTACACTACTGTGTGTTCCTGGGCTGTGTGATGCCTCCTGCATTAGCTGAAGGCTGGCCGCCTTAATCGGAATCATTTCATGGGTAAATAATTCTTCACATCATGAAAAGAGGGAAAGAAAAAAAATAAGACAGTCTGTGATTCAGAACAAACCTAACAGTTACTCAGCTAAAGTTCTCTTTCCTATTCATTGAAAAAGTAATCTCTGGTAGAAGATCAGAAATTCTTAATAGAATACTAGTAGATGGGAATGACACCCAGGCTTAGACAGCCAGGGTGGAGCAACAAACAATAACAGTTTTAGATTTCAACTTGATAAAGAGGTCTTCCTCAGAACTGCTGTTCAAAGCTAAGAGGATATGGACTCCAGCCTGATAAAGGGTTCTCTCTTAATTGTCCTTCTATACTGAAACCACTTCTCCCTTTAAAAAATGTTCTTAAAGAGGTTTTTTACCCCTCTTCTATTGTTTTCTTGCCTTTTGCAAAATCATTTAAAGGAAGTAATTTCAAATGGGAACCAGGAAACTGGATAGGAACACTAGCTAAGGAGGAGACAAAGAGACTTTATTCATAAACCTAGCCGAGGGCCTGAGCAATAGGGTCAGCTGTTGAGAGCTCTGGTGGTCTATTGAAGTAGTCGCGCTGTCAACCCAAACTCATTAGAGCTCTGCCAGAGAAAGATGAGCCATCTCCTTTCCACACAATTTACAGCCTCTGAAAACCCACTGGAGGGTAGTCAGTTGTTGTTGTTAGGTGCTATCAAGTATGACTGATAGTGACCCTATGAACAATAGATCTGAACTCTATCCTATCCTGTGCCATCTCATCATTCCTGACATACTCAAGCCCATTGATGAAGTCACTGTGTCAGTCCACATGGTTGAGGGTCTTCCTGTCTTTCATTGACCATCCATCTTTCCAACAAGGAGCCTCTCCTACCAACATTCCCAAAGTATGTAAGACAAAGTTTTGCCATTCCTGCCCCCAAGGAGCACTCTGGCTGTGCTTTCTCCAAAATATATCTGTTTGTTCTTTTGGCAGTCCATGGGACATTTGATACTCTTCTCCAACACCACAACTGAAAGGCATTGTTTCTTCTTCTGTCATCCTTAGTCGTTGTTCAACTTATAGATGCATAGCAAGTAATTGAAAAGATGATGGCTTGCATCAGGTCACCTTAGTCTTTAGACTGATACCATTGCTCTTTAGCACTTTGAAGAGATCTTTTACAGCAGATTTTTCCAAATGCAACATATCTTTTTATTTCCTGACTGTTGGTACCAAAGGAGTTGATCGTGGATCCCAGGAAGATTAAATCGTTGACAATCTCTATCGTTTCTCCATCTATCATGATGTTGCCTCTTGGCCCAGTGGTAAGCATTTTCATGTTCTTGATGTTGAAATGTAATCCATATTGAAATCTGTAATCTTTGATTTTGATCTTCTGCAGCAAGTGCTTCAAGTTCTTTTCACTTTCGGCATTCAGAGTTGTGTCATCTGCACAGCACAAGTTGTTGATGAGTCTTCTACTAATCCTGAGGCCACGTTCTCCTTCTTAAGTTCAGTTTCTCAAATGATTTGCTCAGCATACAAGTTGAATAGTTATGGAGAAAGGTTACAGCCCTGACACATACCTCTCTTTATTGTTAACCATCCAGTGCTCTGTCTGGATCACAGGATCTTGATCTAAGTATAGGTTTCACATAAGCACAATTAAGTGTTCTGTGATTCTCTTTCTTCTTAATGTAATGTTAGCCATAATTTGTTATGATCTACACAGTGAAATGCCTTCAATTAAACACAAGTAGGCATCCTTCTGGTCTTCTCTGCTTTCAGCCACAATCCATCTGGCGTCAGCAGTTAAATCCTTGGTGCCACCATCTCTTCTAAATCCAGCCTAAATTGGCAGTTCTCTGTCAAGAAACTGTTATACCCATTTTTTAACAATCTTCAGCAAGATTTTGCTTGCATGTGATATTAATGATATTGTTGTTGAGTACTGTCAAGTTGGAGCTGACCCACAACTGACCCTCCAGCGGGTTTTCAGAGGCAGTTAATCACATGGGAGGGTGTCGCAGACCGGGATGTGAGCGGTCTCGACACTGACCCAGGGATGTGGTGAAGATGTCAGGTGGGAACGGATTCGGCGGGACAGACAACACAACACCAGAGAGAGATTGTGATGCTGCCAACTTTACTGAGTATAAATGAACTTTTTATACAATCCTTCTTGTCACTATGCCAGATACATGACATTTACTTTTACTTTGAAAAATCTAACATTTGCTGTTGTAAGAAACAGCTGACGCAAACAGATCAGTAAGCTATTAATAAAGGATAACATCATAAACATGCGGTCTTACAAGGTGCATTTCAACAAGACGCCAGACGTGTGGTTACCAGTTTGGCCACTTCTCAAAAGTTTCTTTCACTTTTTGTAAAGTCTGACAGGCGGTTGCTATATAATGAACATGGCAATAATATGACCCTTTATAATGCTCTATTGCTTTGGAAATTCCAGCTAGTACTTCAGTTTTTTCAGTAGGGTTTAATGTACACCATGGAGGCCTAGCTCGTTTTATTCTTTAACTAGTCGAAAGCTTTATACAAAGGCACATTAGAATCATTATCCAGATGACGTACAAGCATAGCAAAGGGTGTGTTATCTGATTCATTTACAGAAATATTTCTTAATATATTTTCAATGAAGTATTCAATGCTCTGAATTCTTTCAACTAGATTTGGTTGCCCCCCATTTCCAGGAACATCCAGCCTTTCTTCTAAGTAATGATTACTCACAGTGCTCTCTGACTTTCCAGGACTTTCTGGAATTGCAGGAACACTTGAGGAAGAAAAGCAAAACAGATGGAGAAAGTAACTAAACATAATAGACCCCATTCCCCAGAACACTTTATAATCCTGACTCAGCCCTAGAGTTTGAGTGAGACATCTCCACAAATATCCGGGCTTCAGCTCAACCTTTGCCTTCATCATGCTGTAGGACCCTGGCAGCCTGTAGTCACGCATCGCTTGTAACACTGATGCCGTAGACCGTGCAGCTGGCAAGGCAGGTGTGGCAGGAGGGGATTGCCTATCCTCCCATGCAGCAGCTGGTGGATTTGAACCTTGTGCCTGTGGGACGGTGGCACGGCATCTTACCATTAGGTCACTGAAAGGACCAGTTATCAGAAACTCAGTTTCTGGTAAAGTACAGTTAACCCCACCCCACCCGCTTGAGTGGTTTTTAGCAAACAACCCCCACCTGTGGTAAATCCCACCCTGATTGATCAACTGCCATAAAGTGGAATAATTCTTTTTTTAAGGGCACAAGGGATTTTCCTCATTCCTGTATCTGAAGTAACTGATAAGATTCAAATAGGTTAGCAAACTGTTTCCCTGAGCTATGGCTAGCCAATTGAAGGTGGACAAATACCCCAACTACTGTGGATGGCCAATCATGGCGTGTATGGTTGGGCAGGGGAGTAGCAGAGGTATAAAAGGAGGGGCAGACATCAATTCCGGGCTCTCTGGATGCTGCTGTGTCAGCACGCGGGAGCCCAGGTTCGAACTCGAAATAAACTTTGTCAATTCGGCTAATTGGCTCAGTGATCTTTTTGGGGCCTCGCTCCATTACAGTCACTAGAGCTCCCAATTGATACTGATATTAATGATATTGTTTGATAATTTCCACATTCTATTGGACCACCATTTTTTGAGAATGAAAATAAATATGGATTTCAGTCAGTTGGCCAGTTAACTGTCTTCCAAATTTCCTAGCACGAACTGGTGAGCATGTCCAGGAGAGCAGCCATTTGTTGAAGCATGTCAATCGGTATTCCAGTCTATAAGAACCAAACTATGATCTTAAGCCTATTCCACCTGAACTTAAAAACCATCTCAAGAATAGGTGGTTGTTTTGTTTTGTTTTTTATGGTGAGAAAAATTTGTATTTAGAATTAGCCCGCTGGACTCAGTTTAGAGGATCCCAATTTTGTTGGCAACATCCAAAGCGTCATAGTCAGGAGCAAGTTGAACATAGGCCTTCTTCTCTCCATCAGGCCTAATCAAAGTGTTGACCTTAGCCACATCAATGTCATAGAGCTTCTTTACGGCTTGTTTGATTTGGTGCTTGTTGGCCTTGACATCCACGATGAACACAAGTGTGCTGTTATCTTCTATCTTCTTCATGGCTGACTCAGTGGTCAGGGGAAATTTGATGATGGCACAGTGGTCAAGCTTGTTTCTCCTGGGAGCGCTCTTCCGGGGGTATTTGGGCTGCCGTCGGAGTCTCAGTGTCTTAGGCCGCCGGAAGGTGGGTGACGTGCGGATCTTCTTTTATTTTGGCTGTGGATGCCCTTCAGGACTGCCTTCTTGGCCTTTAATGCCTTTGCTTTGGCTTCAGTTTTGGGAGGGGCAGGGGCTTCCTTCTTCACTTTCGGCACCATCTTCTTAGAAAGGCAAGAATAGGTTTGAGACACTAAACACTAATGATTGAAGACCAGGTGTGTTGTGGGGTGACATAAAGAATATTATCTAGGAAGAAAGCAAAATGTTGTCATAAAGATGGGGGGGGAGAAAAAACCAAAATGGATGTCAGAAGAGACACTGAAAATTGCACTATAACGTTGAGAACCCAAAACTAAGGAAAGAATTGCTAAAGTAAAAGAGCTAAACAGAAGATTTCAAAAGACAGCTCGAGAAGACAAATCATTTAAATGTATAGAAAGCTGGAATTGGAAGTAGGAAAAGGGAAGTATTCACTCGTCATTTCTCAAGCTGAAAGAATCCTGAATGATCAAGGAAATGATCAAAAGAAGATAGAATACACTGAATCACTATATCAAAAATAATACACTGACTCAGAGCCATTTCAGGAAGACGCATCTGACAAAGAGCCAGTGATGACGAAGGGAAAACTTCAGGCTGCACTGAAGGAATTGACCAAAAAATAAGGCCCCAGCAATCAATGAAATGACAAGAGACATGTTTCAAAAAACCAATGCATGGGTTGACTAGGAGCTAAATTTCTTCCCAAGTCGTTTCTCCACTTTTGTGACCATAGGCCACATCGTCAAAACTGGCTCACTTTCATCCCCTCCATTTTCCACCCTGTGAAAGAAGAAAAAGAAAGAAAAGAGTAAGCAATCTCCTTATAAAAAATATGTAATCCAGAAGATTCCCATGTCACTTGGGTTACATCACCACACTCAAAAGAAGCCTAGGAAATATAGTCTCAAACCAAGTCGTTATGTGAGTGGTCATGTTAGAATAGGCTCACCTGTATTATTTCAAAGAAGGAGGAAGTGAATACTCAGGCAAATAAGATCTCTGCTTCAGGCAAAGCTACAAAGAATGATTGAGATCATATAACGTGTTCTGATGTTTAAGGTAAACCAGCTCCCATGACCGTTTGTCCTGGCCTCATTTTCCTGAACACTGTCAGCCAGTCTGCCTCCTGGGAACAGCCCTTGCTGCTGTCCCCCATGGGCACTGCTGAAGAGGGTCACTAAGGAGGACTTCCTTGCTTGGACCTGAGCCATCTTAGCAGCCCAATTACCATTGGAGTCCAGGGATTGGTTTTTTGTTCGTTTGTTTTAAATTTATTTTATTATTTTGTGTGTGTACCGTCAAATTTGATCTGACTGGTACAGGAGGAGATTGGCCCTCCTTCTCCAGCAGAGCATCTGGTGGATTCGAACCATGTACCTCTGGGATTGCAGTACACAGGGGTTGTTTTAAGAGAACTTTTTGTAATGTTTGAGTTGTTGTTAGGTGCTGTCGAGTTAATTTCAACACTTGGTGACCCCATTTCAACAGAATGGTCCTCTCCTGGTCCTGTGCCATTTTCACAATCTCTGCTGTCCTTAAACCCTTTTTGGAGTTACAGTGTCTACCTATCTCATTTTTCCCTCTTTTTCCTAGCTTCTACTTTTCCAAACATGATGTCCTTTTCCAGAGACTAGCCAAAGGTTGAGAATTTTTTTTTATTTGTTTATTGGCTTGTTTTTTTATTTTGGTTTTGGGTTCTTATATTGGTTTATTTATAAAGCTCATACACATTGTTTTTCACACTGGATCCTTCCCATTTCCCTCCTCCACCCTTTCCCTCCACCCCTGATTAACCACCTCCACCCTTGTTTACTGGTTTTCATGGTTTGTTTTGTAACACAACTCACATCAAACCCTGACTGTATTCTGATAGCTATACTCAGTAACCAGGAAAATATTTTTTCCCCCCAGGTCTAATCTTTGTGTCAAAACCCCACCTATATAGCCTCTACCTCTTGGATCTAAGCTGTAGGGCTCTGCTCACCTTCAAGCTTCAGTATCTACCTTGGTCTTGACTTCTATTTATTAAGGTAGTGAGTCTGGATTAATCTCCCATTTGGCTTTGTACTTAAATAGAGACAAGGATGAGTGATGAGAGTGGGTGATTATTGGTTATTTTCACCAATGAACCAAAGAATCTGTGCCTGTCCCCTCCCATATTCAGGTCCAATTACCTTCTTCCTCTCCCCACCATGTCCAGAGCAGCTGGGAGCCCCCCATACAGGAATGGGGCAAGCTTCTCCAGGACATGCAGCAGAAAGTGACCTTACCTCTGGGCTCTCCTCTTTTCTCAGGGTGCAACATAGAAAATGCCTGCTACCCACTGGGCATCTGTGCGGAACGAACTGCCATCCAGAAGGCCATCTCAGAAGGGTATAAGGAGTTCAGAGCAATTGCTATTTCTAGGTGAGTGATAGTCTTTTCAGTCAACATCTACTAGGAGTCTATTATGCATTCATTCATTCTTCTAACATTTATCAGCATTCCCTTCGTGCCTGGCACTGTGTAGGACCCTGGACCAGGTGCTAAGGATAAAGAAATAAGAAATGAACTCTGCCCTCCTTGATTTGAGCCTATACAGCAGGGGAACAGCCAAAGCACAAAGACTTGTTGTTTAGGGTTTTTTTAAGACTTGTTGTTTTGTGTGATGAATCATCACGGCAACACTAAAGAAATTGCCTCTGGAGGGTTTTCAAGGCTATATTGTTAAGTCTAGAGACTAAGGTGCATCTGATCCAGACCATGGTCTTCGCAGTTACTTGCTATGAATCAGAGAGCTGGACAATGACTAAGAATGACAGAAGAAGAATTAATGTCTTTGGTGCTGGAGAAGAGTCTTGACAATACTATCGACCATCAAGAAAACAAATAGTTATGTCTTGGAGAGAGTGAAACCAAGTTTCTCCTTGGAGGCTAGGATTTTGAAGCTCTGTCTCACATACTTTGGGCATGTGGCCAGGAAGTACTGATCTTTGGAGAAGGCTATCATGCTCAGAAGGGTGGAGGGACAGCTCAGGAGAGGAAGACCTTCAAAAAGGTGGACTGATACAGTAACTAGGGCAATGGCGGTAGGGGTGTCAGAATCAGTGAGACTGGATCAGGATAGAGCAGGCTTCAGAGCTGCTATATATAGGTCGCTATGAGTCGAAGGTGACTCGACGGCACATAAAAATAGCAGTTGTTAATAGACAAGCCCTAGTGGCGTAATGACTTCAGTGTTGGGTTCTTAACTAAATAGTCATCAGTCTGGATCCACTCGCTGTTCTACAGGATAAAGTTAGGCAGTCCGACTCAGAAACCCAATTGGACATTTCTACTCAACAAATTATGGCTAGTATTGAGAATGGGAAGCCAGAACACTTAATTGTACTCATGCAAAACCTATACATAGAGCAAGAGGCTTTTGTCAGAACAGAGCAAGAAAACACTGCATGGTTTAAAAATTTTAAAAAGTGTGCATCGGGGATGTATCCTTTCTTCAGACTTAATCTGTATGCTGAGCAAATAATTCAAGAAACTGGATTCTGTGAAGAAAAATATGGCATCAGGATTGGAGGTAAACTTATCAACCACCTTTGTTATGCAGAACACACAGCCTTGCTTGTTGAAAGTGAGGAGAACTTTGAAACGCTTCTTACTGAAGGTCAAAGGCTACTGCCTTCAAGATTAATTGTATCTCAACATCAAGAAAACAAAAATCCAAACCACCAGGCCAATAGGCAACATCATGACAGATGGAGAAAAGGTTGAAATTGTCAATGCTTTCGTCTTACTTGGATCCACAATCACCACCCTTGGAACGAGCAGATAAAAGATGTGTCACATCAGAGAAATCTACTGTCAAGGACCTCTCCAAAGTGCTAAAGAGAAACAATGCCAGTTTAAAGACTAAAGTGTAGCTATAAATAAAAAAGTCAATGTTAAAAAAATAGTAAAAAGACACAAGTGTTGCTGATCCAAGCTATGATCTTTTCAACTCATGCTATGCACCTGAAAGTTGGATGATAAGGATGATGAAGAAGAACTGATGATTTTGAGTTACAGTGTTGGAGGAGAGTGCTGGCTATCCCATGGACTGCCAACAGAACAAACAAGTCTGGCTTGGGGAAAGTTCGACCAGGGTGCTGCTCATTGGAGGCAAGGGTGGTGAAATGTCATCTCACATACTCTGAGCATGTTATTGAGAGGTCAGTCCTGGAGAAGGAAAGGTAGAGGGTCAGCATAAGAGAGGAAGATCCCAAACGAGATTGATTGACACAGAGCCTGTAACAGTGGACTCAAGTATATTGGAGATGGTGAGGACAGCAGAAGATAGGACAGGGTTCAGATCCATTGTTCACAGGGAGGCTCTGAGTCACGTTCAACTGAACGGTACATAACAACAACTATCCTACAGGGAATCTAAGAGTCAGAATCAACGTAATGGCAGTGAGCAAAGGGCTGAGTGCGTCTTTAGGAAAGTAGATTACCACAGCTCTCCCTTAAAGAACGGCAGGTGAGTTTGAACCATTGGCCTTTCAGTTAGTAACCAAGCACTTAACCATTGCCCACCAGGGCTCCTTCAGGCAAAGGCAGGCGTATTCGTGCTCTAATAACACAGAAGTATAGCAGAGTGAATTCCTACAAGATACAGCAGAAAGGCAGCGTGGAAATCCGAACCGGGAAGGACTCACCAGTCACTTACTGTTCACTCCCCTGCCACCACCTCAATTTTACAACTTCAGAAATGAGGCCCAATACAGTTCCAGACTATCCAAATAAAGTGAATGTTGCAATAAAGTGAGTCACACACTTTTTTTATTTCTCAGTGTATACAAAAGTCATGTTTGTGCTATGACAGTTTATTACACTCTACTGTAATCTACTGAAGGAGATTTGATGGTGTAATGCAGTACATGTTGGATTGCTAACCAGAAGTTTGGCAGTTCTGATTTATTTCCCATAGGGAAAAAGGTAAAGCCGTTTCCTTCTGTAAAGGTTTATAGCCTTAGAGACTGAAACTCGATGAAGCATTGCTGTGAGTTAACGTCACCTCCAAGGCAGTGGGTTTGGCTTTTGGTTCTTGGTAGTCTGTTAGATGTGCAATAATAGTGTTATGAAAAAGTTCGAAATATTGTGAGAATTGCCAAAATGTGACTCAGAGACACAAAATGAGCACAGGCTATGGGAAGGGCAATGGCACCAAGAGATTTGCTTGATGCTCAGTTGCCACAAACTTCCACTTTATAAAAACCGTAATATCTGAGAAGTGCAATAAAACAAGCGATGCCGGTACAGGCTAAAACTTGGATGAGACTTTAAAGGACTTTGCTGAGAAAGTAAGTCAGCCACAAAAGGATATAAATAACCAAAAGGTTAGTGGTTCAAATCTACCAGCCACTCTGCAGAAGACAGATGAGGCAATCTCCTCTTGTTGCCTGTTGTATGATCTCATGTGTATGCAACATCTAGACAGGGCAAATGTGTAAAGGGCAAAGTACTAGTGGTTACTAGGGGCAGGAAGGGAGGAAAAGGAGGGAGCCATTGGTTAGTTAGGACCCAGTGAGTTACTATTTGTGGTGGTGGAGCTTTGGCAATGTTAATGGGTGAGGGTTGCCCATCATGACTAATGTAATTGATATTACTAAATTGTCCACATGAAAAAGGGTAAAATGGCAAGTGTTGTGATATATATTTTTACAACCATTTTTTAAAAAATGTAAAGTCTTAAAATAAATAAAGCTGCATCTAGAGCCACTGAAGAGTTTTCCCTGGAGTGGGTAGCAGAGCCAGAACAAGGGCTGAGTCCTGCTTCAGGTCTCTTTCTGCAGTGCCAGGCTGTGCCAGGCGGTGCAATGCTTTTCCATGCTCTCCAGAGTTGGTGCCGTATGAGGCACTGATTCCTTTCGCAACACTCACCAGACCTCCTGTATGCCAGAGATAAGCGGGTCAGGTGGCTGCCAAACACTAATGATGGTTCATGCTGCTCAGATTGCAGCTGAGATGCCAGCTGAACAAGAGCCCGGATCACCCCTCTCCCCACGGCCCTAAACATCCTGGTCGCTGTGTCTGCTTATACTCCCAGGAGTGTTTGTCAGTCCTACACCCAGACTCAGTAGCTTCAAGAGATAAGCTTGTTAATGGGCTCTTATACTAATTGGGACCCAGTTAGGATTCTGATTTAATGATAATTTGCTCTTGTGTACACCTACGCATTGTCTGCGAATAGGATGTTGCTAGCAAGTTTATGATGCAAGAAAATAACACGAGAATGAAAATGCATGCTGTTGGTCTTGAGAGACATCTGACTGCACCATGAGTGAATTCTGCAAGTTCTCCCTGGTACACTTAAGCCAGAAGTAGAAATGCCAGGGCTGTTCCATTAGCAAGACCAAGACCTAGGGGGCTGTGGATAGAAACAACCCACAGTTATTTTGTAAGATGCTCATGGCACTGGTCTGGCCCCGAGTTGGTTTAGGTTGTTGAAGGTTGGTTTCTGAGCCAAGAGAGTATTTTCGGGAAAGGGCCCCGTGTCGAAAGCCCTCCCTAGGACCCAGGTCCATGCTGGCTTTGCTTCCGCTGCAGGAAGAGTAAATGAGGCCACGCTGGGAACATTGTGTGAGGCTAAGCAGAGACCAGCATGTGAATTACACTTTATATGAAAAGGGGGAAATAACTCTATTTCAAAGCAGATCCAAGAAAATAATGACATTCTGGGGAAAATGAGGCCAAAGTCAACAAAAGGGTAACAGCACTGTGACCTTGCTCAGGTCTGAATTTTCTAAATGAAAGCCTTTTTCTCTTGGCCATAATCTACTTTTAAACATGACTGGGTGTTGCTAATGATGATTAGTGAATATCTTTATTTACACAAAACCTGTGTTTTTCTAGCATCCAACAGCTCTATTCTGAATCTCCAGCCTGTACCAGCATCTCCAAGCCAGAAAAACAGTCATTATTGCTCTAATGATTTGTTAAATTGGGAGTGTCGCCTTAGAAGAGTAGAAAATGCCAATTCTCTTATTAACATGAAGCAGTGTGACTAGTCTAAGAGGCCCTTTGCGATCTATAAAGACGGAGGCTTCCAATCAGAGAAGCCCGTGTGTCTGCAAAGCTCAGGATGGGATTTCACCAACAGAGAGATAAGCTTACCCCAGTGGGGTCCCAGCTGTAGTCACTAAAGTGGATGAGTTTCCAGCCTGTCAAATCTGATAAGTGTGGCTGCAGTGTTTGGCCAAGGTCAGTACAAACGACATCAAACTGTTAATATCTAACAATGGATACATGAAGGTGAAGGGCAGGGGAGATAGAGAAAGGTGAGCATATGGAGGGAATGTTCTGATGCACTTTCTGGAATGTATTTACTTCCAAACTTCTGGGAATATTGAGAAATGTCTAAAAGCCCAGACTATAGGGTTAATGAGTCCCAATTTAAAATTCTGCTTCACTGTTAACTTACTGTGTGACCTCAGGAAGGTTGCTTAGCCTCTCTGAGCCTGGTTTGCATCTTGGAACTAAAGATGAGTAAGATTTATCCTTTGGGTAGTGGAGACTCACTGAAATGATTTCTGAATAGTTCTTAGCACTGGGGATGCAATATTAAAGTTGTTATTATTATTAGGAGGCTCTGATGGCTTAGTAGTAAGGAGTTTCACTGCCGAATCAAAGGCAGGTGGTTTGAATCTACTAGCTGCTCTGCAGGAGAAAGATGGGTCTTCTCCTCCAATGGGATTTACTGCCTCTGAATACCAGCTGGAGGGTCAGCTATGAGTCAGTTCTGACTCCACAGCATACAAAACCAGCATTATTCTTTTTACTCCTGCAAGGCACACAAACCACCAAAAACCTAGTTTCTGAATTCAGAACCTAATTCTGCCATTTTCTAGCATGGTGCTTTGGGGCAAGGCCCTTTGCCTTTCATGAATCTACAGCATGTAAGGTATGAGATGAGAGTCACTTTACCTTTCGCGGTCTATGGCGTGTTATGAGGATGGGCACCCTGCAGGACACTTTATAGGAATTACTTAATTTTCATTAACAAACATTTAGTGGGCCCCTGCTATGTGCCAGGTATGTCCTTGGTCCTTAGGGATACAGCTCAATGGGAGAAAGATGGGCTGTCTCCTCCCATGCTATGGAAACCCAGCCTCAGAAACCCACTGAAGATTCAGCTCTAAGTCAAGGCCAGCTCAACATCAATGAACTTGAGTTTCAATGCATATATAGTTCCGTTTACACTATACTGTAGTCTGATAAGTTGGGCAATTGTGTTATGAAAGTGAAACAGCAGAATTTCCAAAATGGGACGAGAAGCACAAAGTGATCAAATGCTGTTGGAAAATGGGGCCTAACGCTTTCTCAAAAAGTTGCAAATAGAGATACCATTTGACCCAGCAATTCCACTACTGGGAATATACCCTGAAGAGACCATAGCTGACATCCA